>NC_140579.1:104313769-104706269 GCF_964204655.1 Triturus cristatus | reverse complement strand
GCCAGAAAGGGCGAGTAGGACCTAAAAATAGCTCGACCTCATAAAATTTACCTCGCAAATGCGAGCGGTCGAGTGGATTTGTCGAGCCCTGGGACCCCCTCCTCCACCACCACACCCAGGGGTGGGTCCCTCTACCGCCGGGCCGGTGGGAAGGACACTGAGGGGTTAACGCGGGCCTGCGGGAGGCTGCCTCCACCACGTGCCCTCCGGCACGGGGGCCTCCTCCCGACCCTGCCCCACCGGGGTGCGGGTATGGGGGCCACCATCCCTTGCGGGTCGGCAGGGTGACCAGATGGCCTGGGCCGGCCGGGCCTCCCCTTCCGGCTGCTCCAGGGCAAGTCGAGCAGAGAGGCGAGCAGCGGCAGCCCTATGGGAAGGAGCCTCCCGAGCGGCTGCCTCGGAGTGCCTGGCCACCCTCGCTGGACTGCAAGGGCGGCTGGGTACAGCACCCTCCCAGGCCATCCGGGCACTGGGTCGTCCCGGGTCATCTGGTCGCCTGGCTGCACGACCAGATGGCCCCGCGGGCCGGGCGACCAGATGGCCCCGCGGGCCGGGCGACCAGATGGCCCCGCGGGCTGGCGGGCTAACTCCAACTTTTGTCCTTCCCCAAACTTCTGTAAGCCCCTACTACGTGGGGGCTTAATAGTCGAGAAAAATGGGTTCTCCGGACAGGCCGTCGGGGAGGGGACGTGGCCTGGGCTTAACCCTCCTTGGTTCCAGCTGAGGGTCCGGGCGCTGGGGACCGGGTGTCCACCAGGGCCCGGGGAAGCTCTGCCTGGCTAGGGTAGGGAAGCTGGGCCCAGTACCAGGGCTCGTGCTCCGTCCAGCGGGCCACGGGGTGCGTGATCCCCCTGTCCTGCAAGCCAGCCGAGAGTCCGGGCGCTGGGGAAGGGTGTCCACAGGCCCCAGGGAGGCTCTCCCCGGCCTGGCTAGGGTTCGGACCCGGGGCTTGTGCTCTGTTCTTGTGTCCCAGGGTGCGGAGCCCCACATCCTGCAAGCCAGCTGAGGGTCCAGGTGCTGGGGAAGGGTGTCCACCGGGGCCCGGGGAGGCTCTCCTCGGCCTGGCTAGGGTTTGGAAGCTGGGACCGGGCCCGGGGCTCATGCTCCGTCCGGCAGGGCCTGGGGTGCGGGAGCCCCCCGTTCTGCAAGCAAGCTGAGGGTCCGGGTGCTGGAGACAGGGGTCCACCGGGGCCCGGGGAGGCTCTCCCCAGCCTGGCTGCTTTCAGGAGAAGGGACCGGGCCGGTGAGCAGGAGTGGCTGGCTTTATCTGCTACGCTGGCGGAGCGTAGTTTTCTGCCCACCCCAGTCTTCAGTGTTGCCATTATGGTGCTGTGGAGTTCGTGTTTGAAGAGCTCCCAGCACCATATACTCTTAAATGGCAGCACTGCACTTACAGTGCCCAGGAATGGACCTGGGTACTGTAGGGGCACAGGGCTCATGCTCCTGTGCCCACACCACTGGCATAGGGTTTGCAGCTAGAGGAGTGGCTGATGTATGCCAGGGCAGTGTAGGTTGTGGGCATGGCACACAGGGATGTGTGCCATGTCGACTCTTTGTTTTGTCTTGTACCCAGACACTCAGCCTGCAAGGGCAGTGTGTTTCTGTTAGGGTACAGGGCCTCTTAGGTTGGCACAATAAGTGCTGCAGCCCTTACAGGCCTTTACTAGTCACAAGGCCTAGGGTACCATTTACCAGGGGCTGACATGTGGCCAGGGTTTGCCAATTTGGCTTTTAGGTTTGAGGGAAGAAACATAGGCCCCTGGTACCTGATAGGCAGGAGTCCAAGGCAGGAGTCCAGGGCACACTCAGTCAAAGTACATTCAGCAATTCAGCAAAAAGTGGGGGCATAACATGCATGAAAGATGGCACTTTCCCACAAAAGACTTAGAGTCCGAGGAGCGACGGGTGCGGTCCCGCGAGCGGCCCCTAAACCCGGTGCGGCAGTGAGGAGTGCTGGACCTCTAACAACTTCCGGCGTTGCTCCCGGGCCATGGCACGGCAGTCCCGACAATCCCGGGAGTCATGGTCATTCTCCAGGCAGTAGAGGCAGACATCATGGGGATCCGCCACCGACATATTACGGTGGCACGACCCGCAAGACTTAAAGCTGGGCATCCCTACGTGCACCAGGAAACAAGAGAAGGAGACAAAAAGTCTAAAAAAAGTGGTCAAAAAATGACCGAGGTATGTGCTCAATCCGGATCTGCGCTTTCGGCGCGGAAAAAGAAAGAACTGACATCAGCACGCATGGGTGGCGCATAAGTAGCCTCCGTGACATCACCTCGGCATGCACAACGCCAGTAACGGGGGCAGAGCCGCACAGTGCCACCTACTGGCGCGCAGGGGTACTGCTAAGCAGAAAACTTTCCAGATCCAGACTGACTCCTGGGGAATATTCTACGGTAAGGAATCTATCATTCCTGTGTCTCTTTCAGATGTAGTAATTTAACCATCACCAACGTACATTTTGGCAGCAATAACCGTAAGAAGCACAATTACAACATAGGAAAACCAATTAACGAAGCAATATTAAATGTGGTATCTGCACATTAATTAGTACAATTCACCATCAAGAGTCAGTTTTAAAATAACAAAATGTGACTGCTTTTAAAATAAAATGTATACAGAAATATTAGGGAGGTTTTTTTTGGGGGTGGGGGGGGCGCAGAGGCAAGTTCTGCAGCGAGATTTCAAACAGTGTTTAGTTAAGGTAAACATACATTATAAAGTGTTAGATGCACGTCAACATTTGAAAAATTCAGTTTTCTTGCTGCAACCCAACCCCAGAAAAACCAGGGCTGGTACTAGGACATTGGGCCACCCAATTGTATTCCAAGCAGATTTCTGCAGCATCCTTGTTCCAGTGGGTAAGGAGAAGCTATTCATGTCTAGAAGCCTGGGTACCAGAAGCAATATAGAAGCATCCATTACCAGGGTGATCGCAGCATCATCTTCAGGGCCCGCATACTTGAATGGGATGCGGTGCCGATTCATTTCGGCAAAGTATTCTTTAGCCTCTTTGGATGTGCTCGTACCCAAACCTAAAAGCCAAATTTTGCTTGGTTAGTTATGCACAACACCACAGTACTGCACGTCACGTGCAAGTCAATTCTCTCCCAGCCCCACAGCCTTTACTTACCTGTATCAACTACTAGTAACATAATAGGCGCTTCCATGAACAACTTTGGGTCAAGGGCTCACTGTCACTGGATTGAAGCAACCCCGGCTGATGAGGGGGCAATGCCCCGAAACCGTTCACAGGATGATTGTTTCCGGTCCATGGAGGACCTGGCATCGCAATTCGGGCAGGACTGTTCCCATGAGGCACAGAGTCAAGACTGATTTGCATAGGGCTGGGTCTAAACTAGGGTGGCATGGAGAGCAAACGAACGAGGGATTTAACCCAGATCTCGACTGGGGTGAATATTTGAATTGCTTTGCATGCCGTCCATCATCTGTGGGTCTTCACATTTCATAACCTGGCACTATTCTTTTGTGCTTCCAGGAAGAAAACACTTTGTAAAGAGGCAGAAAACATGATCTAGTAAGTTTTACAAGGGAATATTTGGGGTGGGAGGACGAGTTCCAGTAGAGAAACTGCAGTGCTGGGTGGAAAATCCAAGGTACCGGCCGGTATGTAAAGCAGCCAGTCATGTTTGGAGTAGTGCAATTGTGTCACCAGAAGAGACAGTGCTGGCACGCAAGCTCCCTCTGTTCCGGCTTGCACTGAAGTGGGAGCAGAAAAGCATAGTCTAATGGGAGGTTAAGTGGACACTGAGGCATGTCCATGACAGGTCACAGGAGTAAGTCTTTGGTTAGAAGGACAGTTTGGTGAGCGATGCTGTGGCGAGGGCTCTATCTGGGCATTTTATCTATAGTTGTGTGCCAGGCTGGGTGAACCCAATTTTACTGTTGCAACTTTTGCATTCCCCTTCTAGAGTCCCGCATGAATAGGCTCAAAAGAGGACCATAGCTCTCATGGCACTGTTGGGGTTCCATGCAGGCATGCATTTTTTTTTTTACTAGCTATGAAAGCTCTGGAGTAAATCACAAGTCATAATGGGGAAGTTCTAGATTTCATTGAGTGGTTAATTCCACCCAGTTGGTCCAATAGCTTCACTAGGATACTGCCTATCTTTACACTTAGATCAAGGCCTTTTTTCTTTCTTTAGTTTAGGGGACACTTGTGTGGTCTGCCTTCTCAGCAACGGGGAAGAGTTATCCTTGAGCGATAGCACTATTAAGTGACATCATTTAGAGGAGAAGCGCACCACCGTGGGGGGTCTGCGCGTCTTCATACAAGTACACATTCTTTGGGGCCCATTCACCATGCAGTCATTGTACGCCTCAGAAGGGACGACATCTCCTTGCGTTACCACCAATAACTTGCTCTGGTCATTTGCTTAGGGGCCAAAAATCCACTTAGGAGACCAAGAAACCATTGCACACCTTACTACAGACACTACAGTTGGGATTTTCTTTTCATCAGCAGGGCTGACATTTAGAACCTCTACTACTGGTGGAAGCATCTTACTTCCTTTGGGTTTAAGAGGATTTAATCGAATGGTGAATTTGCTGGTTACAGTGACCCGCACACAGCACTGTAGTGACGCTCGCTGAGGTTATGGGCTCATGGTGACTGCAACAGTATCTGCTCTATGGTCGTCTTATAGGTTCAAGATTTACAGAGCAACTTTACAGGCAGCAGGTGCATTTCTCGACCCAGATACCGAACTGCAACTTAGATAAGAGCACTATTAAATTGGATTTTATTTGGAGTTACCTCCACTTCAATAGAATTACCTTTGAGCAAAGTCCTGCTTTTGAAATGGTTATTCTGGTCATTGGAACTTTAGTTTCTTTCACATTTTAATGACCCTGCCAGTACAGTAAGCTGTTAGCTAAAAATCCAAAAGTATCAGGAATGTCTCTGCACGCAATGCGTCCTGCTGGCAGCAAAGCATTTTAAATGGTGTGCCAGATACTGGTATCCAAGGCCAAAGAATAAATGGCTTTTAACAAATCTGAATTTATTAGGCTTTGCTGCTAACACCATATTAAAACAATGCACATAAAATAAATTCACCACTACACCTGCAATCTTAGACCCCACGGCCAGCACTGTAAATATAGTTGTATATGATGTCGTTTTGAGGACCTCATCAAAACTACATCAGCACTGATGCAGTGTCTAGGCCCAACCCAAATATCACCCTAACAGCTCAAAAATGGCTTACTTGGCTCGTCGTGAGCACTACCACAGGGTTTATAACAAACCTTTGTAGTATTTGATCTTCCAGCTTTTATGGGAGTCTGTGGAGTTTTTCCACTCTTCAAATTCAGGGATACTGTAGAACGACAACTCTTGCTTGTTTTTCGAAACCTAGGGTAAAAAAAAGTATCATTAAATTCCAAATCTCATAACAGCAGCAGCTCTTACAATTTTAGGTGCCACAATGTGAGGGAGCTTTCCTTAGATTTAGTACTTTTAACTAACACGCAATGGATGACCTTACAAATAGCAGCCTTTCTAATGATCACCACGTACTTATTCACAATAGCTCTTCCAATCATATCCAGACTGTTTCCAAATTTTACCTTCTGCCTAGACCAGGCTCAATAAAGGTCTTTGCTCAGCGCAATGGGTCCAGTGCGGTGGGCCCGGGGCTCCTCCGTATAAATTACACTTCCAGCATTAGGTTTCCCTTTGATAATGCTTAAAACCATAGTCAATCTGCAGTCTAAAAGTGTAGCTAAAACCAAAATTTGAAGATTTATATTTACCTTTACAATGGGAGTGATGAACTCTTCAAGGAATTTGTGTTGCAGTAGAGAAGGCCAGTTGTGGTGGATAAAATTAATCAACAAACCTTTGATGTGAGAGCCATCTTGATCCTGCAAGGTGAGCGCATTCAATGAACAGAGGTCCAAAACATCAAAATCAACGTAATATTGATCCTGCAACTAGACCCTTGTACAACTGTTCACAAGATCTACCGGTTGCGTCAAAATGGCACAGATAGGTAGATGTTACGGGGCGGAGAAAGACTTACCAACTAAGTCACTTGATATCCTAACTGGACAGGCGCGCAACCTCTAAACATTTGGTATTTCGTGCCACGCACTAAAATAATAAGGAGAGCCTAGGACTTCAGGCACCAACACCCAGGCCCCCGCATCCAACTTTGAATTCCATTTAAGCATAACTGCACCGACTATTCCCCTTAAAGAGTGGGCAGACAGGAACCAAACTTAATGAAGGCACAGGCTGCAGTCATGTGCTTTCGTAGCCGTTACAGACCCTTTGCCTTGGAGCACAGCCTTAGGAGATTTACAAATGTGGACTATGTAGCAGTATTTCCAGGCCAGTTATAAGAAAATTGTTCCTGCAGAATCCCCCCATGCACGTCTACTATCTCGAGCAGTGACAAGCATGCTGATCACACTCAAAAACGAACGGCCACATCTTCAGGTTAGAACGTAGGTAAAAATAAGCTGCTGTCACAGAATGAGACTCCCTTCACAGGTAAACCGTGTTTAGCAAGATGTTGTGCATCGAAACTTGGGGGGGGGAATTGTGTAAAGAATAGGGACCAACAGGTTTCAGGTCCATTATTGCTGAAGGGATCATGACATTTCATCAGGACTCTTATAGCGATGGTAGATACGCACATGGGAATAAGACCATACCCTAAATCAGTTTAATGTATAGTTTACCCTCTTGGGGGATGAGACCCAATTGTGAGGTCCGAGGGCCCCAGTCGCATGGGCCAGGACGGACTTCACTGGCGTACTGACGGTCAGCTGGCAGTGCTCTTTGACTCGCCGACTTACCCCTCATCCTGCTGATTCAATAAGGGTTTTTAAACTTCACAGGGAATTCCAGCCTCGACTTCAGCCCCTTGTACCTAATTTGCAGAGAACTAGATATTTCAAACAGGAACTGGATGTACACAGCAGAAGGCTTCTAAAAGGAGTCCTCAAAAAGTGTTTATCCAACTGGGAATCCTGGCACACAAAACTTCCAGACTACATGGCTTACGTCACACAGTGCAAGATGCCTTCACTTCATTTCACGAGGAAAGCCCCACCTGGTCGGTCATGATCATTAGCCTTCCGTAGCGCAGGGTTCGCAGAGACTCGTCGTCATCATACTTTTTCTTGTATTGAAGCCCCATTATCTTGATGATGTTGTTGATTTCAATATTTTCCATGATCTAAACACAAAAAGGTCATTTTAAGGGAAAGTAGAGCAAAGTGAATGCTTCCTTACAAACCAACCATATTTATGACCACTCCAAAACATAAATTGAGACATTCACAGAAAATTCATCTTAATAGAAAATACCCGTTTCAATTATTAATGCAATCTAAAACCATTACTAGTTGGTGAAACGTGCCGTACAAATAAAACATTTCCAAGGAGAACAAATAGGGACTCTAAATGAATTTGCGAGCCAACATGTACAACCATACAATGATCCAAACATCACTGCAAATGATCTCAAGATATGAAGTATACTCTCGTACCTGCTTTGGTACTAGCCCATGGAAGGACAGCTCAAACATACCACGGTGTTGGGAGAGCAAGCATGCTCGATGCCACGGCACGCTATACTTTTCTTGAACTCCCATCCAATTGAAAACAAGTATGTTCAATGCAATTAAGAAAAATGTGTTTAGGCCCAATTTCCACAACATCTGCAATACAACTGCAAACTAAGATGCACAGCTTAAAAGAATCCCAACAAATACCACATGAATGAAAGACTCTTATAGGGGAACCATCGAGGATAACCATCGTAAGGACGGCGTATTTGCAGGGCTGCTGCATTCAGCGCAAGATAAAGCATAAGCGAGTCAAGAACAGTAGACCGGTAGGCAGGACTTCACGATCAATAGTTTATGCATCAATTGGTTGATTATGGGAAGACATTTCACATATTGTTGGATACTTTAGAGAACCATCCTTCAACCCAGAGACCCCATCTAATTTAGGATTCAGAAGGAGAATGGCCTCACAATTGGTATCCATAAGTTGATGGCTTAATTAGTTAAAGTAAGATGCAACACACATTTGGCCAGATGTAAATCTCCAGCAGATGACAGAACCAAACGCTATCATGTTGCCATTAAAGGAAGGAGAAATGTGACCTACAACCTGGGCCTATTCCAGGACACATTTTATAGCACCGTTCTCACTAGCGAGAAAGACACCGGGTAAAGGAGAGACAAATTAAGTATACACAGCGTTACAGAACGTAAGGGTGCTAGATGTCCCACAGACTTGGTGGTGCGCAAGGATGAACTTCATTGTATGACAACCTGACATTTCAGGAGTGGATGAAAAACAAAGGGGGCACACACACCTGTTTATGAGAAGCTTCACGAACGTTGAGCAATTTCCCTCTCAAGGGGAATACACCATATCTGTCCCTTCCAACTACTCCAAGACCAGACACAGCCAATGTCTTGGCTGAGTCTCCTTCAGTTAGAATGAGTGTACACTGCTGGGAATTCTTGCTTCCTACAAAGGATAGACACTTAATTAGCAAAGAAAGACCATCCTTATGTACATTTGTAGTCAGAGTCAAGTACAGTTCTACTTTTTAAAGTTGAGCGACAAGGAGTCCCAATAACACGAACTTAAGGGGATTCCTTTCAAACACCTAAATACATCCAGAATATGGCAACTCCACTTGTCCTCCCCACCACCAACCCTTACAGCTCAGAATGCACACAATGGCAAAAATCAAGACCTCCATCCCAGTCTATTTTCTAGTGGTTCATATGCGAGGGAAAACTAGCAGCAGACCAGCTACAGTGCCTAAACTGGATGCAGAAAAGAGGTAAAAGCATATAATTCACAACTCCTTGCTCAACGCCACAATAATAAACGATTAAGCACAAACCTGCATCATTGGCATCATCCAGTTTGGGAATGCCTTTGATTTTTGTGTGCTTCACTGCTGAACATTTCTTATTCAGCTGGGACTGGGCTTTGAACTTCACCCAGTTCAGGATGCTTTCAACGATTCCACAATTAACAGCCTAAAACAAAACAACACAACTTGACTGGGTCAGAAGGTTTCTTGCTCCCAGCCTGACATAGGGGAGAAAAAGGAGACCAGGTCCCTTGCCACAATCACTATCCATACAGGCTTCCTCGAGCTAACTTGTTCAACAAAAACCACAGCCACATTAATTGAATAGATCTCAAGGTTAAGCATGTGGAAGAAAAATAATCCTCTTTAGCCACAGAAGCCACAAGAAGCAAAGCTCATATGAGCATAATTATTAAAGCAGGTGTGGGGGATGCAAATATGCGCGACAATGAAACAGCGTCTCCCTGAACATTAGATTATTAAGGACGGATTTGCATTTTCATGGATCAGGGAAATTTTTGAAAATTCCACACTTACTGCTTTCACAAACTTTTCAGACAATGGACACTTGGATCCAAAGCTTTTGGCCTGAAGAGTCATGTTTTCCTTGGTCTGGGAGTCAAATGTTGGGTTTTCAATCAGGGAGTTCACAAAGATCCACATGTGGTTCTTCACCTGCAAAGGAGTAATAAAGGTGTTACGACTTCTATGTGGAAACACCACAAATCTGACTACTTTTCATTTTCCAAACCGATTTCTGCACCTACTTCAAAATGTAACCAAAATGGTTAATAAACTGAAGGAATTGTGAGAAGTGGTTTGCGTTGTGGGGAAGCACTATCATCTACAATTAATTAAATTAATGTTGCAAGGAAAAATCCCCATCTGCGCTCAATGAGTGGGAACATACCTGAAATGGCTTCACTGCAACGCCACCTTTGTTTTTCCTCTTCACAACATCAATCAGTTTGGCAATAATCTGGTCAGCAACGAAGTCAACATGCCGACCACCCTAAAGAGGAAAAAGTTAAGTAAAATTAATTGTTACTACCTACTAACGCACGGCTAGATCCAACCCAGACGCCTGGCACACTGCACTGGGGTACTACCTGTGCATCAACACTACTTCTGCAGAAGAGCAATTCATCACATTGGCCCCTTCCTTCAATATAGCCCCCCATGTCCAACTCCGAAACGGAAACAATTGGCCCGGTTCCAGGATACAGCATAAAGTGCTGTGCACGAACTGAAAAACATATTTCACGTTTCACAAAATACTACTACGGGTACCATTCTGTAGGCTTCATTGCAACTTTCTTCCGCCTCAGAACTCTGCATCACCACTCAAGGTCTTCTAAAAAGGGATGGTCTATTAAAGCATGCTAACATATTAACTGGAAACTGAAAGATCACTTGAAATGTATACTAATTGTAACAAATAACTCCCTTAAGTTTAGCAAACATTAATGAGAGAATGAGATACCTTTGTGGTGGCAATGCTGTTTACAAAGCTGATCTGCTGGAAGCCCTTCTCGCTCATCGTCAGACACACCTCCCACCGATCATTCACTACTTCATGGATAATTTTCAGGGGGTTGCCAGTCTCATCAACTTTGTCCTTCACGTACAACTCCACATAGCTACGGAATCCACTGACCTGTGGCGGCGGTATTAGAGTAAAGAGAAAAGGACAGCAATACAATTATTTACATTGACCAGTGGTAAGGATCTCAGCCAGCCAAGACCACTTCTCTGTTTTAGCCGAAAACACTGGCAGATATTGCAACTCTGACTAAAAAGTCTTTGGTAGCAGTAGAAAAGGCATTCAAAGTCCATTCCGGTGTTTTTCAGTAGCCTGTACGTTAGTATTTTTCAGAATAGAAAATATTTTCCATCATTTAAACTCCTCGCAATGCCAAAAAGTCACTGAATTATACCTCACAAAGCACGCACTTTGAGATAATGCACAAGGAGAATTTGGTGAAAAAATTAAAGTTAACCCCATTACTGATAATCGAATGCGACTAGATTTAGAAACTGGAGAGGATGAGATCCTCAATTCTAGTCTAGTTGGTTATGGAACCTCTTGCAGAATAGGTGCGATGAGACTGCGCTGAAAGGGTTCACTGGAGAGAGATTAGGTGGACAATGCCTTAATATGCGGATATGCTTACCTATGCGTATCCAAGCGTCAGATACAGGACGCCCACAGGATGCTGGTGCACCCCCTTATACATCAACTGGATGGGAACTAACTAATTAAACCCCCTAGTGAAAGACCTGGCTCTACCATGTGGTGAAACCGAGTCCCAACTCTGGGACCTCGGAAGTTTACTCAATCGGGGGCTCTGATCATATAAATTTGTTTTGCAGTCCTTTCCCTACACAATATACAATTCGTTCCCGATATTAACAGCTATGCCATGGTCTGGAACTCTGGTGGGATAAACTTAAATCTGTTCTGAATTTAAGCCTCCACGACCTAAATTACCTGTAGAAAAGATCAGCCCAAAAGCTCATTTGCGGACTCTCCAGGTTGTTAGGAATAAAGCCAGACCCTTTCAAAAACCTATGGGGTAAGAAAGCAGGAGTTCTGGAAACTGGGAGAGGGTGAGGGGGCAGAGGCACAAATGGCCTCACGCACTCATCTCTTTCCTCCATAGACTGACCCAATCTAAAGGTCTTCAAAGAACATACTTTCATCCGGCTACAGTGGCAAACAGGTAGTGCTCCCAACCCCAATTGTCTGCGTTGTGCGGACATCTAGGTCACATTTTTCCATGCAATGCGTTAGTGCCCAAGGATTACTCAATATTGGGGGAAAATACATTAAACACTGGGGAAGGTGGCGAGTTGCCCCATTGAACCAGACCCAAAACAGGTATTCACATGATGGGGGTTTGGAGGCTCCATTACTGCCTGATCCTGATCAGCAGTGGGCTTACTGGTGCCCAAGAGGGACCCTGCAGCTCGATGGAGGAGCGAAGAAGCCCCTCCACTGGGAGAGTGACTTAGAACCAAAGGAAACAGTATACAAACCAGGAGTCTGCATGAAGAAATGCAAGACATGGGATCTGTTGCCCGTTACTTGACGTACATGAAACATTGTAACCATCAGTGCCGGCCACATGCCTGAAAATGCAGAATGGCAAAAACCTGGACGATTCCCCGCAAGACAGTAGACATTCTGAGATTAGTGTGGTTTGGTAGGAGACCTACGCTTCTCCAGTGCATCAGCAGCCAGTGCATATGCAGACGATGAGGTCAATGGTCTATACAAGCCCATTCACAAGAAATGTGTTTTAATACTGCTGAGTGCACCATCTTTCTGGGAATTCACAGGAAATTAGTTAAAACACGCAAATCTCTCAATGACCCAATGTAGGAGAAGCAGTTTACATCGAACAGTCCAGAAAACACAAGTACATAAACTGCTGAGAAGAATGAAGGCGTCGTCAAGTGAGCAGGGGATAAAATTCTGAAGTAGAGCAACAAAGCATCCAGCAGGACTCAAGCGATGGCATTGAATACTCACCGGCAGCTTCTTCCCATTGAGGAAGACTTTGAGGCCCTTGGTAGCGCCAGCAAGGTCATAAGCTCTACGCGACATGAGGGCCACGATGTCCGCGTCCAGGACGTCCATCTTGAATTTGCTCAGATCAGGTTGGAAAGTGATGCAGGTGTAATCGTCACCATCAAAGTACTTCAGCTTGGCGTCCGCTGCATTTGACATGTTCTCTGTCCAAGTCTACCAAAGAACAAAAGCCGCACAGGTAAATCTCAGATGCAACAGCACTGACAAAGCCAGCTTCCATTTTGCTGTAGGAGACGTGTGGCACAATATGATTCTGACTCTTGCCCCATTAACTACTTGCCCAACCAGAGGGTAGAAAAATATTACATAAGGTGTAGATCGGGACACTAGTTTTCTGCATACTCTAGTTAACTTAAACCACTAGCTTCGACACTGCTTCCTAGTAACAGTTGCCCCGGCTGCTTTGAACACACTGCTCTGTACCTGTTTGAACAGTTTCTTGTACTCCCGACATGCAGTCTCCACTGTAAATTTGGTGCTGAAAATGTTACACAATTTTGCTCCATAGCCGTTTCTTCCACCTGAAAAATATTTGTGTTGAAACAGGTTACTTTTATATGAAACACACAAAAGACGGCGCTGGCAGCAATAACATGGAACAAACTATTCAATGGTGTCGTGTTGTCGGCCATGAACTTCCTGCACACACAATTTTCAAAAATGGGTTACCTGTAACTTTCTTCTGGTCGTCGTCATAGTTACTGGAAGTTAAAAGCTGCCCAAATATCAAAGCAGGAACATAGACCTTTTCGCTCTTATGTTCTACCACGGGGATACCTTTTCCATTATTCCACACGCTGATCGTGTTGTTCCCTCTGAAAAATGCAAAACACATGCAACAGTCACAGGGCACAAAGTTTCGCTCCACAAAAAAAATCGACACTGCCACAGATCATCCCAGGAAAGCTCCATGGTCTACCAGCATTGCACAGAATCACAGGAGTATTCCCGTGCGACACCCTACCTTTGATTACACCCAGCAGTAACTGGACAAGAGGCATATGTGTACAAGCATTTGCAATGCAATAGGTCTCGCAGTTACACGAGTTAGAGCTATTGGCATTGTAAATGACAATGCCAATAGGCATTGTTATTTGCAATGTCAATAGCTCAAACTCGCGTAAATGCGAGACCTAATGCATTGCAAATGCTTGTTCTACGGGAAACGTAGAGGACACTGTCTGCTACCCGGTGTTGTAAACCCCATTCTAAAACAATGCACTGTCTCCTGATATCTGGTGAATTTTTGGAACGAACTGAAGAGCACCGAGCGCATCATTGGACAATGGTCGGTGTTTGATTGGTAGAAGGTGACGCCAATTGAGAGCTCGAGCACTCTCCAGAGACGCTAGTCTGGTTGGTCAAGGACAGAGCAACTCAGCTGTTCATTGGTCGGTTTTGTTATTGTTTGAATTTTCCGAAACGTGGGTTCACGACCCGTGCTTCAAGTGAAGCGTCACTGCTTTGCTGGTAATGGGGAGTACAGCACTAAACAGGTGGAAAGAGGACGTCCACAGTGATAGCAGCCGTAAGGGGATAGCACTAAAGAAAGGATTAAAGGGAGATCAAAGAGAGGGAATGAAGTAACGAGTGTTCAGGGAAGGGAGGAGTCTTAAGAAAAAAGTTAGAATCAGAAGAGACAGGGAGGGAAGGAAGAGCGGCTGACAAAGCGAGAGGGTGAGGAGAGACATGAGACTGAGGGTCACTAAGAAGTGAGTGGGCTTTGATAAAACAGCGAGGGAGGTTATGGAAAGAGAGGGAAAGGAACGTGAAGTTTGAGAATTAGAGAGGACCGGGCCGAACCCCAAGAGAGATGCAAACCTGGTGAGAGAGGAGAGTATTAGAGGTGAAGAAGAAGGGTAGGCACAAAGGAACAAGCAGGAAGTGGGATAAGGGAGGGGGTGGCAAATGGGGATCAGTTTCGCGGACAAGCGGCCGCGAAAGTGAAAGCAAATGGTGTGCAGACTGCCAAATAGTGCGCGCGCCCAGCGCACATGCACTGTATTTGGAGGCCTAAAAGCACTCGTTTGCACTTCCAGATCCCCCATTTACAAATGCTCTCGCGAGAGCAGCGCTAAAGCGCTGGCTCAGGCGAGACCTAATGAAACGTACAAACATGGTCATGACAATGCTTGGATGTCTGCAATGCCAAAAATGGACACATGATGGCAGCAGAATGCCATGCCGTACAAGTTATGAAGCTTAATATTAGCGGGCACTAGTGCCCTCCCGACACAATCGAGGTGCGAGGCAAGGTACATTTCCGCGATTTGTAAGCGCTGAACTACATCTCATTAGCGCCTGGAAACCACATTCTAACATTGTAGCGAGACGCTATAACAAGTTCAGATTATAGCATTAACACTGCATTTTTTTTTTTAACCCCGGTACCATCAGACCGTATCTTTAATTATTCAAGCAGGCTCGGAGGGCTTTTAAAACAAAGTGACAGCTCCTGATACACAAGAAAATTGTGTCCGTCATACATAAGCAGGACCACTGCAATTATGCCAGTCAGCGGCGTTTTCCCCATTATGGATTTTGCCGCATTCGCCACACAGCTCATCACTTGCTGCATAATCTGCAGTCTGAAAAATATTTTTAGCTCAAAGGGAACAAAATGTAAGTGGTGCGGCCCATGTTGCCACACAGTGGAATGCCCTATGCATCTTTCAGCTGCTAACCGCTGTTTGGATGCTCAGCTTGTACTAAAGAGGCAAACTTTTGCCCTGACAGTGTTAACGTGAACTGCCAAAATTATGAAGCAATACCATCACAGAACACGCCGCATTAGGTTGCATAAAATGCCCTTTCCTGGTACATAATTTAGTCAACCCTTACGCATAATGTGACCCTCCCCTGCTGCACAATTCTGGTGGACCTGTGCATAAATCATAAGAGAAAGAGCAGACTAAAGCATCCTAGTGGACTTGCAACAGTCATTTTTGACTCAGTGATACTAGTTGCAGCCAAGGCTTAAGGATGAAAGCCGGAGCCGGCCACGCAGAATTTTAACATGGAAGGTACAAGGCAGAATTAGAAGGAGAGCGCAAGATTACTTACGGGTCAATATCAATCTTGATGCAGGACATGCTGCTGTCCCTCTGCTTGTTATCAGCAGCGTTCACTGAAAGAGAAGAGGGGTGCTTAATTTAGGAATATAAAGGGGCGCCGACTGGCAGGTCACTACACAAATCTATACAGGTACTTACGCAGTTCTTCATACACGTTGTACAATATAAATAAGGCGCCCTGATTTCCGTTTTTACTGATCGTTACAGATTAATACAGAGAACCATTCATTTTCTTGTCTGTATTTTCAATGTGGATAAAAACGGAAATTAGGTGCTTTTTGAGGGATTCTAAATACACTGCCATGACAATAACAGTGTGGATTGATAGGTAAGAAGGGTAAAAAATAAAGGAATTTTAGTAAAGAGGCTTAAACAGCAGTAAATACGCACAATGCTGAAAAAGAAATGGGCATATTTTCCTATAATTGCATTGATTTATCTTCTGGGGGTGTTCATATTACTGAAAACTGGCAGGCATTCAAACATGACTCCATATTTATTGGGTAAATAAATGTGGAAATATACCAGTTTCAGCTTGTTTTCACAAAACCCATAATAAATACGAATAAATAGATCAAGTTGACAAACAATAAATATGGAAAAATACAGACAGAAATACCATAAAACTGGAAGCCCTAAACATAAAATTGATTCACACACCGTTAGACCCGTCAGCCCTTTGGCAGTTCCCTCCTCATTTTATTATTTTTGTCTTTTCCCCCTCCTCATTTTTTTCTGTCTACCAAACTTTTTGGGTGCTGATGTAGAGGTTCTGGGCGCCTCATCCTCACTACCTGAGGGAGAGGCGCAACGTGCTCCACTGGGGAAACTAGATGAGGGAGGTGAGATACACAAAATGGTGGCTCCAACTGTCACCTCAGCACCTGGACCCTGACTGCCATGAGAGGTTCCGGAACCTTCTGGGCCCCTCTGGCAAGTCAGGCCCAAGGTGATAAATAGAGGTGACAGGAGGGCGGCCATTTTAGAGTAGAGCTGAGTGGCCGGTTAACCAGGAGTAAGGCACCTGAGTGGGGAGGTGGCTGCACTGGTCAGGGATTGACAGGTCTTAGGGTCTGCACGGGTTCCCCTCACCAGCGACACCACCCCCAACCTGATGACCAGTCCCTGAGTGCCGCCAGTGACTTGAGACCGGAGTATTTAGTGAGACCCCGAGGAGGAGTGTACCCCCTGACCTCTGAGTTCGGAGGGAGGGCCATTGATGGGGCCTAGCGACTGATAGCTCCGCTGTCGCCTGCGATCGCCATCTGTACTGATTCTGAGAAAGATGTGTGCGCCCATGCCCTGAGGGTCCTGTCAGTTCAGTCCTTGTGCCGTGAGAGGATCGGCACCGTGTAAACTCAATCGCCCTTCCTCCCCGAGTGCCGCCTTCAAGTTGTAGCTGTCTTCCCTAATGCCCGGACACAGCGTTACCTGAGAAATTAGGCTGTCGCTGCCGACAGCAAGTCGCCTGGGTAGAGGGAGCGGCCCCGGGCGTGTGGCGAAGTGAGAGCAGCACAGCTGCGTTGCTGTGGAAACCCGCATTAGGAAGTGCAAGTGGGGCAGCCGTGAAGTCGCTGCCCGAGTCACATAAGCCGGGGCTGGAGCGCCGCCCCCTGGCTGTGCAGGAGCGGAGGCCGCACCTCCATCGGACGCGCTGTCCCGGGACTGGAGCCACAGGAGTGGTGGGCTGACCGACAACGACGCCTCCTAGTCAGGTGACCGGTGGGGAGGAGGAGGCTCTGCCAACAAGTTAGGGAGAGTGCCCTCTGACGACGGACGGAGGTTCCCATCGGAATAGGAGAGAGCCTGGGGGAGGGAAGATCCTGAGGGGAGGTGGCCCCGTGGAAGGGAATCTTGCATCCTGACTGCTGGGAGAGAATTCCTCCACCGCTTAAAGGCTCCGTGACACCAACGAAGGGGAATATCGCGCAATCTCGTGAGCTGCCAGAGGAGAACATCAGACGGACAGTAAGAGGGGGAAAATAGCGTGGGAGAGTGTTTGTGCGCTGGGGAACTTTCCAAAGACTTTAAGAAAGGGAAGACCTTCCACGACTGTTATAATTATTGGCAGTATAGCGCCCCCACGTGAGTGACTCGAGTGAGGTGAAGGGTGGAACACATATTGGGGCGGATGGTGGTGGTGCCAGCCCCAGTAACCAAAAGCATTGAGGGTTCAAAGGTCCTCGGGATAGTGTAGATTCACTGTGCAAACCATCCCCAATAGCTACCTGGATGGAAGTAACCCCTAGATTGTCAACGGTACTACCCCTGTCCTGATAAGTGGTATATATCCAGGGCAGCCAGTTAAACCCCCCTTTGTTAGTTTAAGGATTACCCTGAGAGTAAATCGGGGATTGGTTACTGGGCAGGGTTGCCAGGGGGTTAGATGTCCTTCCAGAGGCCAGGTGCTATGCATAGCCCACACGGAGAGTGTTAACGATGTGCCAAGTCTGAAGTAATTCTCCCTGTACAATGTTGACATGTAATATTTGGAAATGCTATTCTGAAATGTAACGGAGTGTTTAGCTGTAAAAACACATTGGATGAAAAGTTTATTCTGTACTGTAGGACTGGTTTTGCCTCAAGATAAAGAGGAACGTTCATATGAAAATGTAATGAAATGTTCAGATTGTAAGGTCTAATTGAAACTCGATTCAAATAAGAACGAAATGAGAAAGTCTTATAGTAAACCTTACATTTAATCGGTGTAGTGTCCTTTTTGAGTGGTGCTGCACAAGATTGCGAGCTGGGTATGATGCACGCATGAGAGGCCCAGTAGAGATGTAAGCCTGTTGATCTGAGCCAAGCTACCCCTAGGACGTAGGTCCAACACACACCCTCAAATGCCAGCCTTTGCTAGAGCTACCATGACTGCTGTATGGCATAAATCTTTGAACAAGCTGTCCAACGTGGTTTAAGATTAAAAACATTAAAGTGGAACGGGGATTGGAAGCAATGTGCTGCGGGGGTGAGAGGGGGCTAATATGGTAATATTGAACCAACAGGTGTTGGGGGAAGGAAAACAGATGGTCACAGGTGGGGGAAGCATGAGAGAAGTATATGGGCAAGCATTAAGGGGGTGTGGATGGAGAGAAGGACACAAGGGCAAAACGCTCAATAAAATATGCACGGTCACTGAGTGCTGAACACAAAAAATATATATATATAGTGCAGCAAATAGCTTAAGCCGATATCAGCCAATCAATTGCAAAGAGGGAATGCCATGGGAGGCACAGACGCAGAACTAGCAAGCTGGGACACGAAGAAGTTAAATGAGGGGGATACTAAATCAACTAATGAGAAATGGGCAGGCTCCAAACTCATGTCCTTGGATAAGCAACAATATGCTTTACAACAGACGAATGGCTCGACCTAAAAACAGGAAATCGGGCGATTTTCAAATTGTGCACCCCATTAAGTCTTTGAGTTACCTGTCCAACATCTCATACTATTTGAAATAGATATATGCGTTTTTGATTTCCGGGCGGGGTCATGTGTACAAATTAAACATACCTAAAATTTCATCAAAGATTTTGTACAATCCAGGAACAAATGTCACATCTCTGCAGTTCATCCCAACAGATTCATCGTATACCCACATTTGCTGAAAGAAAGAAAAAATAAGATTGTATTTTCTGCATGACTGAGGGGCCAGCAAATATAGTTATATAGACCTGTTCGAGAGGAGTTGGCCTAACAGTGAGGGCGCTCAACCTCGGACCTGGGAGAACTTGGTTCGAGTCTTGGTAATGACGCTAGACATCCTGTGATTCTGGGCAAATCACTTAATCTCGCCGTGCCTAACAAAAAATGAATGTGTGTCCTCATGTAACGTAACTGGTGCTATGTAAAGCGCTCTGATACTTGATTGGATTCGGGTCAAGTTCGCGCTATACAAAAATATGCACAAAAAAAAAAAGTAGGCCCCAATCAATGTTCCCAAAGTAAGCATTAACAATTTCATACCCAATCTTTTGAGGTACAGTTCTTGTAGCTCAGGCAACACCTACGAGTAGTTTGTGGGCTACTGGTATCTCTCCAGCCACCTGTTAAGTAGCTCGTCTAGGTGCAACCTAGCCTGCTAAATTAGAAGTTTTTGCTTGGATGAATTAATAGATTTAGTCGAAAACTGAGTAGGGTGTATTCAAGAAGAAAATGTGTATATTTTTAGAACTCAACCGGATGTTTGGCGAAAAATGGTTGATTTCCAAAATATATTGAAAATTGATACCTGAATGATAAATCGTGAGACATTGGGGAGTCTCATTACTAATATTACCCTGGTGCGAAGGGCATTGCAACGAGGACTGTTGCCTATTCACTATATAGACGCTTTCCAAATGATGAAGCATTTTTCACGTTACTGCTGGTAACCCTGGCTGGACGCACGGAGGTGAAAACTGCTGGTATTATTGCGTGGTGTGGCCACTCCTGTCATCTTCTATGACATGATCACAATTACTACAGTAACATGAAGGGTAGATCAGCATCACTTACATTGAACAGAATTAGCTTTTATTACAGAAAACGTTGGAGACCCCTGCTCGCACCTGAACATAAGCGGCTCTTTCATAGTGCCAGTAAACACCACCTTTCTGACCCCCCCTTACCTGTGTCACCAGCTCGACAGAGCCAATGTACGTGTCCGGTCGGAGCAGAATATGCTCCAGCTGCGTCTTCTTCTGGTAGATTCTTTCGACGGAAAGCCTTCTGTCGGCATCACTGCTTTTCTTCACTTTCAAGACCGGCGTGTTCTCAATTGCCTGAGACGGAAGCAGATGGAAACCAATGAACTACGCTGCAAGCAGTGTCTGAGCACTGGGTTCAGCACGTGCATGACTTAATCCACTCTAGAAACCTGCTCCATTTACAAATTCTAGTTATAGCCAGATTCAAGATGGCAAGTGCAAAACAAAAAAAAAACAAAAAAAAAAAATAGTGTACTAGCTTACAGATTTCACCACAATGTAATGCTCACTGTACATTTGTGAATGGCTCAACTGTAAACCTTTTGGATAGTTCAAGATACATAGAAAGTGTTATATAGTAAAGGAATCGACTACAAGCGCTAATTGATCAGAACGGTCTATTAAATCGAATGCCCTCCAACAGTTATCACAAACATTAGGGTACACCCGCTTTCCCTTGTTTTGACAGACAACAGGTTAACGGTACAAAAAGCCAAGGAGCAGTATCTGTGGCAACAGGATAGGTCTCTCAGAAGCCTCTAGAACAGGGATTATCATCATCAAAATATCTTTATTTGGATATAAAAACATCCAAGAAAAGAACAAAATAATTACACAGGTTACAGCATAATATTACATACAACTTCGCATATTAAAATTCATTAACACAGTGGAAATACAGAAATAGGTCGATTCTGAATGTCCTGTTCATAGTCTCGATGACTAGATTGTACAAAACGACTGGCTGGCTATAAGTTCATCCATTATTATAGCCTTATAGCCCGCCGTAGCGGGCTATACCGGCTGATAAAGGCCCGCTGCAGCGTTAAAGGCCCGAGCCGAAGGCGAGGGACTTTAACAAAGCAGAGGGACTTTAAAAGCCGGTATAGCCCTTCTATGAAGGGCTATAAGGCTATTAGAACATTCTGCCACTAGAGGGCAGAATGTTCTAACAAAACAAAGCCTTCAGGGAGCGCAGGGAATTGAAATCCCATCAGGCTCCCTGAAGTCTTTGTTCACAGCCAGAGCTGTGAACAAAGACACATTGGAATGTTGGTGCTCCGGGCTTATACCAGCCATTATAAGCCCGGAGCACTCCATTGTTTTCAATGGAGCTCCCAACATTCCAATGTTCTAATAATCATTAAAGTGCAGGGTGCAAGAACTATATAGTGCAAAGAAGAAAAAACCATCATCCAGAATAAAATATACGATCATAGAAGCTTAAAACACATGTTATAAAAAAAATTTAACATTAAAAATACCATATAACATCCCTGATGCGATGAATCATCCAGTACGTCATTTACATACTTCTTTGGGTATTATTACTGTTTTCTGCATAGTGCGGATCAAATAACATGAGGCGAGACACCACCTCCTATACACTGACAACGGAATAACTTGTCTCACATCTCGATTTCCTCAATTTTGCAGCAAGTCTTAAAAAGTTCACAGTACAAAACAGTGTGAGAGGTTCCGCAGAAAGTTTTAAATATAACAGAGCTACCCTGACGTGGGTGAATTTATTCGCTTTTAGGATGGGTTTTAAAAAGACATCCCGCGGGAATTCGTATAGGGGACAAAAGAATACAAAGTGAAGAGTATCCTGTGGAGATCCCAGATCGCAGCCACAGGGACCCTTTGAACCAATATCTTTTGTGAATCCCGCGGGAACAGCTAAAATGTGGTGTAAAAGGTCCAGTCTAAATCTGGTCATTAAAAATCTGTCATTTTTGTTATAGATTTGCGCCAAATAAGGTTCTATGCCAGCAACGGATTTCGTAAGTATATATGCACGCACTGAGCCTTTCAATAATTCACTATCTTCTCTATGGCAAGCTACCCGCCTGAAGTATTCCGCTTTTATGAGTGTTTTTGATTGGGACGTCATAGAGGTGGGTTCATCAAAACATCTTACATAGCCCAGCCACTTCAACTTATCCTTCACGAATTTGAGCCATGGAATCTTGTGACTTTTCCCTTCTAATACAATCTGTAATTATATCTCTGCTGAAGCTAGCATCAGGATTAGTCCAAATTTTAATCCAACACATTATTGGTTTAAGGCTTATTCTATCAGAGATGTAAGGGAGCCCTAACTCTTCATGTATGATATAGGCCGGGATGCTTTGTGGTACTTGCAAGATCCTTCTAAGAAACTTATTTTCCTCCTGTTGAATCGTGGCGGTGTTTCTAGTACCCCAGACCTCGCTCCCATACATGATCTTAGAACAACAGATTGAATTGTATAAATTCAATACTTCGTTCGGGGACCAGTGGCCTAACCTCATGGCGCGTGACATAATTGAACCCATTATATTTGTGTGCTGTTTACACTTTTCTGTAACTAGTGGCGTGAATTTTAAGTGTTTGTCAAAAATGATTCCTAGATAATTAAACACTTCAACCTGCTCAAGCTTATGACCCCCAATTTTGAAACTGAAATTCCTCATTGGTCTTTTTCCAGCTTCCATGATATAGGATTTTGTTAGGTTGGGAGATAAGTCTAGGTGTGCCATAAACCCGCAAAAGCCATCAATGAGGGCCTGCAGACCCCTCCCTGTTCGTGCGAGGAGTACTGCATCGTCCGCATATAGCAGAACAGGTATACTTCTGTTGCCTACTCTAGAGCAGTCCACCCCCAATTCTCCTAGGGCTTTATCCAAGCCATTTATGTATATCGTGAATAAAAAGGGCGCTAGAATACAACCCTGTCTCACCCCCCCAGTGCAAGCGAAATGTTCAGTTAAGTTCCCCTCGTTGCTGTATCTGATCTGAGCAGTTGTGTCCCTGTGTAGAGTTTTTAAAATGAAAATCAGACTAGGGTCCACCCCAAGCAACTCTAAAATCTCCCATAGTTTTTCCCGGTTGACCCGATCAAAAGCTGCCGTTAGATCCATGAAAGCGAGATAAACTGTCCCATCATCCGCAAGAGTATACTTGGCCACCAGGTTATAAAGGTTGAGACATTGATCTGAAGTAGAGCGACCCGTTCTAAAACCGTACTGGGTATCTGTAATAATCTTGTTTTCCTCAGCCCAGTCCATCAGACGGTTTAGAATTACCTTCCCTAAAACCTTTGCTGAGACATCAATTAGTGAAATCGGGCGGTAACATTGGGGATCGCTTTGATTGCCCTTTTTAAAGAGGGGAACGATAGTGGCAGTTGACCACGACCTGGGCATACCCCTTTCCACTGCTGTATTAAAAACTCTAGTGAGTAAGGGAGCCCACAGGTCAACCTGGGATAAGAATAGATCAGGAGGAATCCCATCTGGGCCCGGGGCCTTATTCTTTGTCAGGGCTTGAATTCCAACTTTAATTTGGTCCACTGAGAACTGGACCCATGAACTTGGCAACCCACCTGCATCAGAGATGTAATGAGTCATGGTGCTGCCCTGGTTATACAATTTTTTGAAGTGGGAGACCCACGCTTCTGGCAAGATATTGCAGGAGACCTTCACACTGTTTGGGGGCTGAAAACTAGGATCGTTAATCACCCTCCAAAACCGTGACATATCTCTCATTTCGGCTGCCTCCCTTAAATTCACCCAAGCTTCATAGTGGATAGATTTTTTCCTCTTTTTTATGGCCATTTTGTAGTGGGCCCTACATTCCACTATCATACTCCTGTCCTTCGGTACCTTTTTAAGTGCCCGTTTTAGTTCTTTTTGGGCTCTGGAGCATGCTTTGTCAAACCATTTCGGTGTGAGATTGGGCGGTGCTTGTGTTTTGATCCTCAATAGTCTGTCAATATCCCTTGCCATGCTTTCAAATGCGTTTATCAGATCTTGGCCTCTAATTTCTTGGTTTAGGCACAACCATATCCCGCTTTCTGGGTTTGCGAGAAGTTTTTTATAGAATACTTCCCCATCAGTATTAGACCAACGTAGCCGCCTGCCCTGATCAGTTGCTTCCAAATTTCCCCTTAACGTCCTAGGCATTAACTGCACGGAATCGTCAGCGTCCATCAATGATAACACCAGTGGGTTATGATCACTAAAAATACTGATTTCTATGTTATAATCTATGATCCTACTTTTAAACCCATGAGAAATAAAATCAATAATAGTTTCTTTTCCCCTGCCTTTAAACGTGGGATTTATGATGTTCGGGAACCTGGGCTTAATCAGGTCCATTGTAGGGACGAGATTGTATATCCCCAGAATCTTGCTTAATTCACTGCCTTCCTGCGTGTGTTCAAGGTGCCAATCACTAGTGGAAGGACAAGAATTCCATGTTCCCCCGACCCATTTCAGATATGGGCATGGGTGACAATTAAAATCGCCCACCAAAATTATATTTGGGGGATGCTTTCCCCTAGAAAGCAAGTCGGCCAGTCTATCCTTCAGATCAGCCAACCTCTGCATTGATTGGCCCGCATTATAAAAATGTATCAAAACAAATTTAGTCCCCTTTTTACTATAACTAAGACCCTGAATATATTCAGAGTTCCAGCCCATGCCTTCCCATGTCCCTTGTAGCGTCAGAGATACATACGTTATTAGTCCCCCTTTCGCTCTTCCCATCATAGATTTTTGGGCGGGCACAAAAAACATTTTGTACCCATCTAGATGGGGGGCATTTCTATCCAATTCCCATGTTTCTTGTAAACAAATAATGTGAAACTTTTTGCTGTACTCCAACCATTCCTTGCTTCTTAATTTGGGAGAGATTCCAGCAATGTTCCACGATACTACCCTAAGTTCCCCGTTCCCCGGGGTGATCACGTTCCTTACTTGGGAATATTGAATTTGGGATCCCACTTCTGCTGAACTACTCTGATCTACTGCAGAACTAGTCGCTAATTGAGTTGTTACAACCTCATTTTAGGGGATTTCGGGTAAAAGGCTATTTCCTATTGTTAGACCTGTCAGCCCTTTGGGTGGTCCCTCCTCATCATTATTTATTTTGTCCCACTTTTGCCTCAAACCCTGTTTGAATTTTTCCTTTTTGGGAACCACCAGACTTTTTAGTGTTGATGCAGATTCAGGGAGCCATTTTATCTACCCCTGGAACTTCTGTCTGAGGGCCTGGAGCACAAAATGGTGGCCACCTGTGACATCACCGGCATCCACTGGAACCTACCAGCACCTTCCAGAACATTCCAGAACCCTGTGACAGTTGGAGGCGGTTTAGAATGTTGGGAAGCTAAGACAGAGAGTTGGCAGTTGGAGCTGGCAGTTGGCACCTGACTGGTGAAGAGAGAGCAGCAGAAACCTGAAGGAGGAAGGAGTGAGGCAGCAGGGGTGGAAACTTGTGCCTGGAGTGGGGTCCATAAACCCACCCGTGATACTAGTCCCTACTGACTGAGCCCAGCCTGGAGCCCTGTGTGGGAAGAAGCAAGAAAAACCATCTTAAGGACCTGGACAGCAGGAACAGGCCTTAGAAGTCAAGAAAGCAAGTACCTGACCTGTTTACTGGTTTCCCTGGAGCCGGACGTCGAGTAGCCTGGAGACCTGGAGCCCGAGGTGGAGAAGCGGCGCTGACTGGAAAAGCAGACGTTGTACCCAGAGCCGCCAGAGATCGAGAAAGGGCACCGACGGAGGTCGTGAGGAGTCCCAGAGGTCGAGGAGGAAGTCACCCAAGGTCGAGTAAGCGGCGTCAACGGGGGAGTGAAGTCCGCCCTCCGGAGTCGCCGGAGACCGAGGTGAAGTGTGCCGGAGGTCGGGAGTGGAGATCGCACTCCGGAGTCGCCGGAACCTGAGAGAATCGTGCCGGAGGTCGGGAGTGGAGGTCGCACTCCGGAGTCGCCGGAAACCTGAGGAGAGGAGCACCGGAGGTCGGGAGTGGAGATCGCACTCCGGAGCCGCCGGAAGTCGACAGTCAAGGCCGGCCGACGTCATCGAACCTGAGGTCGCCATCGGACCGGAGCCGCCTGAAGTCGACATCAAGCCAAGATTGCCCGACGTCATCGAATCGGAGGTCGAGGTCGAGCCGAGGCCGCCGACATCGATCCGGAACCGCCTGCCGGCGTCGTCAAGAACTGACATTGTGCCGAGGCCGCCGACATTGAACCGGAACCGCCTCACGGCGTCGACACGACTCCAGCGGCGTCGGAGCTTCAGAAAAAGGGCAGTAAGTGGAATAGAGGGCGCCAAAGGCCCTGTGGAATCCTAAGAGACTACTCTAGGGGTTAGAGAGGTGCTGGAACCAGCTGGACTGTGCCAGGGGTGAGCTGAGACTAATTTAGAGGGGTTGTGTAGAGTGAGAGAGCCAGGTCTCTGGTATTCCCCCCTTGATCTACCTCAGTTTAGGCCTCAGCCTTGTCCAAGCCAGGGAGTAGACACCCTCAAGCCTTCCACATCCCCACAAGCTGTGCCTGGGCCAAATCAGCCCATAGGAATTCAAATGTGATCTGATTCTATGAGTGTCACTGTCAGCTTTTAATTATTTACTGGGGGCACTGTATTTATTGTATTTAACCTATTTATTGCTTCACTGTATTTATTGGTCCACAGTATTTATTGATGCACAATATTTATTGGTTTACAGTATTTATTGCCTCAGAATATTTAATTGCCTGTATGTTTTGCACTTATATTTATGCCTTACTTATTTAAGATCACCCTCATTTATTGAATCATTAAGACAGTATTTATTTGACCTGCACTATTTAAAAAGCTTGTATATTGTGATTGTGTATTATTTATCTAATCAGCAACTAAGAGAAAAAGAAGATAAAGAAAGATTTTCATAATTTTTACGGTGTAGAGTCGTTTTTGGAACGGATGCACGCATGGTTATTGTATGGGTATGTCGTATGCTTAGCACGGTGCCTGATTCCTGACCACTCGAGCCAAGCTACCACTGTATGTCCCTGGAAATACTCCGTTACCACCAACCCTTACCGGTGTGGGAGTGGGGTATTTCCAACACCTATAGAGCCAACATTCTCCCCAGGCATAATATTGTCTGAAGGTGATGGATTTTCCGGTATTTCTACTTGAGTCTGTCAATCTAGTTCATCCATCACTGCCGCATCAGACAATGGGTTGAACCTATTAGAGACTGACCCCAGTCTATATGATCTTGATAGCGGGGCTTCCACTCTACTTCGTGGCCCCTGACGCGGTACTTTTGCCTGGTCCCTGTAGAAAAAATTTAGAGGGAGCATTTTAATAGTCGGCCCACTGTCAAAAGCCACATAACTATAACCCAACAGGTCTTTTACCAGCTCTCGGTGCCTAAAATTGACAATGACACAATCTCCAGCAAACTTCTTTTTTGAGGGACCAATCCAAGCTACCCTCCTTGCCATGAGAATATGCGTTCTCCACTGCTTAGATTCCTTCACGTTATTATGCAACCAGTGACTGACCTTATTTATCAAGGAAACTGTAGATTCTTCTCTTTCCCCATTTTGGGCCGGAACCCCTGCTAAAACTATTGTGTGGGGGCAACATGCCGGGGGCAAATCTAGCGTCTGGAGGCCCGGGGAGCTCAGCACCTGGGCATTATGAGAACCGGTGGCTGCTATCTGGGCTTTTGTACTAGCCTCTTGTTGGGAGACTCACAGGAGTCTGAACAGGGTGTGTGTCACTATCATCGCTCACGTTGCGATCAGCCCTCTGCTTTGACCCTGCTCGTCCCGGGTGAGATACAATCTCTTGCCCATCCGGTATCGTAATTTGTTGGGGGACTGGGAGAACGCATTTATCCATCTCCAACAGCCTATTGACCTTTTCCTCGATTTTCTTTATATCTTCCACCAAGGGGGCCAAGTGTTTAAGGAAAAGGGCTTCCAACTTGGATTCAAGTGTTTTCAATATCTCCTGCGACCAATCCATTCTGTTTACAGGGGAGTTGGAATGACATTGTGAACAAGCTGGCCTATTGTTTTCATCCTCGACTATTATAGGGTCTATTCTGGAACCACCTTTTTTTGCATTTGTATCATTTTTATTTTTGCTTGTCCCCTTTTTTTGTGGCCTGGTTGAGGACTTCAAACTCTCAATAGTGGCACTTTCTGGGGGGGGTCTGGCGCTATTAAGGCTTTTTTTGATCGGGTAACTACTACCCTTTCTTTCTCCACTAAAGCGTTAAGATCCCTCTCACCCCCGGGAGTAATCGCATTCTGTTCTTGGGCATCCACCTGAACACCCCCAGGTCCGCTAACCTCCATTTCTACCGCGGGGCCCACCACTAGCGGTAGCTCGTCATCCCCGTCGCTTTGCCTATTTGTGTAAACTTGTGCTAATGTAGAGCCCTGGGTTTTACTCAGCAAGGACGGACCCTGACCTGCCGATGTGCTCACTCCAGGTGTGACACATTCCGCTATTGTCCCCAACGAAGAGCGTTTATGTGCCAGCAAGGAATCAAGGGACAATCTACGCTCCGTCAACTGTATCTCATGTGTCAACAGCGATTCCGCACGTGTAATGAATGCATCTAGTGTGCCCTTAACTCCCGTCCCAGCTCTAATTGGTGTTTTTCTGGTTTTCCCCATGTTCTCAAAATGACGGTTGAGGCTGACCCAGAAGAGAAAGTCCACAGAGTGTTAGCTTGCCCACTACAGTGAGAGATTGCCCTACGCTGGTGACACACAGGCGATGGCTGCAGTGAGGTATGACAAAACAAGACAAAGTGTTGTGCCCCGAGCTGTGGTGCTTCACACAACTGACAGTGTTGAATCTACACACCCCTCCCAGACTTATCTTAACGTTCTCGGAAGTCTTTCAGTGACAGAGGAACGATGACCAGCTTGAACAAGCGAGCCAAAAGGGATGGCCCGGCCCAGCCTCCTCCGGCCTCGGACGGCCGCAGACGGCCCCGCCCTTGTCCCGGGCTTCTCCCGGCGCCGCCCGCGCGCGTCCCGCGAGGCGGGAGACCAGTTTGGAATTTAAGCGCCACTGAGCGCGAGCTGGCGGTGTACGGCGTCCGGCCGCTAAGGCTCCTGGGTAGTGTAGTCTCCCCACACAGCGGCCGCGCCCTCAGGTGTCACGGGGCTGCAGGCGGCGGGGGAGACCGGCGATGAGCCCAGGGATTCTGTAACCACTCGGCCAGGAACCACAAGAACCAACAAAGCAGGTAATTTCCCCGCGCTTCTCACAGGGATATTGACGAGGCTCCCGCTCGGCCGAAGACCAGTTTCGAATTTAAGCGCCACTGAGCGCGAGCTGGCGGTGTACGGCGTCCGGCCGCTAAGGCTCCTGGGTAGTGTAGTCTCCCCACACAGCGGCCGCGCCCTCAGGTGTCACGGGGCTGCAGGCGGCGGGGGAGACCGGCGATGAGCCCAGGGATTCTGTAACCACTCGGCCAGGAACCACAAGAACCAACAAAGCAGGTAATTTCCCCGCGCTTCTCACAGGGATATTGACGAGGCTCCCGCTCGGCCGAAGACCAGTTTCGAATTTAAGCGCCACTGAGCGCGAGCTGGCGGTGTACGGCGTCCGGCCGCTAAGGCTCCTGGGTAGTGTAGTCTCCCCACACAGCGGCCGCGCCCTCAGGTGTCACGGGGCTGCAGGCGGCGGGGGAGACCTGCGATGAGCCCAGGGATTCTGTAACCACTCGGCCAGGAACCACAAGAACCAACAAAGCAGGTAATTTCCCCGCGCTTCTCACAGGGATATTGACGAGGCTCCCGCTCGGCCGAAGACCAGTTTCGAATTTAAGCGCCACTGAGCGCGAGCTGGCGGTGTACGGCGTCCGGCCGCTAAGGCTCCTGGGTAGTGTAGTCTCCCCACACAGCGGCCGCGCCCTCAGGTGTCACGGGGCTGCAGGCGGCGGGGGAGACCGGCGATGAGCCCAGGGATTCTGTAACCACTCGGCCAGGAACCACAAGAACCAACAAAGCAGGTAATTTCCCCGCGCTTCTCACAGGGATATTGACGAGGCTCCCGCTCGGCCGAAGACCAGTTTCGAATTTAAGCGCCACTGAGCGCGAGCTGGCGGTGTACGGCGTCCGGCCGCTAAGGCTCCTGGGTAGTGTAGTCTCCCCACACAGCGGCCGCGCCCTCAGGTGTCACGGGGCTGCAGGCGGCGGGGGAGACCGGCGATGAGCCCAGGGATTCTGTAACCACTCGGCCAGGAACCACAAGAACCAACAAAGCAGGTAATTTCCCCGCGCTTCTCACAGGGATATTGACGAGGCTCCCGCTCGGCCGAAGACCAGTTTCGAATTTAAGCGCCACTGAGCGCGAGCTGGCGGTGTACGGCGTCCGGCCGCTAAGGCTCCTGGGTAGTGTAGTCTCCCCACACAGCGGCCGCGCCCTCAGGTGTCACGGGGCTGCAGGCGGCGGGGGAGACCGGCGATGAGCCCAGGGATTCTGTAACCACTCGGCCAGGAACCACAAGAACCAACAAAGCATGTAATTTCCCCGCGCTTCTCACAGGGATATTGACGAGGCTCCCGCTCGGCCGAAGACCAGTTTCGAATTTAAGCGCCACTGAGCGCGAGCTGGCGGTGTACGGCGTCCAGCCGCTAAGGCTCCTGGGTAGTGTAGTCTCCCCACACAGCGGCCGCGCCCTCAGGTGTCACGGGGCTGCAGGCGGCGGGGGAGACCGGCGATGAGCCCAGGGATTCTGTAACTACTCGGCCAGGAACCACAAGAACCAACAAAGCAGGTAATTTCCCCGCGCTTCTCTGAACAGGGATTAAAAAAGTTTCCCTATCAGACAACTAGATACCGGCGATTGTGCAGTTTGGCAGTGAATGAAGTGTTTGGTCAATCCAGATATGATTCAATTAGTATTAACATCTTGGTCCGAGAGAGACCGCTTTATTTTGGCTAAATCTCTGAATTACGTTACTTGGTTTTTTAGGTCGAAGGACCATCCGGTCTGCCGAAGGCAGAACCGGAAGTCCGGAGATTTAATGTCTTGGAGAAGAGGGGCTTGAACCCGCCCCTCTTCTCTCCTCTTCTCCATTGGCTGGCCTCTCCAATGCTGGCCAGCCATTGGAGAAGAGGTTCGACTCGCAAAACAGGCCCCGTCTGTGAGAAAGTGCCATCTTTCTTGCATGGTATGCCCCCACTTTTTGCTAAATTGCTGAATGTACTTTGATTGAGTGTACCCTGGGTTCCTGCCAATCAGGTGCCCAGGGCCTATGTTCCTTCCTTAAACCACACAAACTCCAAATTGACAAACCCTAGCCACATGTCAGCCCCTAGTAAATGGTACCCTAGGTACCCAGGGCCTTGTGGCCAGGGAAGGCCTCTAAGGGCTGCAGCACTCATTGTGCCACCCTCAGAGGCCCTGTACCCTTACACACACACACACTGCCTTTGCAGGCTGAATGTCTGGGTGCAGGACAAAACAAAGAGTCAACATGGCACACATCACTGTGTGCCATGCCCATCACCTACACTGCCAAGGCATATGTCAGCCACCCCTCTAGCTGGGTGCATTACGCCTATGGTGTGGGCACAGGAGCAGGAGCCCTGTGCCCCTACAGTACCCAGGTCCATTCCTGGGCGCTGTAAGTGCAGTGCTGTCATTTAAGAGTACATGGTGCTGAGAGCTCGTCAAATACGAGCTCCACAGCACCATAATGGCAACACTGAAGCCTGGGAAGTTTGGTATCAAACTTCTCAGCACATTGAACCCACACTGATGCCAGTATGGGATTTAATGTACTAAGCACCCCAGAGGGCATCTTAGAGATGCCCCCTTACAGCTAACTTAAAATCCACGTCTGCTCTGAGGCTGCCCAGGCTGCCACACAGCAGACACGTTGCTGGACCCCTGGGTGGGAGAGCTCCTGCTCTCCCGGGCCTGCAACAATGCACATCCTGGGTGAGGTGAGAAATCTCCTCCCCCAGGCCGAGCAAAGGGAAGCTTCAAAGGCATGCCGCCATTTGGAGTTTCCCCAGGCCACTGCAACCCCCCACTCTGGCAGGAAGCTTGGCCGGAAACCCCATACAAGGACAGGGGATGTGCCAGCCTGCCAACCCCACCCCTCAGGTGGGGGAGGCGAGGTGAAGCACATCTCCGGGCTCTCGCCATCTTGAAGATGGGAGGCCCTACCCTATCAGGATTAGGCTACTGCCCCCCTCCCACAGGAGAGAGGCAGGATAGGGGGTGTACCCACCCCAGGACAAGGACCCATTGGTCCCTGGCCTTCACCTACCTGTAACGCCCCTAAATCTAGTATTTAGGGGCACCCTGAACCTTCCTTCCTCAGATTCCAGATAGAAAACTACAAGAAGAGCAAGAAGAACAAGGACCTGCCCAGCAGCTGCTAAAAAGAGAAGACACCAACTGCTTTGGCCCCAGCCCTACCGGCCTGTCGACTCTCGAACCTGCACCAGCGCGGCATCTCTCGTGGCCAGCAACCTCACCAACCCCGGAGGACCTGGCTACCTTTTGGCTCTAAGCCCCTGGGACTCCCATGAGTAGAGGCTCTACTCAAGAAACCTATTTTTAACCCCTGGCAGCAGCCCGGAACCGCGGACCCAACACACTCTGCACCAGCCAAGCCTGGCCAGTGCCGGAGTGGACAAAGACCCTGAGGACGACCCCACGGCGACTGTGACCCCGAGTCCGGCACCCAGGGACCCCCCTCGACATTCCAGAAGAAGCCTGCAGCCTCAGAACAGAGTGCCACCCCAACCGCGATCAACCAGAGGGTAAGATTTCCGACATCAAAAGGCACCCCTGCACCCGGCGCCCTGTGCCCAATCCCGGGGTACCCACCTAACCTACAACTACCCAACTTACCTCTCAAAGTGGTGGTGGCACCTGAAGCATCCTTGTCCCCGAGCTTGCAGCCTTTTTCCAAACCGGAACATCCCCATTGATTTCCATTGAGCGCCCGAAGGCTCAAAAGCACCCTGCACCCAGCCGCCCGAGTGGCCCTGGCAGTGCCCTCTCTACACTAACCTACTTCCCCACTTGCCCTGAGTAAGTGACCAGGAGCCCAGCTCCCACAGCCGCGTGGCTTGCCAGACAGCAGCCACCAACCAAGGCCCCCCTATCCCTCATAACATTGGGCCTAACTCTCTCTGCACCCGGCCGTCCTGAAACCGCTGAGGGTGAACCAACTGTACCTACCTGACACTGGGGGACCCCTGAGTCCATGCCCGGAATTTCAACACTACCAGTCGAGTACTTACCCTTAAACCGCTAACTTCATTTTCCTCATAGGGTAACATTGACTGGCTTTTTCTTCAAAAATCTTCTAAGTGTGAACTTTTCAAAACTACAAATATTCACCAAAAATCAGCCAAGTGACAAAAACGAATTTGCTCACCTGCTCCTAGGTGAGCGCCCAGTGCTGGATCTTGGTGCCCAGCCCTGACTCTGAAAAGTGTCCACAACTATACTTACCTCTAACTCATTTTTCTCCCATAGGAAACCATTGTCTGCTTTTCTGTGAAATTTCTTCTAAGTGTCTACTTTTGCAAATTTGAAATATTCTTTTAAAATCGTACCATTTCTGCAAACAAAATTACTTACCTGTTTTTGATAAGGACCCCAGTCCTGGGTCTAGGTACCCAGTCCTGGATTACTAAAGTAACGATAAAGTACTCTACCTGCAATTTGAATTTCTTGCCATAGAGATCCATTGAATGTTTTCCTTGAAATATTTTCTAAGTGCTAACTTTTGAAATAGCTAAATATTATTTAAAAATCATTACAGTTATTAAGTCGACTTTCATCACTTGATTCTGAATACTGACCAGGGCTAGACCTGGAATTCCAAAAGTAATCTGAAAAGTAATTTATTACAAATAACCTGAATTTACCATTGAGCTCAATGCATTGTTATGTTTAGGAAATAGGATTGTTTATTGCAACTAACTGACTGTTTACACAAATTTATTGCCTAAGACAAAAGTATTTATATTCAACCTCTCATTCTGAGAAAGTATATTTTTATCCCCTTTGTGGTTCTAAAAATAAAACAAGCATATATTTTATATATATAAACCATTGGCCTAGAGTTCAGTTATTGAGTGTGTGAAACCATTTGCTGACTGAGTGTGTACAATAAATGCTTTACACTGTCCTCTGGTACTGCCTTACTGCTCGACCAAGCTACCACTTTTGAGAGTAAGGTCATACCTAACTTTGACCTCTATCAGCCTCTGGGGGACTGTGGACTCTGTACACCCTGTACCTATTAGGGAACAGTATATACAGAGCCACTTTCTCACACCGTCCTTTTCGGATTCGGGGGCGTGTTTTTTCGTTGCTTTTCGCTAGGCGTGTTTCTCTCTCCTCCAGCCAATGGCAAGACGAAAAAACACGCCCCCGAATCCGAAAAGGACGGGGCCTGTTTTGCGAGTCGAACCTCTTCTCCAATGGCTGGCCAGCATTGGAGAGGCCAGCCAATGGAGAATAGGAGAGAAGAGGGGCGGGTTCAAGCCCCTCTTCACCAAGACATTAAATCTCCGGACTTCCGGTTCTGCCTTCGGCAGACCGGATAGTCCCTTGACCTAAAAAGAAAAACGCCCCCGAATCCGAAAACACCGCTGCCTTTCTCCGAGGCATTTCTGCTTCGCCTCGGAGAAAGGCAGTGGCGTCTGCACAAAGCGGGTGCTACAGGACATTAAAACCAACAGCTATGAAAAATAGGGATAGGTATCTTTGGTGCCTGAAGTCTGCGGGCAAAAGCAACGCCTGGCATCGTCCGTTTCGCCAGTACAGTGTGTGCTCGCCTGAAAGAGTGAGCCATGCTAGTTCGGCTATAAAATAGTCAATGTTCGCAATTCAGTGCATTCGTTGCATGGCAAGTGGAGTAAATCGGGGATGTTGGTGTTCGCGAGAAGTTAATCCGGGGGGGGGGGGAGGTAGTTCAGACGAGAGGTCGCTCATTGGCCCACTAAAGATTTATTTTTCCATGAGCTGAAACAGATTTTCCAAAGGTCAAGAGCAAAGGGGCTGTGGATCTACCCGCTGCGCCTCAGCTTCTCCAAGCAAACAGAGAATGAAAGCTAAGGCAGGATAAGACACATCTATGCGCGGAGGCAGAGGTGCAGTAGTGATATTAGCAGTGGCTGTGCACCTACACCACGGCATACAATCACGGCATGCCAATCTCAGCTTTCACTACATAACACGTTTATACCTATGCTCAACACGGCTTCAACCGTCAGGATTTACGAATAACTGGCACTTCGATAATTCTGGGTAACAAAGGGCCCTGCACTGAATTAAGAAAACCATCACCAGACTGAAACCCTCGACGGTGGTTCGCGAAACAGCAGGACGCTGCAACAAATAAGCTGTACATCAGCACCATCTGGTGGACACACGAGACACGTGCTGAAAACAGCGACGAAAAGGTTATCTGGCACAATGCAGCATTTCGGCAGAAGAGGAAAAGCATATATCAGACCACCGTTGCAGAGGCATTCCAACACACACAGACACAAACAAAACACGAGTCATACGTTCCTGGAACATCCCACAAAGCTTAGACATCCTTCATACACTGGCAGAGTTGTTACGTTTTCTCCCTGGAAACTACAGTTCTCCATAGCTGGCATATTTCGGATTCAAAAGCTTGAATTATTACCCATCACCAGTCTGGAAGTCTCAGGTTCAGTCTCCAGTTACGTTATACATGGGAGCAAACATTATTAGTATGGAAGACAATAGGTTTAAGTAACACATTCACCTCTTTTGATATAATACAGTCTACATTTCAGCAAATAAGTTGAATGTGCTTCACACTCCACTTCAGCTCAGATTTCATAGCACAAGTTGTAGTAATGTAGTCCACGCTGTATGATTAGGTTCAAGTAGGTTTATTGAAATAAGTAACAAGTAGCATAAGACCTATGTATAATAGTCTGTAAGTCTTCATCAGCAGCCCCACCAGGAGCAGCCTGCTAGCTGCTCAGCCCCACCCACCAACTGTCATCACTGACACCAGTCACTCCAACATTCCACTCATAGCCCACACACCAACATTCCGCACAGAACACTCACACAGACTGAGCAGCTAGGAACAAGACAACATAGTACATTAAAATACAACATGAGAATACTACATTATCATTTTCCTATAGAATAGTAAAATAATGAAACCCAAAAAAGAAAACTATAAACCCGCCCCTAATCTGTGCTTAGCATAGTGTGCTTCCCGACTAGTATTTTGTCTCTTTTTTAATTGTATCTAGATATATAATACAACATGTAACTTACACCTACAACAAGCGATGACTATTGCCTTTGTCAATGGTTGTTAGTTGCCTAAGATAAATAAGGAACAACTATGGCTTCGTTGTATATAATGTTCAAAATGCTTCAGTTCTGAAAGCATGAGGCTGTGGAAGAACTATAACAAGTCTCTTTGATGTTACATCACAGACAGTGAAGGATGTTCCTGCTGCAGAGTTATGATTTTGTTTCACCCTGATGGCGAGGGCAAACATGGAGAGCCCGATAGCCTCGCCTCAGCATCTACTTTTTAAAACTACTGGTGCTGACCACCGGCAGGACCTGGCCCACTTAAAGCCCTGCGCTTAGTACAGTTATTGGCAGCAGAACACATAGGCCAATCTGTATACTTAAAGCTGAAGAGGTGACCTGCTCAGGGTGTGATCTTTGCGGTGCAGGCTCAATGTAATTGTTAAAAGAGTGTAGCAGGCTGCATTTACTGAAACGCACCATTTGAGAGAGATTAAGCTATTGACCTTGTAAATAACAATGCCGTTGCTTTAAATGTTTTAAAAACAAAAACAAACAAAAATAATGTCATGAGCAATGCCAATAGCTCTAACTTTAACAATGCCGAGACCATTGCATTGTTAGCGTCAGCACTATTTTTTTTTAAAAAAACATTTCCCTGTTTTATTTGTTTTGATATTATTTGTTATCCCCTGATTTTATTCGCTCTGTGATCCTCTTACCCGCACCATAAAAGATTTGTATCATCACCGCTGTTTTGCGGCTCTCGTCACCAGGGGTAGCGTGGGGAACCTTTGGCTGCCATCTTGGCTTGGGAAAAGCCGGGTCCTTGTTGGGCGCCATTTTGGGGGAGTAGGCGGGAAGTCCAGGCATCGACGGGGCATTTAACCCGGGCAGTTGCACGCGTCAGCTGGACAAGCTGACAGCATCTCTACCTGCCTCAGACTCCTATGTGTCAGTGTTAGCGTCAGCACTATTTTTTTAAAAAAAACATTTCCCTATTTTATTTGTTTTGATATTATTTGTTATCCCCTGATTTTATTCGCTCTGTGATCCTCTTACCCGCACCATAAAAGATTTGTATCAAAACCGCTGTTTTGCGGCTCTCGTCACCAGGGGTAGCGTGGGGAACCTTGGCTGCCATCTTGGCTTGGGAAAAGCCGGGTCTTTGTTGGGCGCCATTTTGGGGGAGTAGGCGGGAAGTCCAGGCATCGACGGGGCATTTAACCCAGCCATTTGCACGCGCAGCGGTGACGCGCAGTGGTGCGCGCCTTCCCTGCGCCGGAGTCGCGCCCGAGTCCTGCCCGTCTGCGCTCGTCCGCGCCTCGGCAGGGCCTGGCCCCGCCGTTGATTAACCATGCTCACGGCGATTAATCTACGCAGTTACAGAAATAGGGTGAGTGCATGTATGCATAGAGATCTTGATCCCCTCTCCGGTCCCGTGCAATGTGCTGGGTGTAGATTTGAGCTTCCTACGCCCATGCCCATTAGGGCCCTACAGCCCCCGCATAGCATCGCGCCCTCTGTAACTTGTCCTCCGCTCTCGCACCGCCCACTTACGTTTAAAATATTACACCTCAATGTGAGATCCCTAGTATGTCATCACCTTGATGTCTTTAATTTACTCACCGATGAGAAACCAGACATACTGTTTCTAACAGAAACTTGGTTACATGATAATGCCACAGCGGCGATTAACCTTGCCTTGCCTACGGACTATATTATGCATACTGTACACCGCAATTCGAGAGGTGGAGGAATTGCGGTCGCGGTTAAGGCATGCTATCCCTGTCTGTGGAAGGCATTAAGTATAGTTGGTTGTGAAAGCGCACACTTTGCTATCTCAATGACCTCCCAGTTTACTTTTTCTGGACTGGTCATTTACAGACCTCCTGGTCCTGACGATGCCTTTCGCTCAGCTCTTCCAGAGGTGGTCTCCTCCTTAGCACTTAGATCAGCTAATTTTAGCATAATAGGTGATCTTAATCTTCATATGGATGCTCCTCAATCCTCTGCGGTGTGCAGTTTTCTTACAGATCTTGAGGCATTAGGATTACATCAGCTAATAGGCGGTCCTACTCATGTAGGGGGGACATACTTTGGACCCCTTCCTGACGAATCTGGACAGCGCTAAAGCATTGCCGCCTAAACCAATAAGCTGGACAGATCATTATCTGATTGATATCCGGATTACTTTGACTGCTGCCCCTTTTAGAAATACTGCACAAGTCGTTTTCAAACGACCATGGAGGAACCTGAACGCGGCGGATTTTCACCAGCTTTTACTATTACATCCTTTGGAGCTCCGCACAGATGTTTCCTCCGGATATGAATACTTTTGTACCTGGTTGACCCAGGCCTTAGACACCCTTATACCAGCAGGCTGGAGTAAGACCAGACCTGGCCATTCTAGCCCATGGTACAACGAATCTCTCAGGCTCCTTAAGGTTGCCTGCAAAAGGGCTGAAAGAGCTTGGCGCAAGGCATATGATCCTATTCTTAAACAGGGTTATCAGGCCAGTATCAAGCTATACCATCGAGCTATCTGCAAAGCACGAGCTTCCTTCTACTCCTCGGAATTTAAGAACTGTACTAACCCCACCAAACTTATCTTTAAGGTTCTTAAAGATCTAACTAACAGGAAAGCCCTTGCATTGGGGAATGGTTCTCAGGCCTATTGCGAAGAACTAGCTACATTTTTTGTGGAAAAAGTAGATGCGATCTACAGATCCTTCCCTCCCCCTACTATACCCACAAACATCGTGGAACCTATGAATGCTATCGCCAGTCCACTGCTAGTGCTCCCTGTACCTTCTCAGGAAGAATTTGATTCCCTAGTGGGGAGGGTCAAATCGGGTTCTCCAATGGACCCCCTGAGACCTGCCCAATTTAGGGAATCTGCAGAGATCTGTCTCCCGCTTCTCCATACTCTAATTAACCTGTCTGAGCACTGGGATGGTGCCTACTCAATGGAAGCAAGCCATAGTTATGCCAATTTTGAAAAAGGCCACATTAGATCCAGCTAAACCAGAACACTACCGGCCCATATCGTTGCTTCCATGGGCCACCAAAATCACTGAGGCACATGTTAATAACATTCTATCTGGCCACCTCTTACAAACAGGCGCTCTCCACCGTTCCCAGAATGGCTTCAGAGCAGGACATAGCACTGAGACAGCACTGGTGGCTATGGTCAAGCAACTTCGAAAATTGTTAGACTCTAGACAGACGGCGGCACTGATCCTTTTGGATCTTAGTGCCGCTTTTGATACTGTTTCCCATCATATTCTGCTCCAGAGACTTAGAGAAGCCGGAGTGGAAGGCACCGCTCTGGATTGGTTTCGATCATTCTTGGCCGAGCGCACTTTTAAAGTGTGCATTCCCCCCTATGAGTCCTCATCCCGCCCTATTTCCCAAGGTGTTCCACAGGGTTCGGCGCTTAGCCCGACCCTGTTCAACTTGTATGTGAGACCGTTGATGGAGGTTGCCGATAAATGGGGTTTAACCATAGTGTCATATGCTGACGACACTCAGTTAGCGGTCGCACTTAATGGGAATACGGCGCTGGACGCTTCCAACTTTCAAAGAGCCCTCAGGGAGGTGGCAGGCTGGATGACCGATAATCGTCTCCAACTCAATGCCACTAAAACTGAAGTCTTGGTGCTGGGCAAAGACACTCACCTCTGGGGAGACAACTGGTGGCCATCGGAGCTAGGTCCAGCCCCTACACCGGTAACTCAGGTGAAGAATCTCGGGGTTCTGCTTGACGCCAATCTATCATTTACCCCCCACACAAAGAAAGTGGCGGGCACCTGTTTTGGCGTTCTCCAAAGTTTCAGGCCCATTTTTAAATTCTTCGATGCCCCCACCAGGCAACTTATAGTGCAGGCTACCATTCTTTCTAGATTGGATTATGCCAGTGGTCTTCTACTGGGCACCAACCAAGCAGAGCTTACACGCCTTCAGCGTGTGCAAAATGCGGCCGCCCGTATGCTGATTGGTTTGCCCAAGTTCTGCTCAGTCAGACGCGCTGTTTCCAGTCTTCATTGGTTACCCGTTAGGCAGAGAATAGAATTCAAAGTATTGTGCCTGACTTTTAAAATTTTGAAGCTTGCTTCCCCTCCAATTCTAGCCCAGACTATATCTTTTTATACTCCTGCCAGAACACTTCGCTCAATGGGTCAATTTCTGGCTAAGGTTCCCCGCTTTAAAAAAGCCAGAATGGGCGGCCGCTCATTTGGTGTTCTAGCAGCTGGCCTCTGGAACACACTGCCTGTCAGTATCCGGTCTATCTCAGACTTGTTCCTTTTTAGAAAAGCTGTGAAAACATTCTTGTTTCCTTTGGTTTAGTGTCTTTGGCTGGTATGATACATCTACTGTTGTGTTGCTTGTTCTTTGTAGCGCCGGGACGCCGCTTGGCTGGGGCATCTGTGCGCTTTATAAATACAAAATAACATAACAAAATAACATAACATAATACATCATCGTGAAATAAGGCCATCACTTTTTTACGAGTAGTACCTAATGTTTGTTGCAGGCGGAGTTAGTATGCCACAAAATTATTTCCAACTGTAAGCAGAACGGTTATGAAAGGTGCATTTCGAACAACACCGTTTAGTGCATTCAAACTGAACGCACTAACTAAAAGAGTTAAAACCAAAACAGTCAGTCTTGAAAGGTAAAATGTCAAACATTTCACGACCAGGTATTTGCACCTGCGCCAACTACCACCACTCACTGTGGTAAACATTACTGAACTATCAACGACCACCAGGTGTGCCATTACAGTCTCGTCGGCGCTATACAAATGCAAATATAATTAATGAGTCAACAACTACTGCTCGAGCCTCAGCCAGCACAAGACCATCAATAATACCCACAGATAAGGAGCTGAAAACGGTGGCAACTGATTACGCCAACTTGCACTCTTCATCTATCCTATTAGGTTGGCGCCGATGGTCTTTTATTTACCTACTCCAGGTGGTTGAGGGGAACAAAACAATTCAGGGTTATACTTCAATATATACATGCCTAAAGGACCACAGACTCCGAACTTCCGTTTTGTCGACTTATTAGAAGGCCAAAAACAATTGGATGTAGACACAACAAAGAATCAAATTATATAGGTATAGAAAGATCAATACAGAGCCGAGTCTACGAATATAGGTTATACGACCCAAAAGGCATAAGATAATAAACATAATCACAGGGAAACTCCACGATGCGTGGAGAAGGGAACAAGAGGCGCGGGGTTCTAGGAGCTAGCAGCCTCCACTACTGTTTACCACAAAAAGAGCTGCTCCTAGCATAGCGACCCTGTTGAAGTTACAAAAACTTTGTGAGTGAAGGCATCTCACAAAAAGTGACGGACTGGTCTCACACACCACCTGGTGTCATGCTTCATCATTGACCAGTCCACGCCCTCTAAAACCTTCGTTTGATAGAGGGATGCACTTCTAAACTACTAAGTGAGGGCCCGTGGGAATGTGAGTGAGGATAAAAATCATTATAGTTATTTTAAAACTATTTTAATGTGGCTAATAACTATATGATACTAAAATCAATAGACGGTGTATGGGGAATTTATTGTCTCCTAGCCGTCGTGAGAGTGGTCAACATGTTTCTGCAGTGTTTGCCCAAGTGGGTCCAGGGTATTCATCAGGACCCAAGTATAAAGATGGGGGCTCCGTTCTTACCAACTGGTGGCAAGAAGATACCACTGTGCGGGTGTGGCATAGGCCACAGTCCACTTCATAAACGGCTGCAAAATATCAAACCTAGATAAAAAAGTGCAATAAATGATATACATTATTGTAACGATAAACTCGGGTCATGGGAACGTAAATCTATACATTTTATGAAACAACACATGCATTGGTTCATTAAAGGTGAGTGACTACTTGTGTGACATGTGGCACTCTGTGTGTACACAGTTACAGAAAATTGTTTGAGTGAGAAGACTCACTTTCCTTACCCTAAATGCAACAACTACTTTCCCCATGGGGGGAGGGGAGAGGGAAAACTCCTGTTCTCTGCTCTGAAAGGGAAAAGATATATAGACCACATTCTGCGTGAATGGAGGTTTTGGAGATGGAGGGAAAGCCTCCACATACAGACACATACACAACTGCAATCATGCATTACAGGATCAAAAAAATCCAGAAGTTATCTGTCAGCTCCATCACACTCTTACTGCCTCAGGAAAGTTTTCTTCGTGCGTCCTATGCGGCTGCTCCCGGTCCTCCCGAATGTTAGAGTGAGGGAGTGGTGCTGTCGAATTTATAGTGCGATCCGATTCACTAAATGGTGGTAACAAGGTGTGTAATTGGCGAAAAATGCCTGCCGCATAAGATAATAAACTCCAAAATCAGAATGCAACAAAGAATAGATGCAGAGTCCTTATTCCCTTTTCATTAAGAGCAAACAAAAGCTTTCCCTACACTATTCTAAATGGAGACCCTACCTAATTCCCTTCCATAATTTCCTAAAGGTGTCAGCACGTGTTGACTTCCTAAGAAGCCCTCGCGTCAAATGGGTCGATTAGCTTAAGGCTTTGGAGCTTGCTCCAAGATGCTCCTTCTCCTCCGAAAGCTATCAGAAGTCTGGTCTCACTGTCCCTGCGCATCATACAAAAAATGCGGTTCGACATAATACGTCATCAGAAAATTTCCATTGCAACTTTGTCAATGTGGTGATTTTCCAGCTAGGGGTATGATGAACCTTCTTTGTTCGGATGGCCTTGGTTCCCAGATAGGCCAGTCATGGAAGGCATCCTCCCTTCTCACCTTTCAGCCATCTTCAAAGACATTCCAGGTATCTCCTTCAATCTGAAAATAATTGGTTTGCATTCCGGCACCTGCAGTACGATGAGAACTGTTTTTCGAACACAACATGCATTTAATTATTGATTTCCTCGAGAGACCAAGGACATGTGAAACTATAAACACTGCTTCTTTGGGCCTGAACTAAACAATTACTTTATATTAATATAGTATTCTGCACCTTATACATTCAGGACTTACAATACATATATGGTCCTACTTAAATGTATCCACTATACTTCTTGTTAAATGATTCCACTAAATACATCTCAATTATAAAACATTGCAAACGACAAGAATACAAGTGTGTTAATAGTGCACCCATACAATATAGAGTGCTGAAAACGCTCTATCACCAACATTCCCCGTCACCCCACTATCAGCTCATAAAAAGCTCGACATCTAGACTAACGAGCTCCCAGCTTCCCATAGTGCAAGGGAAGTCAATTGGAGTCTTAGCCAATGGTGAATAAAAGATCTGATCCAACGGCCCACTGAAGACCCAGAAGCGAAAGCGACAAAATATTCTAGAAGATTGCAAGTAATAGCAAAGGAAAGACTCAGCCCATGTAGGCACCCCAAAACCAACGCACTACCCGCCAGAAAAATTAAGGTTCCACCGCAGCCATGCACGCCCCACCACACCATCCCCCCTACAACAGCCTTCTAGGCAGAGAAGCATCTACCACTAGTCTGGGCCACAGATATGCCGTTCCCACTCAAGTCTCACATGCACAGATATATGCATCTTACGTCGCAGTCTCTCCTGCACAGACATATGCATCTTACGTCGCAGTCTCACATGCACAGACATGCATCTTACGTCGCAGTCTCTCCTGCATAGACATATGCATCTTACGTTGCAGACTCTCCTGCACAGACATATGCATCTTACGTTGCAGACTCTCCTGCACAGACATATGCATCTTACGTCGCATACTCTCCTGCACAGACATATGCATCTTACGTCGCAGACTCTCCTGCAAAGACATATGCATCTTACGTTGCAGACTCTCCTGCACAGACATATGCATCTTACGTTGCAGACTCTCCTGCACAGACATATGCATCTTGCGTTGCAGTCTCTCCTGCACAGACATATGCATCTTACGAGGGCTACCTCGCAAGAAATCTGCACGGACTCTCACTGTGAAAGTTTGGCATCCTTTTTCGTGGGGAAGGTGCAGACAATCTATCGAGGATTTATACCATCTGTCTTCGGGGATGCTCTTAGTGATATGAAGGTCCCGGTGTCCGAAACTCTGTCCATCCTGCCGGCTATGTCTAACGAGGTATTTGACACTCTGAGCCTTAAAATTAAATCTGGCTCCCCCTTAGACCCATTGAAGCCGGAGTTCCTTATTCGTCTCCCGCCTCTCTGTCGTGAACCCATTTTGGACGTGATTAATCTTTCCCTCAGTGAGGGCGTGGTCCCGCCATCCTGGAAGCAAGCTGTGGTCAGCCCTATTCTGAAGAAATCCAACTCTGACCCCTTGCTCCCGGAGAATTACCGGCCCATCTCCCTCCTGCCTTGGACCGCCAAGGTCACTGAGGCACACGTGAATTCCATCTTGTCTGCCCACCTCTCTCGTAATAACATTCTTGACGAGAGTCAAAATGGTTTTCGCGCCCAACACAGCACTGAAACTGCTTTGCTCTTCATGACCGAGCATTTGCGGTCAGTGCTGGATGCGGGGCAGACTGCGGCACTCCTATTGTTAGACCTGAGCGCCGCGTTTGACACGGTGTCTCATGACATTCTGATGCGGCGCTTGGAGGAAGTGGGTATTGGGGGGGGAAGGCTCTTCAGTGGTTCCGCTCCTTCCTCTCGGACCGGTTTTTCAAAGTAGCCATTCCACCTGGCCAGTCCTCTTTCCATTCTTTGGAACTGGGAGTCCCTCAAGGTTCTGCTTTAAGCCCCACATTGTTCAACTTGTATGTGAAACCGTTGGCCGCTGTCGTCAGGCAATGTGGCCTTACCATGACATCGTATGCCGACGACACGCAGCTGGCGGTGACACTCAGTGGGGACCCTGAGGTGACTGCGCCCAGGTTCCGTGCAGGACTTATAGTTGTGGCTAGCTGGATGCGTAGCAACTGCCTACAGCTTAATGCTAAGAAAACCGAGGTCCTGGTTGTGGGGAAGCAGGCGGAACTTTGGGGAGACCAGTGGTGGCCTTCTGAACTCGGGGTGTCCCCCATTCCAGCGGCCGAAGTTAAAAATCTGGGGGTGTGGCTGGATTCCAATCTTTCTTATACCAGCCATACAAAGAAGACAGCAGCTACCTGTTTTGGTATTCTGCGAGGGCTGAGGTCAGTCCTCAAATTCTTTGAGCCCCCCACTCGGCAACTGGTGGTTCAGGCCTCTATTCTTTCCCGGCTGGACTACGGGAGTGCCTTGCTTCTTGGAGTCAACCAGGCTGAGGCTACTAGGCTTCAGAGGGTGCAGAACGCTGCTGCACGGGCCATTGTTGGCCTCCCGAGACGAGGCTCTGTCTCTGCTGTTCTGACCTCCCTTCACTGGCTTCTGGTCAGACAGAGAATCAAATTTAAGGCTCTCTGTCTGACATTTAAGATCCTGAAGCTTTCCTCTCCCCCTGCTTTGGCGGGCCTTATTTCTCCTTACGTCCCCACGCGGTCTCTCAGGTCTGAATCTTACCATCTGGCGACTAAGCCTAGGTTCAGGCTGAGTAGGATGGGAGGACGCTCTTTTCGTGTTCTGGCGGCTGATCTATGGAATTCCCTTCCTTTACATATTCGCGCCCTAAACAGCCTGACTCTTTTTAGACGCGCCATTAAAACACATCTGTTTGCCCCTGCTATCTGATTTCTCTTTTCTTGGCCTTGACCTGTTGTGTTGTGTACCTGATCAGGCGCCAGGACGCCCCTTCGCTGGGGCAGCTGTGCGCCTAATAAAAGTGAATAACATAACATAACGTCGCAGTCTCACATGCACAGACATATGCATCTTACGTCGCAGCCTCTCCTGCACAGACATATGCATCTTACGTCGCAGTCTCTCCTGCACAGACATATGCATCTTACGTCGCAGTCTCTCCTGCACAGACATATGCATCTTACGTCGCAAACTCTCCTGCACAGACATATGCATCTTACGTCGCAAACTCTCCTGCACAGACATATGCATCTTACGTCGCAGACTCTCCTGCACAGACATATGCATCTTACGTCGCAGACTCTCCTGCACAGACATATGCATCTTACGTTGCAGACTCTCCTGCACAGACATATGCATCTTACGTTGCAGACTCTCCTGCACAGACATATGCACCCCCATGCCGCAGACTCCTGCACACACAACCCACGCCGCAACCTCTCTTGCACAGACATGTACCCCCACGCCGCAACCTCTCTTGCACAGACATGCATCTCACACCTGCAGACATGCATCTCGTAACGTGGTCTCAAGCAGATAAGATAATCTCCCACTGCCTCAGACATCCCTCCGAACCTCATCTGCTAAGCCATGCGTCTCCCACTGCAGTCACATCCGCAGAAACACGCATGACCTTACCTCGCCACAAAACTCACTCCAATAACACCGCTGTCACGAGAAAACGAAGCTAGATTTCTTGAACCATAACGGCCAAACGCCCCGCTCGTTGAGGTGACCCGCCACCTCTCTCAGGAGTAGACATGCACGGGGACAATAGACAGACTGAAGCCACGGTTTACGTTCGAATCGTCTCAGGTTAGACGTGGACCCTCTCGCCCAAACGTCAGTGGCAGACACGATCAGCACGCTCCGCCAAAGTCACTGCCTCACACAGCCCCAAGCTGAACCCCCACAAAGAACACTTTCAAGCATATGATGACGCCAAAGTCACTACCCCCCTTAAAGTCTCATTTTTCAGGAGAACGTCTCCCCTGCTCGCCAACCCTAACTCGCCCAGAAGATGCTGCCCCCTGAAGAAGATTCCCTCCATAATAACCGAGGAGATCAGCACTCAAAACTCGTGTGTAATCCGTTCCCCGAGCTTATTTGAACTACGACTCACCCGCAGGGGCACGGACTCGATAGATTTCTCCATGGCGCGAACAAATGATGGAAAACACACGCAAAAACGATGAAGCCGGGGGCGGAGAGGAGCAGATGCACAGACACCTAGAGAATGCTGATGACAGCCGACCGATGAATGAAGCAGGGAAGCCCGCTTTCAAAACTTTCAAACTACGACCCGCCCCTCTCGGCCCACAGCCAATAGGCTACGACCTCATGGAGAAAACAACCAATCGATGCAGGTTTTAAGATGCAAAATGGCCAATCCGCTACCAAGCAGTGACCAGGAAGTGAGAGGCGGATGAATTTTCAGTTGGTTCCCGAGGATTTTTTTTCCAAATTGTAACCACTCAGGAGCAGGCTGAATACGGTGAACAAGTGCGGGAGCGAATGAAAAGTGAGACGTTTTTTCTATGATTGTCTTTTAAATGCTGGAAATTGATGACAGCCGCGTGACCGGGAACATAAAGAAGGGACTAGCAAAGTCTAATTGTTTTTGGTACTTTTAAATTTCCAGTTGATGGTTCAGCCTAAACATGGTTGTATTGTTTCCATCGCTTGCCTTTTTAGCTTTATACTTTCCAATAAAAGACACAAAATGTCGAAAAGTAGATACCGTAAAATCTTTCATAGAATGCAATTTGTTTAAAACGGAAATGTCCAGTGTATTTTCATTCTATTACAGGACCGGAGGCTTCGTATTATGCTTCTCTTTCTATTTATTGCTACTCAGAGCAGCCAATGAAAACTTTTCTTATGCAACACAACTACATTTCCCATGATGCATATACCACATCACTTCCTGCAGAGCCCCATAAGAGCCAGTAACACCGGAACCAGTCCTCTTTCTTTGCAGCGCACGCAGACAGTTAAGTTGAGAGCTCCGATTTCTAACTTGATTTTACTATTGATTGTTACTATTGATAATGCTTATATTCATTGTGACAGCCGTTGTTGTGTAGCGGTAGCCCTGATTTCAACCCTCGGGTTGGGCGATATGAGTAACGCGCTGCGGCACTTAATGGTCCCCGCAGAGTGCGCGGTGGTGTTGGGGCATAGCGGACGGCGAGCGGTCCGAGGCGCGAAAGCGCGCAGGTTTAAAGTTCCAAGTTAGGCGCGGCGCTCGACCGCATCGAATGCACAGCGTGAGCGCTTTTTTCGTTCCAGCACACGGTACCGCCCCGCCTTCGGCGGGTACAGTATTTGTAGTTTGTGGGCGCTAAGGCTTCCCTTGTATGCCGATGACGCCGGGAGACTGGTAGTTTTGGTTTCGGTAGCGTTCCCACGTGCGTAGGATTTGGGCTACGCACGTCGAAACAACCCGTATTTGGTGGTTTTGCTTTCACTTTTCGTCAGTTAGGCTGCGTTTTCCTTCAGTGAGCACTGCTGACGCTTGGCTGGCTGCAAAAACGACCTGGGCCCGGAGGGAGCACACCTCCTTGGATCTTATTCTTGCTCTTTGGCTCCACTACGCCCTGAGGGCTGCAATAATTGGTATACAGATGCTGCTGAGAAGCTAGGTACCGGTGCTGTTGTGCAGTGGGTTGGCTCCCCTTTTGGATTATCCCTCCTTGCTGTTGCCTTATGAGCAAATACGTTTACAAGTTTGGTTCCAGTATGGAAAATTGGGTGCATTATCAGGAGGATGATACCTTGTATGAGGAGGAGGTCGGGAGACCTGCCATTGAGGATAATATTGTTGAGGCCCTGGACGCTTCGGTGCAGGAGTCAATCAACAAGGCCCTGGAGAAGGCAGTTCCGGGAACTGTGCAGCAAGCTTTGGCGACTGCTTTAAAGCCTATCATTAAGCAGCTGGAGAAATTTGCGAAGCAGCATGGCTTCACTACCCCATCAGAGGGACCGGCAGGGGAGCCCCGGACTAGGTCTTGGCCGCATTCCGATTCTTATGAGTCGCTGCCGCGCCTGGCGAGGGAGCGAGAGAGGGTACAGGCTACTGACACGGAGTCTACTTCCACCTCTTCTGACACCCCTGATGACTCCCCCCCGCCCCCCCCCCCCCCCCAGGAAGAAGTCTCGGAAGGTTAAGCATGTAGAGACTTCTCCGCTGGCCCCCACGCCCTTTACATTCAACCCCTCGGATATCGTTCACCCCAGGTCCTCGGACTGGTTGCCTGCCCCGGAGGTGGCTGCGTATTTACACGAGAATGTGCGCAAGTGCTTTGATAAGGAGGTGCGCAACAGGCTGCGGTCTGAATGTTGATCCAAGTATGCTTACCTTCCTTAAAAAATTCGCAAAAGACCCCAAGAAGGGGATAGATCGCGCTTGGCGAGGATGCCAAGATAAGCTTCTGGACGTGGTCGGGCCCCTAGCGAAAATATTGGAGATGGCTCTGGAGGCACAGGAATCGGGTACCACAATCGATGCCCATGTGCTAGCAGGCTGGACCCAACGGGCTATCTGCCTGCTCGGGAATGCCAACTGCGCGATTTCCACAGAGCGCAGGAAGTCCATTTTGATGCGCATGGACTCTAATCTTACAGAGTTGGCTGCGGCGGAACCTGGGCCGTTGGCGGACGTAACCTTTTTGGCGACCGATTCGTCAAGGACGTTGCGAAATATGTGGGCACGTTCACGACCCTGGACAAGGCTCAGGCTGGGATCAAACGCGTTTTCCACGCCAGGGTTTTCAACCGGGCCGGACGAGGTCGGGGACGCACGTTTGGCCGTCAGCATTCCCAAGGTCCCCAGCGAGGAGACTTCGGACGCGGCAGAGGAGATTGGGACTCCACCCGCGGCGGCACTTTCTACCCCACCAGGCAGCGCTTCAACAAGCGGCGCTTTAACAAGGGCTCCTATCGAGGAGGCTTCCAAGCCACCGAGTCTTCAGGTGAGCGCTACAGATGTCTTTCCTCTTCCCTTGGGGGGGCGTATTCAGCATTTCTATCGCAATTGGGTTCAGATCTCACAAGACGCCTGGGTGTTACAGACAGTTCAGGGGTTCCACTTAGAGTTCTTTCAGACTCCATGTCAGGTACATCGTCCCAGACAGCTTTCTTTTTCCCAACTAGAGTGCGATTTTATAGATTCAGAAATAGAAGGGTTGCTGCGGAAACACGCGATAGCTCCTTGCAACGAGGGCCCTCGCGGTTTCTGCAGCAATATTTTTCTGGTACAGAAGAAAGGCGGGGGTTACAGGTTGGTACTCAATTTGAAGGATTTCAACCATTTTTTGACTTACAAGCACTTCAAGATGGAGGGCATCCATCTGCTGGCAGACCTATTGAAGCAAGGGGACTGGTTGGTCCGGCTAGACCTGAAGGACGCTTATCTGTCCGTTCCCATATTTCGCCCCCATCGCCGATTCCTTCAATTTCAGTGGCGGAACCGATGGTACGAATATTTGGTCCTTCCTTTTGGACTTTCCTCAGCACCGTGGTGCTTCACCAAGGTTCTGAAACCGGTCGTTGCCTACCTCAGGGAGCAGGGGGTTCGCATGATTGTCTATTTGGACGACATGCTCATCATGGCGCAATCGCAGGAGTTAGTGGCCCTCCACTTGCGCATGACCATTCATATTTTGCAGAACCTGGGGTTCGTGATCAACGAACCGAAATCGGTCCTGTCTCCCACACAGAGGATAGATTTTCTGGGGTTCGTCATAAACTCGCAGACGGCCCAGCTCAGTCTTTCAAATTCCAAGCTTCGGGATATCAAGAAGGAGCTTCGCTCGCTCCTGACCAAACAGATGGTCTCGCTCAGGGGGATTGCCCGGATAGTGGGACTTCTGGCATCGTCCATTCAAGCGATATTTCCGGGCCCCCTGCACTACAGGGCCCTTCAACAACTCAAAATCCAGCATTTGCAAAAGGGCCTTTCCTACATAGATGTAGTCCCTCTGTCCCAAGAAGTGAGGGAGGAGATGCAATGGTGGTTAGCCCACGTCGAGGCATGGAACGGCATAGCAATTTTTGGCTCTCTCCCGGAGGTAGTCATAGAATCCGACGCCAGCCGTTGGGGTTGGGGAGCGCGCTGCGGAAATATTTCCACAGGGGGACGTTGGTCCCTAGGGGAGTTAGATCTTCACATAAATTGTCTAGAGGTCCTCGCAGGTTCGTTTGCGATCCGAACGCTGGCTCCCAAGCGGATCTCATGTTGCATCCTTCTTCGGATGGACAACATATCGGCGGTACGGTACATCAACAAATTGGGGGGCACGAGGTCCTCAATGTTGGTGGAGATTGCGAAAGCCTTTTGGCATTATTGCCTGAACCAGCAGATCTCGGTGATAGCGGAGTACATTCCGGATCAGTCCAATGTAGTGGCGGACTGGAACTCACGCCACCTCAGGGACTACAGCGACTGGCAACTTCTCCCACGAGTGGTCCGGTGGCTGCAGGAGATTTGGGGGATTTGCGAGATCGACCTGTTCGCCTCCAGACTGAACCGTCAGATGACGAGATTTTTCAGCTGGAGGCCAGACCCTCTGGCGCTGGCGACGGATGCCTTTGCGCAGGAGTGGGCTCAGAAATTGAATTACGCGTTCTCACCATTCATCCTCATTCCGCGCGTATTCACTCAGGTGATGCGTCAGAAAGCAGAAGTGATATTAGTGACTCCCTTGTGGAAGTCGCAGCCTTGGTTCCCATTGTTGCTGGAGGCGAGTTGCGACTTCCCCAGGAGGATCCCATGGTCCTCGACGATGCTCCAGGGCCCTCAGGGGGAGAGACACCCGATGGTCCTATCGGGGCACCTGTCCCTGATGGCCTGGAGACTTTCAGGCAGCGTTGGCAAATACCAGGATTTTCGGACCAGGCTGCAAGCTTTATCAATCAAGCGTGGGCCCCTTCTACCAGGAAGAGATATGCTTCAGCCTGGGGAGGCTGGGTTCATTGGTGCATGGGACAACATGTGGATCCTGTGGGGGCGGGATTACCCTATATTGTAAATTTCCTGTCAGAAAAGGCGGCGGAGGGTTTGGCGTATTGCTCGGTTAATAACTTCTGTTCCGCAATCTCGGCAGGCCACTCTCATATCGAGGGCAAACCTGTCGGAATGCATCCTTTAATCTGTAAGCTCCTGAAGGGTATCAGAGTGGCTAATCCACCCAAACCGAAGTACTCTTCGTTGTGGGATGTCTCACTGGTTCTGTCTCTGTTTAATAGCTGGCCCGACAACAACAGGTTGTCCAGGAAACAGTTGTCGACAAAGCTGGCCATGTTGCTTTGCTTAGCGGCTTGCGGACGTTCTTCGGATATTAAAGCTCTGGATATTACAGGTAGGGTATTTACTCCAGAGGGAGTTTCGTTTTCTATTACGTCCAGGACTAAAACAATGTCATGTAGTGTGGATTATCATGCTTTTCCCGATAATGCTAAACTGTGTGTGGTTCAATGCCTCAAAGCTTATGAAGACTGTACCAGGTCTACTAGGCCTGATGGTGTGGCACAATTGTTAATTGCTCTGCAGAAACCGTACAAACCTGTGACTGCGGCTACCATAGCCAGATGGCTCAAAGATGTTATGCAAGAAGCAGGGGTGGATACTCAGGTTTTTGGCGCACATTCTGTCCGAGGCGCCATGGCCTCTAAAACTTTCATGTTGGGTTCTACTGTGCAAGATATTATGCATTCTGCAGACTGGTCGTCTGAATCAACGTTTAAACAGTTTTATTATAAACCGGTGGGTGATATATCCTCTGTTGTTTTTAATCAGCGGTCCTGTAATAGAATAAAAAATTAGCTAGCATTCGCGCCAAGAATTTTCAATTCTATTAAGGACACAGAGGCGAGGATTATCCCACCCGGTTAAATTACTGTCATGTAATTTTTGCCCACCAGTTACGGGTTGTTTTATCTCTGTTTTCAGGATCTGACAAGAAGATGAATTAATCCAGTGTGCAGATTGACGTTCTTCCCAGCTGGTCTGGTTTTCTTCCACGTTGGAAGCTGTTGTAGAACTTTAATACTTATTGGACTTGTTGTTCGAAGCAAAGAAAGAGGACTGGTTCCGGTGTTACTGGCTCTTATGGGGCTCTGCAGGAAGTGATGTGGTATATGCATCATGGGAAATGTAGTTGTTTTGCATAAGAAAAGTTTTCATTGGCTGCTGTGAGTAGCAATAAATAGAAAGAGAAGCATAATCCTCGCCTCCGTGTCCTTAATAGAATTGAAAATTCTTGGCGCGAATGCTAGCTAATTTTTTATTCAACTGTCTGACAGTTAGTACCCCCTCACGTCAACGTCATTCTCTCGGAGTCCCGCCCACCGCTTCATGGGCTCACATATTAACAAATCCCCCGAGTTGCTCTGCCCTGCTCCCGGTTTCGCACTTCAACGGCGGAAACCAGTTCGGTTCCAACTGACGCTTAGCAAGTAACAAATTATGAAAAACAATATTCTGTAAAAATAAAATACGGAAAAACAAACAGAGGTGCCAAATTAAGGTGCTCGTAATACAACGTGTCTCTTTTACATTACATCTTTTCAAACAGCCGCTTCCAAAACGTAGAGCTAGAAAGGACTGTGCATGTTGTGAGGGAGAGAACGCGAGCAGCATTTTCACTGTTTCGTTTCTACTTTCTTTGCCTGAGCTTGATTAACTCGTGATGTGGTTATTCAAGTGTTGCATCGGCTGCTCGTTGCTACTGCAAGTTGTCTTCCTCGTGGCTTTGCTTTTTGATCACAGAAAAGCAGGCGGCAGACCGGTCTCATTTACCCAGAAACCCTTGTTCTAATTTCCATAAATTAAAGTTTATGTCCTGACTGTTTGGCTTCAAGCAGTAAAGATATTTAAACAAATTGACGTGCTAGCACTGAGAAAGGGGTGAAGAAAATGGATTACGAAACTTATAGAACTCACGCTATTAAAAAAAGTATTCTGTATTTTCCTGTTTTATTTAAGTCTCCATCCAAGAACGTGACTTGTCCGGATGAACATCCGTGGTCTGTAGATGTTTAGCGGCAGAGTCAGAGTGGGTTGATTACATCTTCTGGGTGAACTAATTACATATTTTGACATGTGTTTTGCTACAATAATTTTAATTAGAACATTGGAATGTTGGAAGCTTCATTAAACAATGATGTGCTCTGGGCTTATAATGGCTATAAACCCAGAGCTCCAACATTCCAATATTTCTTAGTTCACAGCTCTGGCTGTGAACAAAGGCTTCAGGGCGCCTGAGGGGATTTGAATCCCCTCGCGCTCCCTGAAGGCTTAGCCGGTATAGCCCGCTACGGCGGGCTATAAGGCTATATGACTTATAAACAGACAAACAGAACCTCACCGTTCGAACAGTTACTGCTGCAGTCGGATATAAATAGGTTGGGCTTCGCATGTGAAGCTGCCACTGATTTTCGTGTGTAGTCAGACTGATCTGCGCAATCACCCTGTGGCACACAAAGCGTGTGTATGTATGTATACCTTTAAGGAGACAGCAATCAATGCCTAAGTACTATATATTCCGGCAATATTTGGAAGCAGGAGGAGGGAGATTTAGTAAAACAAATTTTGGGATTTTATTTTTCACATTGAAGTCTGAAGAGGACGCAGTTTTAGGTGGCATAATGCTAAAATAAAGCAATTTTTTGCTTTAAAAAATAGGTGCTCTCCCACCAGAACCTATTGTGTTGGCATGAATAAATGAGAAAATTGCCACTGAACGTTTTCTTCACTCTAAAAGCAAGGCGTTAATATACTGTACCTAGAGGTATTCCTCTGTGCATTATTAACAAAATAGCAAATTACACAATAAAAGTAAAGTCCTCTATAACACTGCACTCTCTGCCGCCACTGAACTCTACACCACTCTACTCTTCACCACTGCACTCTACTCTTCACCACTCTACTCTATGCTGCTCTTCTGTACTCTACCCCAATGCATGTACGTCACTACACTCGATATCTATCCGTTCTACATCAATACGCATTAAACCACTCTAATCTATCGTGCACTACTGCACTCGACAACACTGAACTCTGCGACACTCTATTCTATGACACTGCACTCTACACCACTCTATTCTACACTGCTCTATTCCACTCTACGCCACTACAATCTACCCTGTTCCAATCCATGCCACTCTATTCTACGCTCTATGCAACTGCACTCTATGCCACTGCACTCTATGCCACTGCATTCAAAACCAATGCACTCTACTCCATTGCACTCTACACCAACACACACTGTGCAATGGCACTGTACGCCACAATATTCTACTCTGCAACACTCTACACCACTGCACTCTACAACATTGCACTCTACACTACTGCACTCTACAACCCTCTACTCTGCAACACTAGACTCCCTGCCACTGGACTCTATGCCATTCTAATCTATGCCACTCTACTCTGCGCCACTTCACTCTATGTCACCTCACTGTACTCTGCACCACTCTACTCTATACCACTCTACTGCACTCTACGCTAATGCATTCTACCACCAATGCACTCTACGTCACTATAATCTACGCCATTACACTCCATGCCAATCCAATCTATGCCACTCCAATCTACTGTGCACCACTGCACTCTGACACTGCACGCTACTCCTCTCTACTCTACATCACTCTGCTCTATGCCAGTGCACGCTACCCCACTCTGCAATGCAACACTGCACTCTTCGTCACTGCACTCTACACCACTCCAGTCTAAGCTACTCCTCTCTACTCTACAAGACTCCACTATACGCCACTCCACTCTATGCCACTCTACTCTGCAAGACTGCAGTCAATGCCACTGCACTCTTCTCCAATGCAGTCTACGAAGTACAACTCTACACCACTCCACTGCACTCTAATCCACTCTAATCTACACCACTGCACTCTATACAACTCCACTACACCTCTGCACTCTACCCTGAACCACACCACTCTTCCCTGCACCACTCCACTATACACCACTTCACTCTACTCTGGAACAATCTACTCTGCGCCACTGCATTCTTCGCCACTGCAGTCTACATCAATACAAACGACACCACTTTACTCGACACTAATGCACTCTAATACACAGTACTCAATGCTAATCTACTATGCTGGACTGTTCCCATGAGGCACAGGGTCAAAACTGATTTGCATATGGCCAGGTCTAAACGGGGTGGCATGGTGAGCAAAAGAATGATGAATTTAACCCAGATCTCTTGACTGGGGGTGAATGTTTTGATTTGTTCTGCATTCCGTCCATCAATTGTGTGTCTTTTGCTTTCTCGCCCTAAGTACGCCAGGTATGCCGAGATGTGGGTCCTGGGCTCACTGTGCCACTGGAATCAATCTATCCTGGCTGAAGAGGGGTGAAACCCCGAAATCGGTCCTAGGATGCTTGTTTCTGGTCCAGGGAGGACCTGGCTTGGCAGTTCGGGCTGGACTGTTCCTTTGAGGCACGGGGTCAAGACTGATTTGCATGTGGCCAGATCTAATCTGGGGTGGCATGGTGAGCAAAAGAATGATGGATTTAACCCAGATCTCTTGACTGGGGGTGAATGTTTTGATATGTTCTGCATTTGGTCCATCAATTGTGTGTCTTTTGCTTCTCGCCCTAAGTGCTCCAGGTATGCCCAGACGTGGGCCCTGGGCTCACTGTGCCACTGGAATCAAGCTATCCTAGCTGAAGAGGGGTGAAACCCCGAAACCAGTCCTAGGATGCTTGTTTCCGGTCCAGGGAGGACCTGGCTTGGCAGTTTGGGCTGGACTGTTCCCATGAGGCACAGGGTCAAGACTGGTTTGCATATGGCCAGGTCTAAACTGGGGTTGCATGGTGAGCAAAAGAATGATGGATTTAACCCAGATCTCTTGACTGGGGTGAATGTTTTGATTTGTTCTGCATTCCGTCCATCAATTGTGTTTTTTTTGCTTTCTCGCCCTAAGTGCGCCAGGTATGCCCACACGTGGGTCCTGGGTTCACTGTGCCACTGGAATCAAGCTATCCTGGCTGAAGAGGGGTGAAATCCTGAAACCGGTCCTAGGATGCTTGTTTCCGGTTCAGGGAGGACCTGGCTCGGCAGCTCAGGCTGGACTGTTCCCATGAGGCACAGGGTCAAGTCTGATTTGCATATGGCCAGGTCTAAACTGGGGTGGCATGGTGAGCAAAAGAATGATGGATTTAACCCAGATCTCTTGACTGGGGGTGAATGTTTTGATTTGTTCTGCTTTCCATCTATCAATTGTGTGTCTTTTGCTTTCTCGCCCTAAGTGCGCCAGGTATGCCCAGACGTGGGTCCTGGGCTCACTGTGCCACTGGAATCAAGATATCCTGGCTGAAGAGGGGTGAAACCCCGAAACCGGTCCTAGGATGATTGTTTCCGGTCCAGGGAGGACCTGGCTTGGCAGTTCGGGCTGGGCTTTTCCCATGAGGCACAGGGTCAAGACTGATTTGCATATGGCCAGGTCTAAACTGGAGTGGCATGGTGAGCAAAAGAATGATGGATTTAACCCAGTTCTCTTGACTGGGGGTGAATGTTTTGATTTGTTCTGCATTCCATCCATCAATTGTGTGTCTTTTGCTTTCTCGCCCTAAGTGTGCCAGGTATGCCCAGACGTGGGTCCTGGGCTCACTGTGCCACTGGAATCAAGCTATCCTGGCTGAAGAGGGGTGAAACCCCGAAACCGGTCCTAGGATGCTTGTTTCCGGTCCAGGTGGGACTTGGCTTGGCAGTTCGGGCTGGACTGTTCCCATGAGGCACAGGGTCAAGACTGATTTGCATATGGCCAGGTCTAAACTGGGGTGGCATGGTGAGCAAAAGAATGATGGATTTAACCCAGATCTCTTGACTGGGGCTGAATGTTTTGATTTGTTCTGCATTCGTCCAACTATTGTGTGTCTTTTGCTAATCTACTATGTAGCACTGTACTTTATGCCACGCCACTCGAGGCCACTCTACTCCACTCCACTCTACGACACTACACTTTATGATACTCCACTCTGAAGCTGTACTCCATTAAACTCTACTCCACTCTACTCCACTCTAGGACACTCCAGTCTGCAACACTCTACTCCTCTCTATGCCATTCCACTCTCCCACACTACTCTACTCTATGCCACTCTATGAGAGTCAACTCTGCTCTGCGCCACTCTACCCTACAATACTCTACTTCACGCTACACAACACCCTCTACATCACTCTACTTTGTCCCACACCACTCCATGACACTCTATGCCACTCCACTCTACGTCCCTCTACTTCACTGTACCCCACTCAACTCTACTCCACTCTACGCCCTTCCAATCTATGCCATTCTACTCCCTTCACGATACTCCACACCACTCTACACAGCTCCACTCTGTGCCACTCCATGACACTCCACGTCACTCAACTCTACGCCACTCTACAGCTCTCTACGCCACTCCATAACACTCCCTTATACTCCACTTTATGACACTCAACTTCACCCCACTCTCCTGTACCCCCCTAAGTTTTGGCTATGCCGAACAGCAGTCATGTTAGCTTACAACATGGCTACATCATATTGGCAAAACCAATAGCTCTTGCATAGGTGGGACCTATTGGCTTTGGCAATGCTTGTTTGTTTAGTCTCCTTCCTTGCTGGCAGTCCAGTGATGTTGCTGCTCCCCATCCTTTTTTATTGTGTATGCTGTGAATTGTTGGTATATTAAACTAGTGAATGGTTATTGTAATGTAATTATCTGGTAGAGTTCTTAACAACTGATACTCAGGCATATAAAGTGCACTTTCTAATCTGCCTCTATGAACCATTGGGCACCATTATTACTTAGGGTTGTTTCATACCTGAATTTAAGTCCTTGAGTCAGTGTCTTTATCCCAGACAAATTCTGACAGCTTTTCACAGACCAAGCGTGTCTGGCGAATGGCTGCAGGTGTTGGTTTTGCTACATAACTTGTAATCCAGAACAAGGGTAATGGTTAAAAGACAAACAGAGGACCTTATTGTATTTGCACTCTCTGCAGTCTTGCAATATATCCAATGGAGTAGCAACAGCGGCATGGACTTTGGTAAAAGCCTGGAAAATGCCCTCCCCCGGCCACTGGTTAGATAGGAAGATATAGGAGTAATCAGGGTTCAGTGGGCCCTTTAGGCTATTTGGGTAAGGTTATTACACCTGCTGCTTCATTGACGGATCCCTCCCTGTTCAGTTCCTTCGCTGCTAGGTTTGCGTTAATGTAGTTGCATTTATAGAGTGCTTCGTATTCCCGATGAGGTGCTGAAGTGCATTGGCAGACTTGTAGTTACGGTGAGTGCCTTGGTTGGAAGAGTGTTGTATTGCAGTGTGGCCAATGTGTTAAGCTTTTTTTTGCTGTGTGTGTGCGACCAAAATAATGATAATTTCTTGTCTTAGGTTTGTGCACCTAGACGTCCAATGACAGGTAAAGGACTGAGGGACTGACTGAATGCTCATTACCTAAATTTATTGTTGTGTCTGCTTGAGGAGTCTCTTTATTATCCTCCGAGTAGTGATAGAAGAGGAGCTCATGCAAGCCCTGGATATATAATACCTCTGGAGCCACAGGTCAATAACACTCAAGTCAAGCTCATAGAATCAACCATTGTAGATTATTTCATTGGAGGAGTCCCTTCAGAAGCAATTAAGAGTAAACCACAGATCACCATGCAATGCAGCCATAGGACAACAGACTAGAGACCCACAGGAGTGCACTAGTCAGAGGCAGCCAATGTAAATAGGGTGCACCCAGGAGGAGAGCAACCCATGGGCACGCACTGGTTACAAGCAGTCCATTTAAATGGCATAATGGGTCTTTCCAGGAGGGGCAGAGGATCAGTCCCACAGTATGCACTGACTGAAAGGAGCCAGTACTTCCAATTGACGCTGCCAAATGTCAGGGTTGGTGAATACCTAGACTACCTTATCTTGGCTACAGCTCTTGCTTACACCACCCAACACTTCCTGTCTCCTTATCTTACTCATCTTTTTCATCCCAGCTTTCTTCACTGTTTTACTATTTTTTTAAATCTTATTTCCAAGTTTTCTGATTTTCTCTTTCTTGCTCTGGGTCAGAATATGATGATGAAAAATAAGTCTTGGTCTCCAAAAATGAGTGCCACTGCTCACCACCTCCATTCACCAGTACAAATTTAGCTTTAGCTAAATTAAGCACTGTAAATGGTTTAAAGAGTCTGTTTTAAGAGTGACAATGGGAACGTGCAGGCTTATACAGGAAAAATGCAGCATAGCAAATCATCTTTAGATTCTACTTTGGAGTGACAAATGGGAGAATTTGCAAGTGTGCACTAAAAACAGGCTGCCAGGGTCTGTAGATCACAACACAGTGATGTAAACGACAAAAATTCAAGGCAAGTCACAAACCGATGCTGTGGCTAGATGATCAGCTTGTAACCGGCAATTATCCTTTTGCTACCGAAGGTTAACAGTGGCAGAAAGACCTTTAGGCTTTGATTGCCAGGGTACACTCAGGAGTGGACAGAAGAGTCACCTACAGGATGCACAGGTTACATGCCTCCAAGATACATGGTCTATAGGGTCCACCACAGGAAAAAATATAGGAGCAACAGATAACATGAGATGGCTACAGGTAGTTAAATACAAATGAATATATGGTCCACATAGGAATGACAGAGAAGTCATCTCTTGCATGTGTGGGCGTGGGGAACTCCAAAAATTTTACACCCCAAAACTTTACCTCAACAGAACGCCCACGGGTAGATGAATCAGAGACAGTGTTAAACCTCAATTTCAGGAGGCAATGTGACCCCTAAGTAAAGCATCTCCCATCACATCATAAACACAATAAATTAAGTAAGAGCTCACTCATTGAGTTCTATATCAGCTGAATAAATTCAAAGGTGTTATTACAAAACATTCAAAAGATGCGGTACAGAGTTGTCATAATTTATTGCCAGGAATAAGCAAAAAGGGCATTACAGAGTAGTGCAAAATAAGAAATATTTTAAGTCCCAATTGAGCAGCAAAATCTATAGACAAATGGACAGCATCCCTAGTCACCTGGGAAAGAATCTGGCTCACCCCCAAAATCGAGGGTTTATAACATGATTTTCACATACTACACCACTAACACTGCTAAATCATCACGGTCTGCCACCGCACAGTACGAACACACCTCAAGCGACGCTGGGATCCAAGAGAAGGCCCTGAACTGGACCACCTCCTTCCCCTCCGGCACAAACACAGAGCGTCCGCCTCCCCCCCCCCCTTCTGCTCCGAAGCCACCGAGATCATCTGCGGCGTACCCCAGAGCTTATCCCTCAGCCCAACGCTGTTCAACATCTCCGACTGCACGACCTCAACATCATCTCCTATGCCGATGACACCCAGCTGATCCTCTCCCTCATCAGGGACCCCCACACCGCCAAAACCAACCTCCACGAAGAAATGAAGGCTGTCGCCGAATGGATGAGGAACAGCCGACTGAAGCTGAACCCCTTTGACCTGGAACGACTCCTGGTGGCTGACCGCACTGGGAACAGCTCCAACACCCACCGACCACGCACGCAACTTAGGGGTCATCCTTGACTCCACCCTCTCCATGACCAAGCAGGTCAACGCCGTCTCTTCCTCCTGCTTCAACACCCTCCGCATGTTCCGCAAGATCTACAAGTGGATTCCCACCGAAACAAGAAGAACGGTCACCCAGGCCCTCGTCAGCAGCAGGTTGGACTGCGGAAACGCCCTCTACGCAGGAGCCTCAGCCAAACTCCTGAAACGGCTTCAACGCATCCAGAAAGCCTCTGCACGCCTAATCCTCGACATCCCTCAGCGCAGCCACATCACACCCCACCTGAGAGACCTGAACTGGCTCCCCGTCAACAAGAGGATAACCTTCAAGCTCCTCACCCACGCACACAAGGCACTCCACAACACCGGACCAGCGTACCTCAACAGCCGTCTCAGCTTCTACACCCCCACCCACCAGCTCCGCTCCGCCGACCTAACCCTCGCCACAGTCCCCCGCATCCGAAGAGTGACCTCTGGTGGCAGATCGTTCTCCCACCTCGCCGCCAAGACCTGGAACACCCTCCCCATCCACCTACGGGAGACCCAAGACCTGCTATCCTTCAGAAGACTCCTCAAGACCTGGCTTTTTGAGCAGTCGCGGCATTCCCCACCCCCCAGCGCCTTGAGACCCTCACAGGTAAGTAGTGCGCTTTACAAATTCTATGATTGATTGATTGATTGATTGATTGATCATGGTATGGTCAAAAGTGTCAGCAAATCGGAGCGCAGTTTTATTAAACATTATATTGCCTTGGCACCTAAGCAATATCCCACTACACAAATATTGATTCTGCCCACTCTATGGTAATGTCATTAAGAGATAGCCGGACAAACTAGTTACATGAACAACAGCAAACTATTATGATGAATACGGCATAGTGAGATGGCGGAAGATCCCTGAGAGATACAGAAATAAACGATTAAAATATACAAGCTACAGTAGTGTGACTAAGCTAGGAAGATTTCATTGACAACAGCAGGAGCATGCCAGTGTAAATAAACAAATGACTCAGCTTAACTGTGTGCTGCAGAAATAATGAACAGAGAAATGTACAGGAGAAAATACCCATTTTGAAAAAGATGTCTGCCAGGCCCAAACTGAGGCCTAGCAAACATGAACTAGGAAAATCCACTTCTACATGTCATAGGAAATTTGTTTCAAAGACAATAGTACAATATCAGTGTATACATGTTAAAATCTAGAGTAAAACTGCATTCTGCTAGTTGTTAATGATGCACAAAAATATAAACTCACAAAAACTCCAACACATACATGGGCAATAGTCCGCCAGGATAAATTAATATAGGTTTACTCATGAGCAACAGAGGAGCCGCCCATTTCATGCACTGGTAACAGTGCCCTAGAATATATGCCTTGGTGGTTTCTGTGGCTCAGGTTCAGGGGAGAGCTTTGGTCGCTTCATAGGGTCGATTAACTCATGACTCCCAAACAGTGACAGAGGCCCACTAGGGCCTATAATGTAAGTTCTTTTGTTGGAATAGTTCAACTGCGCCCATCTGAAGATGTTGTTCAGAGTCCACGGGAGGCGTGAAGACGTCCTAGCGTCTTCAGCATTTGCTTTCCAAGCTTTCTAAGGCTCTTTTGTGTCACAGTTGACATCACAAAGGTGGGCTACTCAACTAACACCAAGCCTCCAAGCTTGGCTAGCAACAAAGTATAATATTGATGACTCCAGGAACACATACTAACTCAGCCACACATAGGAAACACAGAAAAAGAACGTTGTACACCTCTGCACTGGATTCACACATAACGTCTTTTTTCACCTGCATAACCCTAAGTTCTACCATCTCAGGGGCATATTATCAAGAACGGCGATAACATTATCACCAGAACATGGGTGTAGTATCTTGTTATAGTGCTGTTCTTGCCATTTACTGCTCCACCAGTGGAACACTGTGGAGATGATGTAATATGGAATGTTCATCTATGAAATCCACAGTTGGAGAAGGACTGAGCGCCTTGCTGGCTGCGCCTGGTGGGGCTGTTCCACTACTGATGATCCACTACTGAATTACTACTGTACTACTGATCTGTAACCAACTTGCATAAATCCTCCTGAAACATCACAACCAGCTTGGAGTGATCACTACAATGGGATTCTATTGGAATTCTCCAGGGCATATTATCAAGCCCGTTATCGCCGCTTTAGCGGCAGTTTTCTGCCGCTAAACCGGCGATAATTTTTAACTCCATCCCTGATAATATACCCCTTAGTCTTTTAGTTTTACCTGTCAGTGTTCTGCACTTAAATCTATGCCCAAAGGAGATTTGCAGAATACCAAAAAGTGATGGATGGAACGCTTGAATTGATCTCAGCCACTGGTAATTACTTGGAGCCGCATCCCAATCCATCATTTTGTTTGCTCACTACGTCACCTCAGTTTAGACACAGCCATATATAAATGTGCCTTGGTCCTTCTACATTAGAAAGAGTCCCACCGAAACGGCCAAGCCAGGTCCTCTCTGAACCGAAACACAAGCAACTTGTTATAATGTCTTGAGCTCTGTGTAGCTCAATGCTGTGGTGCTTTGTGGAACATTATCCTTGTAGGACATTCATGATGTCATGGGGTTCCATAGGGTTCAAATGATGCCATGGCAGATTTTGGCTGCGCCTGGCGAGGGATGGTATGAAGGGTTTTCTTATTTGATGGAATAAACTACTGTGTCTTTTACTGCAACTGCTGGCCATTGTTATTTGTACATTTATTGGTGACAATTTGCCTGGCTCAAGCCATCCGTTAGAGGAACCCCAGGAAAAGTTCGACCCACTCAGAGATCACCGACAGGATCTCAACACTAGCTTGATCGCTGAAGCTTAACACACAGAGGGGCATATTAGCAAGACCGGCGATAAAATTATCGCCATTTTAGAGGCAGGAAACTACCACTAAAACGGCAATAATAGGCTTGCTAATATGCGTTATAGAATTCCAATAGAAGCCCAGGTTAGATGTGCAGGACATCTAACCTAGGCTTCTATTGGAATTCTATAACTCATATTAGCAAGCCCATTATCGCCGTTTGAGCGGCAGTTTCCTGCCGCTAAAACGGCGATAGTTTTATCGCCGGTCTTGCTAATATGCCCCAGAGTTCTCACAGCCCCTCATCAAGATTGCCTAGACTCCGCCATTTTTACTGGTCCAGCAGGAGGTCATCCAACAACCCTCAGCCTGAAGGTAAGGCCTAATTTGCTGCTTCCTTCAGCTGTCACCTGCCCGAGCACTCAAGTGCTCCCTCACGCTGCTCAGCCCTGCTTGTTGCATATGAAGGTAAATATAAATGGTAAAAACTTCAGATGCATCCCAAAAACAAGAGTTTATCCCAGTAAAGGACCCTTGACTGCTCCCCAACACTGCAACTTTCAAAGTGTCTAAATTACATGCATCAATTCTAGAATCGCAGTTATGACATACAAAGGTCCCACATTCGAGCACAATGAAAGAACTACCAAAAGCGTAATGTAAAAACTACAATGCCCATATAACACCATCTCCTCTCTCACAATAAAGAAAATAAGATTAAATAAAACAAAACATAATAAAGTCAGTATGTAACATATTTCTGAATCTAACAGGAGACGTTCTAACTCTACCACTCCTAGACAAAATTGCATCGTCACCTCATCTAGTATTCACCAGAGTTGCATCACCCTCACCATGTACAGCTGTATGATCCATTTCCTCTTGTTCACCATCAGTTCTGTTAGTCAAAGCACCCAGGTGATACCAATATACTTTACACACATCAGCACCATCCATACTCTTGCCATTCCATGAATGATCTTCGCTTGCTCAGTTGCTAAGTTTAACAAGGGCGTTCTTATTCCACAATCCCTTATTTCCAAGAAGCACTGGCCATCTGGAAACCTTCTCAACTGTTGTGAGCTTAGAAAAGTTTGACTGCCCTTTCATTACTCTCATAGGTTTTCAACCAAAATTCAGTCTTCTGGCACAACATCCATTTCTTTCACATGCTTAACTCTGTGGAAATATTTTTTAACGGCACTCTGTTTCTCACATGTTCACAAATGCCGTCTAAGTCCAAATCACTGTTATGGTTGCCAATCTTTTCACTCAGCCACACATGGTTAAGAGTAGACAGTGTCAGCGCCACCTATCTAAACTGGTAGGGCAGCTGGGGGAATAAAATAAAAAGAAAAAAACGTACTTGCCACTTCTCTCCTCCCAACGCTGGCGGCTGTCTTGTTGCTCCTCTTGTCCGGCCCAGAAGTGGATGGGCCTCAAAGCACAGGCTCCCCACCCAATCCAGATGCTGCGCTCTTGAATGAAAGCAGCACCATGATTGGTGTGAGGGGCCTTGTTTGTCGCTCAGACAGTGCCTGGGAGCTGTGGCTGTTCTCCAACCCGTCTGTGCTACACAGCTGGGTTGGAGTAACATAAGTGTGCATGTCTGTTTGGCTGGCCTAAGATGGACGGCGAAACTGACATGCGCACTTATTAGTGCACACTACACCTCCTCCCTGTCATGCTCGGCCCTGCCCTGCCCTGCTCTATACTCATTGTGCAGCTCAGACTGTGATAAATAAAATGATAATAACATTGTGGACCCAATTTCGATGTCGGGCGGAAAGCCATCCAACTGCTTGTCTGAGGCTTTCCATCCGACATCAATGGTTTACCTCTGACAGCTGTATTATGATGCAGGCGGTCGGAGGGAAACCAATGGAGAGATTCCACTGCGCTTCTGACGGGCTCAAGGAGCCTTTCGGGGCAACTGAAGGACCCATAATCCCATAACGACGGTGGAGTCAGCCTTGGCTCCGCCGTCGGGATTATGATGTCACTTTCCGATGGCCTTTCTGACATGAAAAGGCTGTTGGAAAGTGACTTTCGGGGCTCCTAGTAGGGTCCCGTCCTTCTGTGGCCTCTGCTATGGGCCCAAAGGGCCACCTATGGTGCCCCCTTAAACATCCCTTCACTGTGTGGCAGGCACCACCTGGTGCCTCCCACACGGTGCAAGGATGTTTAAAAACATAATTTTATCAATGACAGCTTGTGCAGTGGGCCTTTTCCGCCTGCCGCACAAGCTGCCATTGAAAAATGTATGTTTCCGACTGCCCATAGGGCTATCACATCCAAATTGTGCGAATGGAACCGTTGATCTATGGTCGGGCGGTTTCAATCCGCAATGGTGCCTGCCCAAAATCGTAATCGGGCCCTGTGTTATTATTATTTTACTTATCATCTGCTTACTCTGGACAGTGGGGTGATACATAGATGACTGCTTTTTGATTTGGTCTGGGACCAATGATACTTTCAAAGCTTTTTGTGATTTTTTGAACTCTAATGATATGGGTATTCGGTTTACACATAATTGCAGTAACAAAGAAATAGAATTTCTAGATGTGGTCTTAATTATTGATAAGAATCATATTCATAGTAGATTGCATCGGAAGTCCACTTCGTGCAATTCATTGTTGCACGCACATAGCGCTCATCCTAGACATCAAAAGGATTCAATTCCATATGGGGAACTAGTTAGAGCGAGAAGAAACTGTAGTGATGAGATGAATTTTAAAAACTGTGTGGATGATATGAGAAATCGCTTTGTTGCGAGAGGATATGATACATGTACAGTGGACAAAGCATTAAAGAGGATTTGGAAAATCAATAGAGCTGATACATTGACAGATAAACCATGTAGAACCAAACAATCACAGGTTCTCAGAATGGTTACAGATTATAATGATCTCTCTGTGGGACTTAGAAACAGCATGAAACGTCATTGGTACATATTGAAAGCGGACAAACATCTAGAGAAACAATTAGCTGAAGTCCCGTTAATTTCCTATAGGAGGGGTCAGACCATAAGATCTTTACTCAGTCTCAGCTATCCAAAAAGTAAGCCAACAGGAAACTGGTTAACACAAGGCTGTAAGGGTTCTCATAAATGCGGAGGCTCTAAGGTCTGTGATTTGGCCATGGATAAGAAAAAAGAATTCACTAACCCTAAAGGCAAGCAATTTGTGATTAGACAAATGATCAATTGCAACAGTAAATTTGTGGTTTACATGCTTCAATGTAAATGTAACAAATTCTACATAGGTAGTACTATTCGACGTTTAAAAGTACGCATCAGTGAACATCTGCGAGCTATCAGATATAAAGATACCAGATACCCTACTGCAGTACACATTAATGAGTGCACAATGCAGGACAGACACAAAGTATTTACTTTCTGTGGGATTGACAAGATTGAGAGGGATCCCAGGGGTGGTAATATGGAGCTAAAATTGAGACGCCGAGAAGCGGTTTGGATCATGAAAATGAGAGCGGTTGATTACGGGCTCAATTTAGATCATGAGTTACATTATTTTTTGGGTGAATAATCAGCTTATCATTTGTGTTAATATGGTATATTGATTAAACAATGTAGATAATTCTTCAGGATAGATGCCATATATATTCACATGAAATGCATTGTTAGCTGGTCGCTTATTAGCAGAGATTTATACATCTTGAACTAGCAACATAGTACAAATGTAATCTATATTTGATATAGATTTTACTAATTAAGGAGTATTATCGATCAGATGACATATGACCTAGTGGTGGTATATCATAATCTATTTCGTGCCTATATAATTATTATGTCTTATCAGCTATTTTTCTCCTGATGCAATTTAAGTGCAATTGAGTTGTTTTGATTTTTTTGAATTTTCTTATTAAGTGTACCTGTCATGTGATCAATCTCTGTTCATATGTTATCCAGTCAGCTATTTTGGATTTGTATATCCGCGATGCTAACACAGAGTGACTGTCCTCTTAGGTGACTTTACCTTTTGGTCGGGTCCATCAACGATATAATTCCCCTTACACTTACCAATCTCAATTTCAATTTAATTTTGTATGTTCTGATCAGACTAGTACTGACGTTCTATTGTGTATGTTATTATTAAGTTGTAATTACATTTCTATATCGCTTCGTATACATTGTATTATCGAGTTAACTTAATCAGAAACATACCGATTGTAGTCAGTATTTCATGGACGCCATGGTAATTTACATGGTAGTCCTTTTGATATATTCACGCAATTTCCAACATATGCATCATGGCCGCCGTGTTAGGCCAATGTTTCAGTTAATGTCAGAGTCAGTTTCTCACTTCTTTGATGTGGCACCGGATTTAAATCTATGAACTTCCGGTTCACGCTACTCCGTGTTATACTCAGGACCGAGAGTCATTATGATACTTCGTTACCGATTTCAAGGTAGGCTATTATGGTTTATGTGAATAGACCGTTTATACCTAGTAAATATTGGTTAGGTCTCCTTTACATCAAGATGATACTTACGTATACTTTATGTTTTTTAGAGCAGCATACCTGATATGGTCATCGTTTGATATTGAGTTTACGTGAGTTGTTTTTGCATATTCACCATTTCTATTCGTGACTCTTACTATCTTGGCAAGTGTATGTTCGATGTCATGGTGGTCCATAATCACGGGCTAGACCTGTTAGATCATGAGAACGGTATAATAATATTGCTGACTACATTCTTGTTATTTTATCTCAGATTCAGACAAACAGATTCGTTTGGATTTATTGTTATTTGGAGGTATTACCTATCAACGGCTATGTATGGTAGTAATGTATGTGCTAACGAGCCATTACTTAGGGTTCAGCGCTCTTTTTTCACTATGCATAAGGCATAGTTATAGTTGTGGCTAAATTTTGGTTATTTCCATATTGTTAGCAGATAACACGCAGTATATATTATATATATGATATAAATGTAAATGTAAATGTTGTAGACTTGTAAAGCGCACAGCTACCCCAGCAACAGGGCGTCCCGGCGCTGTAGACCGCTGGGGAACCCGTCCTGGCTATCCCTGTGAGATGGTCCCTTTCTGGGTATCTCCAAGGTGAAACCAGGCATCCCCGGCGTCTGTGGGGGGCCGTTGTAAAGATGAGGCAAGCTTAATGCCCAGAGTTGCCGAGTGTGTTCCTGGTTAGAGTAGGTACCGAGGCGAGAATTATCGAGTCCATTTTGACCCTGGTCCACGACCCTGCCGCGTCGGGAATTGAACCCTGGTCCCTGGCCGATTCTCTGCTTACGGGTCTGCCGCCTCTAACTAGTGAGCCACACCTCTCCACTATATATATACTGTGTATATATATTTTTTCAGAGCGCATATCTTGAGGTATAAACTTATTACCTATCTTCTTCAAATGGCCAGGACAGAATTTACAGATCACAAGGTAGATATGGTTTGTGATTTGTCACTTTGGTATTTGGGACCCCTTTTTTCACTATTGGTTGTATTCATGACTTATACTTCTTTCTCATTTGTCAATCTTATACACCATTATTTGAGGTGATACTCAATTCTTTTCTTTTATGGGATACGGATATACATTGACGTCACTCTTTTTTAGCAACGTGGGTTTTCTGTCGATATATCTGACATTTTAATGCTTTCACAATGTTTTGAATGTATGTCACCAACTTTATTGGAGTGTGCTTTACGGGCTCCACCAGTATCTCACGTCATGAGCGATTGTGGAGGGTGTACATATAATATAATACAGATAAACAAATTTTGTATATTCGTTCATTTTCCAGCCCTGAGGAAGTCGCGGGCACTCCCGGGCGACGAAACACGTGTTGGCTGGACCAAGAATTAATAAAGAGAAGACTTGATATGAAACTTCAAGAAATCTATTTGCATTGTTGTTAACATATTGTTGTATATTTTACGGGTGTGCTCGGGTTCTATTGTATTCAACTCGAGTGAGACTTTGCTCACTGGTGGCATTATGAGACTTTCAATTGTTCATGTTGGCACAAAATTGCTTGTTCCTGATAGGCTGAAGACTTCGGGTGAGAGATCGCTCACCGGAGTAAGAGACTTTGTAGTAAGTGAGTCCACTCCACGATGAGTGTTGAAGGTGAAGTTTATTAATATAGACAGGTGTTGCGCAGCAGCCGGTTCTATCAATCGCCCAGTCACAGTAACTGTCACCTTTCAAAACACATCATTCTAAATAGAATGCCTATGGCCAGAACATCATGGCGAAAGCATTCTAAACCTGGAAGGAATACACTACATTATCCTCCTCCTCCTAAACAATAAAATAAGGAAGAGAAGAAAAAGAAAAGAGAAAGAAGAATAAAAATTCTAACGATACTTAGCAGGAACAAAGCGTTGGCAGCAACTTCTGCATAAACCCGCAATAGTGGGAAGAGGAGAAGATGAATCATCATTTCGACTACACAGAGGATTTTGATTGATACACCCAGTGACCTTTATAACTCTAGAAACATTCCACCAGTTCTCTAAATTAACTCTTACAGCATTTCCACATACTTTGTCGACAGTGAAAGGTTCAGAGTATTTTGAGCTGCCTTTTTTACTATGGACAGGAATCCTTTTTTTTTTTTCTTTTTTGAATATCTTTATTACATTTTTTATCGTTTTACTGATACAGACAATCTAAGCATTGGTACATGGCACACTTTTTACAAGAACATTGTTGCTATATCACTGCATATACAATTCTAGGTATTATCATCCTATAACCATAACATAAGCAGCATCTGTATCGCAGGAGTTGACGCGCATTTGCATATTAGCGTGGGTATCTACTACCCACACATACCGTCACATCTAATTGAGGAGCTGGGCTTGTTTATCACATGTGACTCCTCACAACAGTAATTAAACATATGCAGACACAACAAATATTACAGAGGTGCAAGGCCCATATGTAGTGTAGTTTTAGGATTACAGCAGACAATAGTGCATGGGCGATAGGAAGTGGATATCATGACTGATTACAAGACATCTTCATTTTTAACATTTTAACCACAACTGATAAAAATAAAGTAAAAGAAAAGGAGATATCTAATAATTAAAGGAACGTGTATCTAGTGTTGTATGCGCCTTTCGATTGAACTCATGGTGAGGGCCGTGTGTACATAGCGGATGCGAGTTAACTTTTCTTGTACTGCGCATAGTCGCATGGACACTAAGGTATCTTGCGTCTGAAGTTATGTCTATGAAGTGTCATGTTGGAATGTGGGGTCATTGCCCAACCCGACAGTCATGGCCAAGGCGTCTTATGAGTACAGCCTGTCAGTTCCACCCAGACAACACGCTAGGCATCATCTCCCGCCTGTTGCGTGGGAGGTGTATATGACGTAGCATTAGTCTGTGTAACGGCTTTCAGAATATCATCCCAGGCCTGTGCGATGGGTAACTTACGCAACCCAGCTGTTTCTTCCCTATGAAGAATAGTGCTCTCCGCCTGTGCCCAGATCTCTAGGGATTTTAACCAGTGTGGCAACTCCGGAGGGTCTTTGTGCTTCCATCTCTTGGTTATCAATCGCTTCGCAGTTATTAGGCCTAAGTGCGAAACCTAGAGCTTACTTTGTTAGCTTTTGTACGTTTGTAAAGTCCCAGGATACAAACCTCCCATGTGTTCGGTACCTCAGTGTTGGTGCTGCTTGTGAGTGTTTCCGTTATCGTGTGCCAGTAGGACAGAAGAAGGGGGCAGGACCATAGCATATGCAGTAGGTCAGCATCTAGAAGATGGCATCTCAGACAATTGGAGGAGGTGATGTTAAAGTATTTATTGATCTTGTCAGGCGAAAGATACGCTCTATGCAATATGTATGTTTGTATAAGTTTAAATCGTGAGTTGCGTGGTATGTGTGTGGCACCGGCTAAGACATATTCCCATTCTTTATCAGTCCAGGGTCGACCTCTATCCTCAGTCCACCGTGCACGGAGTCTCTGTGGTGATTTTAACACGTGTGTAAGCAGGGCCTGCACCAGCCAGTGGATCACATGTGATCCCTCCCCCATCACATGCAGATACTGCAACAACTGATGTGTCGGCGGCTCAATTGCCAGGTCTCCCCATGTTAGTGTCAGCGTCCGCATGATGGCTGCATGCAGGAGGAACTGACTCACCGGCAAACCAGTATCCGCCGTTAGGGTCGCAAAAGGCAATAGGGCACCGTATAGGTCTCCTAGTGTCTCCAGTCCTGCTTCAGTCCAGGGCGTTAATACTACATCTGTTACAAAATCTCTACCTCTGGGTTTCCCGATAAGTGGCAGTATTGGGGTATAAGGAATTATGTCTTTTGTAAGTTGAAGGCTCCTCCGGTAGCATCTATGGGCCAATTCCATATGTATCTGTGTCGGGCGGGGAAGTTACGCCAGTGGGTGAAATAAACTATAGATTTTGAGTCTGTGTCCATGATAATGACTCTGTCGCAGTATCCATCAGATTCCTGCCACTCAGCCATTTTGCGACCCATTGTAGCTACGCCGCCAGGTAATATAATTCTAATTGAGGAACTGCTAAGCCCCCACTTTCCGGTGGTACATATAATTTCTGCAGTGCTATCCTGGGCTGCCCCGCATTCCAGATTAGACCTCTGACTAATCCCTCCAGCTCCCGAAACAGTTGCACCGGAACATACACCGGGAGGTTAGCAAAATAATACAACAGTCTTGGTAATACTATCATATTGGTTAAAGTAATACGGCTCATCACATTGAGCGGTAGGGTCTTCCAGAATTGTATCTGCGCCCTTATAGAGGAGATGGCGTGCACCAGGTTACATTCCAGTATGTCTGTCGGGGATCTGTAAATATATATGCCCAGGTATCTGAACGTGGTCGGGTACCAAGCAAGCCCAGTCCCATTGATAACTATGTCTTTCGCGACCACATCCTCGTTGAAAGAATAGGCGCTCGATTTAGCCCAATTTACCTTGGCTGGCGGTATAGCATGCAGGTCCCTTATGTACAGCAACAGGTCATCAGCATATAGGGACACCGTGTGGAGACCATCATCCAAGGGGATACCCCAGTCTGCGCCGCTCTCCCGGAGCAGAGCTGCTAGAGGTTCCATGGCAAGGGAGAAAAGCAAAGGGGACAAAGGGCATCCTTGCCTAGTTCCACGTCTGACCCTGATTGTGTCAGAGATAAGCCTACCCGTATGGGCCTGTACTGTGGGTCACTGATACAGTAATTGCACCAGCTGCAAGTACCCATCTCCAAACTCATATTTACGCAGAATTGCTGCAAGATAGGGCCACTCCAATGAATCAAAGGCCTTCTCTAGGTCTAGCACTAAGCATCCAGATCGTGGCCAGTTCTTTGTCGCGTATTTCTGAACTCTAAATAATCTGCGGATATTAAGAGAGGTGCTCCAGGTTGGGACAAATCCGTTTTGATCGCTATGGACCAGATCCAGTACAAACGGGGCTATTCGTTTAGCAAGGGCAGAGGCGAGTATTTTATAGTCTGTGTTCAGCAGAGCCAGTGGACGATAAGAACCAAGGATTTCAGGGTTCCTGCCCGGCTTTAAGAGGGAGATCAGTGTCGCCTCAATTTGCGTGAGTGTGAGGGCCGAATCATCTAGGGCCACTGTGTATACCCACAACAATTCCGTTATTAATATATCTGAGTAGGCTTTATAAAATTCAGCCCGTAGTTCGTCCGGACCCGGAGATTAGACATTTGATAGGGAGAAAATACTATCACGTATTTCTTCCGGTAGTATAGGAGCACCCAGTTCCTCTTGCTGATGCTCAGCCAGTTGCAGCAGCGTCAGGGCAGAAAGAAACTCCTGTATGACTGCGTCTGTAGCTAGCAAACAAGACCTGTACATCGTGGAATAGTGTTCCACAAAGGCGTTGTGTATAGCCCTCTGGGTATGTACTATGTCGCCGTGTGCGTTCTGTATAGACGTCACGGGTGTGGTGATTGCATCCTGTTGTATCAGCCACGACAACAACTTGCCAGGTTTGTCCCCCATGTGGTGGGTGCGAGCCGAGTGTGCTGCATAGTTCAAATGACGGAGCCGGTCTAGCAATCTGGAATGTTCCCCTCTAATTCGCACCAAGGACCCATCATCGCCTTCTAGTGCCTCTCCCTCCCTTTGGAGCAGGTCATTTTCAAGATGTGTGAGTTCAGTCTCCAACTGTCTTCGCATGCCCACTTGTACACAGAGGCATTCACCCCTAACCACTACTTAAAGCGCGTCCCATTTAACTTGAGGCGTCGTGGCTGTGCCAGTATTCTCTTCAAAGTATTGTGTGATGTTTGTGGCTAGCAGGCTCCGGAAGGGTGCATCCAATAACATATCTGGTTGCCGCCGCCAAGTTGGAATTGGCGGCCGGGGGCGTTCCCATGATACCTCCAATATATGCGGGTTATGATCGGAATGTGTCCTGCCTAAATAATAGACTGCGGATATATGTGGGAGCAGCTCTTCTGAAAGCATGTAGCGGTCTAACCGTACATGCAGATCATGAGCACCGGAGTAGTAGGAATACACCCTGCGTGGGGGTGACGGTGTCTCCAGATATCTCTGAGGCGCCATTGCCTTTCCCAGTTAGTTAGTGCCTTCATGGAATTGTTTGTGCCCGGAAGAGGTGGAAAGGAGTGGTCCAGTGAGATGTCAAGTATGCTGTTGTAATCTCCCCCCAAGAACATAGGTATATCATGCCATGGCACCAGGATGCGCGACATATCATCAACAAAAACTGCCTGGTCTGTGTTGGGAGCATATAGTGATGTGATTACCACCTACCGGCCATCTAATGTGCCCTTAACCACTACATATATGCCCTCCGTGTCTGTCAACGATTGTGTGATTTTAAGTGGGACCCCTGGCCGCACCCAGATCAGCGGGCCTCGTGCATAAGCTGAATACCCCATGGTATACAGTTGGTCATGCCAGCTGCGGTGCAAGCGCTGGATTTCTGATTTGGCCAGGTGTGTCTCTTGCAAAAGAGCTATTTGTATGTGATGTTGTTTGAGGTACGAGTATATCTGATACCTACGTGACGGTGTGTGCATGCCCCGCACATTCCATGTACCAATTTTAAGTGCAGACATAGTTTTTACAATGTATTAAGTGGCCATGCGTCTGCAGCAGCCCAACAAGCATGTGCAGCGTAGATGACCCGGCAATGTATGACTTCCCCAGCATAGTGACTCGTGGCATTTTGCGCTGTATGAGAACGGCATACAATAAAAGATATGTCATAATGAAACCAAAACAAGGACATAAACATGAAGAATTCCAAAAGGGCGATAGTGCAACTAGCAATCGTCCAAACTCTCAATAGAGGTAACAGTCAAAAATGACCGGGGGGTTGTTTGGCACATTAATGCAAATTGGGGCGCTCTGCCCATATCTCTGTGGATGTTCTGCCGGACACTAGACCTGCCACATTCTGGTTTCACCTTGGTACACCTGCATCCTTCAACGCCGCCGTACCTCCGGGTTGACGGCATAGGGCTGTGTGAGTCGAGACAGATGTGAGATATTTACCGCGGCCAGCCCATAAGGGTTGTAGGCTCTCTGCTGTGTACCTTGACTCTTTGAATAAAGGTTTTTCAAAAAGTAAAAAAAAAAAAAAAAAAAATGACCGGGGGGGATGCGCTGCGTATTACGTACAGATATCTTACAATATGTGTGTCCAGTGTTTCAGAGGCTCCCCGTCTTCAGGCATAATACAGTATAATGAAAGCAAACTGTGTACCCCAGCTCAGGAACACCCGCCAGCCGAACGATGTGTGCTGGTGCCTGTGCAGAAGCGACAGAGCATGAGATCAGGTCCTGCCATCCCCTCCTATATCATGATGCCACTCACCGTTCCATGTGGTACTCGGAATCACAGCAGTGGCTATTACATATGAATACATCGTTAACGACTGCACACTCCTATACATAAATCACAATACCTCAGGTCGCAGTCCAATTAAGGATAGGATCTTGCAATGTTCATATGATTATGTCAGCTGTCTGCGGAGTGACGTCCGGCTGCTCAGTCGAGTCCTGTGAGTTTTGCAGGCCATATACTCGCTCATCGTTGCTGGACAGGTCACGCTGACTAGAGTTGGTTGCGTCTTCAGCCACCAAAGAGCCGCTGATCTCCGCCACCACCTGTAGGGCATCTCGTTGTCCGCTAAGAATCAAATCCATGTGTGGTCTCACCGCAGGCGAGAGCGGCGTCCGGGCCCCTGATGATCTTCGATCTCTGCGGCGGCGGTGGAAGGGGCCCCTCAGTTTCGGTAGGGTCGTCATCGCAGAGGCGTCCCGAGGTCCCGCAGTAGTAACGGTGTCTAGCCTGTCCTCTGCCTCTTCTGATGTGGCAAAGAAATGCGTCTCATCGCTTGCTACTACCCGCAAGCGCCCCGGGAAGAGCAGAGAATATTTCAGGTTGTGCTGCCGGACAATCTCGATCTCATTAATTTAGAAGTCGGAGGAGCATGGGCTGCAATTTTGATCCCGTGGGAGGGGGTCTCGTTGGGACCCTGTGCGCACGTTCTACGACAAAGTGAGGCGAGAGGGTTCCTTCCGGTAGTAGGTCTCTGAGCCATTTTTCCATGTGTAGAGTGGGCTCCCTTCCTTCCCAGCATTCCGGCACACCCACTATGCGCACGTTGTTTCTTCACGCCCGCCCTTCAGCGTCCTCTGCCCTGTGCTCCAGAAACTCCACTCGGTTGAGCAAGTCCTGCACATGTTTGTCTGTCTGGGCCACTTGCGGTTTGATGTCAGTAAGCGCAGTTTCCAGAATGGTAGTGCGGTCTGTTAACTTCCGGTGATCTGCATGGAGATGAGTGAGGTCGATGGCCACCTTATCGATCTTGGATTCCAGGGAGGTGCGGGTCTGATTGAGGGTTTCTTTCAGCCGCTCCATAGCAGCAAGCACCGCATCCAGTTTATTCACAGTTTGATCCGCGTGTCCGTGCTTCGCCATTTTGTCTGTTTTAGGCTTAGGTGGCAGCTGTGGGAGCTGTGTACCTCCCGTTCCGGTCCACACCCGGGTACCACCCGACATGAGTCGTTGAGGTCGCACTCCTGTGCCGCTCCGTGTATGGCAGGATCTTAAGACGATACCCCCAGGGCGTGAATCTCACAGCAGGGCCCACACCGTCAGGAGGTCGTGAGCAGCAGCAGCAACTGCCTCGCAGCCAGTGACTATAGTGGCAGGGCACCCCCTCTGTGTACGGGTATCTCCACAGCGACACAATTACCATCCACACCTCACAGTCATGTTGGTCGCTCCAGATGGCGGCGTTGATTCTCGTCTCAGGGAGGGGCAGGTCCTGGCCGCGTCTGTGGCGCAACTATCCGTGGGCGCCAGCAAATCTCATCTCCGAGCACCACCCAAGCGACCCGCACAGTATCGTTCAGGTTCGGCACGCCAGTGCGGAAACGTCCCCGCACCAGTAGTTCAAAAATGGCCAGGTCAGCACTGTGTGTCTCTTCACCGGTACAGAGCCCAGGGTGTTATATACCTGAATGATGTCTATACGACTGCGCAGCGGCAGCTCAGAGGGTTCACAAACACCGTCACTCTCGGGCATCAGGCGGGGCAGGCTCGGGCCCCCGCCATTTATTTCCACACAGCTCTCACAGGGGCACCAGCAGTTCACTCCTCATCACGCAGCCGCAAAAATAGTTTAAGACATCTGCACCACAGTTAGCAGTTCCTTAAGCAGCATCATGGAGGGCATTGGCAGTCCAAGAACGGGTTTACAGAACGTAGAAGGCAGCTTTGCAGTGGGGGTTCACCTCATTTAATCATGCCATGAGGACAGTTATGGTGACAGCAATCCGGGCAGCCTCATCGCCCGCTACCTTCCTCCAGTGCCAGCACCGGTCAGCAGCTCGCCCGGGGGACTCACACAGTGGCTACTTACAGGCATGTCAGTGGGAACCCCAGCCGCGCTCCATTACACAACTGTAGGAGGCAATCGGGATGGCGGCAGGGCAGGCAACCGCAGCTCTCTTCTGTTTGTCGGGACTCCTCTGCTGCAATACAGACGTGAGGGCAGCCCAGGCGATCCAGACAGTGATCGTGTCTGCCACCCCGCCTCACTCGTCGCAGTGGCCAGCAGCCGATATAGGGGGTGCCGTGCAGTGAAAAAGGCAGAACCGGCCCAGCAGGGGCCTCAGTCTCACTTAGCCACCCGTCGGTGTACCTTTCCTCGACGGCGGGATGAGCAGCCTCCGGTGTCCTCTGCCGGCGGGGGTCCACAGATCACAACCGTGCCGTGAGGGCAACGGCAAAGTGAGCAGTCCAGGTGGCGTCGCGGCTCACAGTCCAGGTGGCGCCGCCGCTCACAGTCCACTCCCGCTCGACCCAACAGACAACAGCCGACCCAGGGACCTCAGTCAACGAAGGCAGGTAGGCGACACGGCGGGGGCTCCGATCACGCCTCGCCGCCCGTCAGCAAATGTTCAATTAGGCGGCGACAGGGCGAGTAGCCATAGCCCGGTGCTGTCAAGGTATTACTGCTACGCCATCTTTTGTGGCCTTGTGGGCGGAGCCAATTCCCAGGCTCGCTTAGTTCATTTCTGCCATAGGGATCGTGCACTGGGCGGCCCACCCAGGCAAAGTCCGCAGAGCGAGACCCGGACAGGACAAAATCAGCAGCGGGGGCCCAGGCCATGTTCTTGATCAGAGTGCCCCCGGCAAGAGCCTCCTCGGGTGTCTACACGTGGAGTGTAGGGCCTGTTTGGGGGAGCCTCCGGCGGAGCTCTACCCGGAAACGTCTTCCTCCATCTTAGCCATAGCCATTCCCTCTATGGACAGGAATCTTTATGCGTACAATATCACCAACAACAAATGGTTGCAAGACAGATCTTTTCCTGGAGTCAAAATAAAGTTTCTGGCAGGATTGGGCTTGAGTCACATTACATCTCACAAACTCATCTACATCACACAGAGTCCATTTTCACCCATTTTTACATCCATCCAGGACAAACTTTTGTGCAAGTTTTCCTCCCTCGTAGTAGTTCATAAGGGGACACTTTGGTAGTCGAGTGAGGCGTGGTGTGATAGAACCATAACATGGATCTCACAGCATTCTGGACATTGCACCTTCCAGCCAAAGCCCACTGCACACAGTTGTTAAGTACTCTATTCATACGCTCCACCAAACCATTGGTCTGTGGGTGATGGAGCGCACTTTTGGAATGTGTAATACCACCTTGGCGTAAACAGGAATCAAACTCCTGGCTAACAAATTGTACCCTATTGTCGTTTACAATTGTAGAGGGAAACCCTTCGCGCAAGAAAATATCTTTCAAGAAGTCAATAACATTTCGTGAATTAGGTTCATTAATAAAACGTATTTCTGGCCATTTTGAATAATAATCTATGGCCACAATCGCAAATCTGGAATTAGCGGGAAGCAAATTGAATGGTCCAACTAGGTCAATCCCAATCTTTTCCCAAGGCCTATTAGGTAGCTCGATGGGTTGAAGAGGTGGTGTTCGAACCTTCAAACTCCTCTCAGAGTTAGAACAAACAACACACTCCCCAACAAACATGTCAACATCCTTGTCCATTTGTGGCCACCAAAAGTGTTCACGTAATCTTCTCTTTGTAAAGGTTTTGCCCAAATGACCTAGATGTGCGCCCATGATCAACTTAGCTCTTAGCACATCAGGAGGAACTAATCTATCACTACGTGCAAGCAGACCATCCTCGACAGAAATTCCGGAGAAACTTTAACAAACGTCTGCAGAGAAAAATTAGCATTTTTCTCTCTCGGCCAACCACCTTTCACACAGTTAATAACTTCACAAAGTAAAACATCTTTGGATAGTAAATCTCTCCACCCTAACAGCACACATGTCATCCAGCACAAGCGAAGCAACAAAACAATCTTCATCATCATCATCGTCAATTTCGTTATCGCACTTAACAGGGTGCCTAGAAAAATAATCCGCTCTCACATTCTTGTTTCCAGGAATATAAGTGACTTCAAAATCATATTGTAACAGTTTAGTTGACAAACGTGCAATCCTCGGGGTATGTTCTTTAAGCCTATCGCCAGAAATAATAGATATTAGCGGACTGTGATCCGTGCGCAATTTGAAATGTTTTCCTCAAATGTACGGACTACATTTTCTTATAGCCCAACAGCACGCCAACAACTCCCTCTCAATAACAGCAAAATTAAATTCCGAACCTTGTAGTACCCTAGAGGCATAGCCTAAAGTATTCTCATGTCCGTTGATGTTTTGGGTGAGGACAGCACCCAATCCCAGGCCGCTAGCATCCACAGTAATGGTGCACATAACATTTGGGTCAAAAGGTTTGAGTATCTTGGGACTAACTAGCTGACGCTTTATCCACTCAAAAACTTCTTTGCAATGATTATCCTAGAGGAAAGGAACACTTTTCTTGAGCATATTGAACAGGGGTTGAACTCTGGAAGCATAGTCTGGTATAAAACTCTCACAGACCGATAAATGATTTAAGGCCTACCTTGTCCTTGGGAGCAGGTAATCTACTATGGCTTTAACAAGACCTGGTCTTGGTTCAACACCATGTTCGGAAAGGACATGTCCTAAATCTCTGAAAACACATTTCTCTTTTTTTAAAACAACACCAGCATGAAGCAAAGCCTCCAACACACAAAACATGGTATCATCATGTGATTCACACGTCTCACCGTGAACTAGTACGTCCTCTTGGAAAACAACCACACCTTTAATATTTTTAAGCATATTTGACATGATTCTGTGAAAAACTGCTGCCGCAGAGGCCAGCCCAAACGGCATGCGGCAGTATTGGAAAGACCCAATAGGGGAAACAAAAGCAGTGAGATGCCTAGATGATGGGTCGAGAACCACCTGGTGATAAGCTGACGCCAAATCTAGTTTGCTAAACCACTTAGAACCATTGATTAAGGATAGCATGTCAGGAATCTTCAGGAGGGGATGAGAATCAATCCAAATATTTTTATTAAGACTGCGTAACTCTATACAAACACAAAGCTCACCATTTTTCTTTTTAGCAACGACAAAGGGAGATAGCCAAAGAGAGGATTCTATTGGTTCGATGATTCCTTTCGTACAAAGACCATTAAGCTCCTGTTCCAACTGATTCCTAACACTGAATGGAACGTTTCTAAGCCTATGCTTAAAAGGTATAGCGTTGTCTTTGACCTTGATAACATGGGTGAATGCTTTAACCTGTCCAAGACTATCACCAAAAACAGAGGGAAAACGATCAGTCAAAATGTCAATAAAATCATCCGAACGAAGAATAGAAACTTGGTCCTTCGTGCCTGGTCTAAGTACCATCTTGAAAAGTCGCTGGTGGAACCATCCACGGATGTTTAAACCCTTGATAGCTACATAAACTTTGCCAAAAATCTTCTGTCCCCTAAATTCTAGTGTATCCTCAAAGTATCCTGCCAGTTCAATGGTCCTCCCTTCGTATGAAACAGGAGATCTATCTGGAGGTTGTAAAGGACGAGACCCCCAAACCTCCTTGAAACTTTCTTGTGTTAACATAGTTATTCTCGCACCCGAGTCAACTAGCAAGCAAACTTTCTTACTACCAATTTCAACATCAACATAAGGATCCACACACTCAGAGAATTCGTTAGAATCAGTGTTCATATCTCCAACCACAACAACCATGTCCCTTAAGTCATCTCGTATGTTGCTAAAGTCATCAGGCTTGGATTCAGACCCTGAAACATTTGCAACAGGCGGAGATGTGCTAGCGACCTGTTTAGCATCCTGGGGAAAAGAAAAACTTTGCCTCCCATTCTGACAAACGTTTGCAAAATGTCCCAGTCTCCCACATGTTCTACAAATTACGGGGAAGATTTATGATAACTGGCGCATCCCTGCATATCATGAGGGATGCGTCAGTTATTATGCGCCACAGCTGCGCCACCATGGATGCGCCGCATTTATAATGCGGCGCACCATGGGGCAAAAACGGCACAGATGCGTGACGCATCTGTGCCTTAAAAGTGGCGCATTGCTGGAGTTGCGTCGCAAGCGCGACGCAGCTCCAGCAATGCTCTGGGGGGCCCTATCTGTACAATGCTGCGTCAATCCTTACGCCTGCTTCAAGCAGGCGCAGGGTTTTGACGCAGCATGGGCCTAAAAGTGACTGAGTGAAATCTTGTAGATTTCACTCAGCCACTTTTAGGCGGCGTTCCTGCGCCGGAACACCCCCACCTGCCCTGGAACGCCTACATGTGGCGCAGGGCTTTACAACGTGACGCATCTCCCAGATGCGTCACGTTGTAAATACCCCGCACCATGGCGCAGGATTTGCGCCGCTGCTGCGTCACAAAAGTGACGCAACGGTGGCGCAAAAGTGGCGCAAGTGCAACATAAATCTGCCCCTACATTTTTAGCAGGACAAGGTGTAGGAAGGTGGATACTTGACTATGGTTACCCCCAACTTTTTGCCTAGTGTCTAACTGGTTTTTCGACTTAGTTGGCCTGAGATCCTGCCATTCAGGGTCTCAGGCTGTCTGCTCTCTCTTTAAAATGGAATCCATGTACCCTAGGTACATACCCAATTGGTAGGGATCACCTTATTTGGCCCCTGTACAGTGTACCCTAGGTACCCAGGGCATAGGTGTACCCTAGGCCTCCCAGGGGCTGCAGCATGTATTATGCCACCCCTGGCCTGGCCTACCATTATGACACAACTGGCTGATCACTCAGCTGGGGCAAGGTCGTGTTATCACCCCTTGCTTAGGTGTAGTATTCCTATACCTACCTTATATATAGACACATGTGTACCTATCAGCCACTCCTATGGCAGGCCTTAACAATCCTGGAGGCAGAGTGCTTGGTAACATGTGAGATGGTGCTCTAGCATGAGCTGAGCCTGTCTGCAGCTTTCGGAACCATGTCCTTATAGCTGTTCTATGATATAGCCTACCATATACTCTTAAAGTACCTTATAATCTTAAACGGTTATGGTAACTATGGTTTGGCTTTATCAAAACATGTCGTATAAGGTGTCTAACACTTTGGAATAATACCCCCATACCATTTCTGGTCATGGGAATATTATTCCTCCCTTCTAGAGGGAGAGACATGTTAAAATCCTACTTTGCTGTTTAACACTGACCAAAGCCTCAGCATCACAAAATGGATGCTGCTGCCAAAGACACAAGTCTGACCTCCTGCTGCTGGGAGTGATCCCGGCAAGGGAGGCTTGGACAATAGGTTTCCTGCTTGGGGAGGTGCTAGCACCCCCCCAGACAGACTTTAGTGTATTGGGGCAGGGAGGGCTGAAAAGAATGAGACATGCCTGGGGCACACAAGGTGTCCCATGCATAGTCCAGTTCAAACCGGTGCTGGGGCACTCCAGCCCCAGTCCTGGCACGAAACTGGACAAAGGAAAGGGGGTGTAACCACCCCCTTTCCTGGTCCCACCCATAGGAGGGACCTTGCAGGTAGCCCAGCCCACTAGCCCAGTATATCAGTAGGTAGCTGAGCCCTGCTAAATTAGATTATCCTGAACCTGCAACTTGAACAGAAACTCTGGACCTTCGACATTCGACGAAAGAAGAAGACTGAAGAATCTCCCTTGTGGCCAAGGAGTTGCCACCCTATGCAAACAGGCACCATCAAGAGACTTACCCTTTGCTTTGCTGACGTTCTACGAGGGACCGACTGCAGAGCCTGACCAGAGCCTTGACTTCCAGACTTCTCCGACCATGATCCACATCCACAGCTGAGCTGAGATCCGTGGAGGCGACGAGAGACGTGGGACCGGCTACCTGGGAAAAGTGGCGAGTATCTTCCAGCGCAGCTTCTGAGGCACCCTCGAGGTTGTGCACTGGGGATTGAGAAGCCCCAACCCCAAGCACCATCTGCACTGAAGATCAGCCCCCCACACTCCACGAGTCCTGCGTGGGGCCCTTCTGCATTTTCCTACTTGCCGCGTCTGTCCGGTTGCTTGCCCGTTGGCTAGTAGCCTCTGTGATGACACACCTTCAACTTTCCACTGCTGGTTTGGCTCCTCCAGACTGGCTCCTGCTCCTCTGCAAACGAGAAGCACCCCAGACCTTCCTGGTCTGCACCAGAAGCAAGTCCTCCATTCTGCGTGGGTTCCGCTTGCCAAGGCTTGGTGAGTCCTACTTCGACTTCAACGCCGCCGACAGCAAGAGCCTTCGTGGGACAGCTCGCCTCCTGGTCCTGGTCGTCGTCGACGTCTCCTTGTACCCGTGGCTGCTGCGACAAGCTTCACCTCTTCACCTGCAGCTTCACGACATCACCTGGTTCCTTCCTGGTTCCACGTGGTCACTGGCTAGTGACCCAGACTTTGTCCCTTCTGCTTGCAGGTATCCTTCCTTCTTGATCCCATCCTTGGGATCCACCGGACACTCTTCACTGACTGCCTGTCAGCAACTTTCCTTCAGGCATCCATAGGAGTCGACGACGAAACCCGACGCAAGTTCACACCTATGCACCCGCAGCCCGTGGGCTAGGTAACTTGGGTACTCCGGTGCTCAGTAGGGTATTGACTATTCTAGTGTCTAGTTTTCAAGTCTCGACTTCCTAGTTACTTCAGAAGTGTCCTAAATCTCTTTTATTTCCAAACTGTACTGTTTTCATCGATTATACGCATTACGCGTGAGTGTTTCCACTCAGCACCTGAATCCCGTGGGCCCCCCACTTCCTAACCTTGGGTAGTATAGTGTAGCCCCAGTGATTCCCTAGGCCTAGGCCTATCCTATTTCCGTGACAGTGGTCCTTATACCACTTACTTAGTATATGGTTTGCGTGGCCCCTAGGGCCTAACTGTATTACTTACCTGTGTGACTTAATGTATGCTTAAAAAGACTGTGTTGTACTTACCTCGAATCTCATAAAGAGTGGTGAGGGTTTGACTAGAATAAATACACTTTATTTTATATATATATCTGTTGTGGTGTCCTTTCATTTGGTATTCAAGGGATTACAAATGGTATAACAGCTGGCTTCACATGCCATACAGAGTTTAGCCTAAGACTGCTCTTGTCCATGCTACCACTAGGATAGCTGGTCTATTAGGTTGACTTTACAACCAATCACCATAAGGGTTGTTTGGACTGATATAAGGTGTACACTAGAACTAGTGACATCATACATCAGGCCAACTTCTCACACAAGGGCGTCCTGATTTAAAATGAGGGAAATTACTACATTTAAAACAAATATTCCTTTGTTTGAAAAACTTATTTTCAGGTTGTGTAAAAGTGTTATTTGTAACCTCTTTGGACCTTACAACATTGACAGATTCTACTTTCAAGGATGTGGATGAAGATTTCTCATCTAGTTCCTTCACGGAAAATTTGAAAAGTTCAATGCTTTTTGCGACACTAATAGTCTCCTCTAGAGTGGGATTGCATAAAGAGAGTAATTTCTGTTGAATGCTCTTGTCAGTGCACTTACAAATATACTGGTCTCTTATCAGTTGATCTCCAAACCCCTCAAACTGACATTCTGCACTCAAAATGCGCAGTGCAGAAATGAAATCTTCCACCTTCTCTCCATGTCTCTGTTCTCGCGTAAAGAATTTGTGCCTCTCGACGACTAGACTGGGTTGAATGCCAAATCGTAATTCCAATTTCTTGACTGTCTCTACAAATTCATCAATCTCCTCATCATTGGCAGCACGTACTAAGGGGGTAAATGTTTAAAAATAGATCTCCCTTCAACATTTAGCATGAGACATTTCTTTCTCTCAGCCCTGTAGCGTGAACCACCTATGGCACCAATATAGGTGATAAAAGCATCATACCATTTTTTCCATGAGATGGGAGGCTCACCTGGCATCTCAAGAAAAGGGGGAGGTGGGGAAACTGATTGCGTGTTAAATGTACAACTTTATAGAGAAAATTGCAAATGAAATTTTGTTTTTTTTCTTACCACAGTGAAGCAATTTTAATTTACAAAAGAATATTCAAGATATGCACACAATTAGTGGTGTGCGTATCACCGTGAAGCAAAAGAAGATTTCACAAGAGAACCTCTTAATATATACCGTGGGTTTGGTGTGCGCATCACCGTGAATAATTAATATATATATTGTGCACCTGCAGTGCACATCACTGTGAATAAATAAATATATAATTTGCGCCTGGTGTGCGCATCACCGCGAAGAAAAAGTATTCACAGACGTAGTAATCTCATAGAAATACAATGTTGAAATGGCGAATAAATGTTCTATGTTGAACTCCAAGTCTGATGTTGAAGAGAATCGTTGTAAAGATGTTACCTGAAATTGAAATGGTATGCGTGTCACCGATCACAAGCACGTAGGATCTTCACCTTAAATGACTAAAAGAAACAGGCATTTGTAATGGTGTGCGTGTCACTGATAACAAGCACGTGGGATCTTAACTTTAAATAACGAGTACAAACAGACTCGCCGGCAAAAGGATGTCGCAGTGTTTATTAATTGGTCAGACGAAGAATCCAGATAAACCGCAGTAACGCCAACCACAAGATGGCGTCGATGTTGAACGTGAACCAACACGTCAGTAGTTCACAAGATGTCGGATCCTTTTTGACACGCAAGGCAACGTTGCGTGAAACACCAAAGATGGCGTAAGTAAATAAGGCGGAAACGCTAACATTCTATGACGCGCTGTGAAGCGCTGTGACGAAGGTTAACTCGATGCTCTCTTTCTGCCGCTGCCACATTAAACTTTTTTTAAAAACACAACACAGTACCTCAATGTGTTCAGCTCCGGCGGAGTAATTTTACAATCTTACACCAACGAAGACAACATGATGACATGATTGTTCAAATGCGCCGTTTCACTGATGAAGCATGGATTTTCTTACTCCTTTCGTGGGTTCTGCAGACACCTGTAACCCGTCGTCGCCACGTATTTTGTAGTAAGTGAGTCCACTCCACGATGAATGTTGAAGGTGAAGTTTATTAATATAGACAGGTGCGGCACAGCAGCCGGCTCTATCAATCGCCCAGTCACAGTAACTGTCACCTTTCAAAACACATCATTCTAAATAGAATGCCTAAGGCCAGAACATCATGGCGAAAGCATTCTAAACCTGGAAGGAAGACGCTACAGACTTCTTTTTTAGCCATTTCGTTGCTATGATATTGTTTTGTGGGGGCGGTTGCAGGTTGGAGAGTTTTGAGGTGTTGTGTCCCCATATGTGTAGGTTGTTGCGGGAGGTTGTGGGGTGGTGTAATTGAGTATCCCAGTTCTGTTTCACAGGGTGGTGTGTACCCTGTTACGTGTAGGTTGTGGGGCGTTAAGTGCTCTAGTTCTTTTCCACAGGGTTCCACAAGGTGGTGTGTACCCTGTTACGTGTTGGTTGTGGGGCGGTGAGAGCCCCAGTGCTGTTCCACAGGGTGGTGTGTACCCTGTTACATGTAGGTTGTGGGGCGGTGAGTGTCCCAGTTCTGTTCCACAGGGTGGTGTGCACCCTGTTACGTGTAGGTTGTGGGGCGGTGAGTGCCCCAGTTCTGTTCCACAGGGTGGTGTGTACCCTGTTACATGTAGGTTGTGGGACGTTAAGTGCTCCAGTTCTTTTCCACAGGGTGGTGTGTACCCGTTTAGGTTGTGGGGCGGTTAGTGTCCTAGTGCTGTTCCACAGGGTGGTGTGTACTCTGTTACGTGTTGGTTATGGGGCAGTGTGTGCCCCAGTTCTGTTCCACCGCTCTGTGCGGTCTTGTGTGTCGTGGGTTTTCCCCAAGGGAGGGGGATGGGGTTAATTTCAATGTCTTTATTTTTGAGAATGCTATGTAAATGCTTTTTTTTCAGAATGCATTGTATATATTGATGTTTCTGTTTCCTTTCATTTCTGCATTGTTGTTTCCCTAAGGAAGGGGGATATGTTATAATTGACTTGTGCTATTCCTTTCTCTAGCTGTGTCTTTCCTGCTGCTCAGCTAGTATGAGTGTTAGTATGCCTGATGACCTCATGGAATGTTTGAGTGCCTGGCTTGTGTGTGGAGTGTCAGTTGATGGCAGGCAGGCTGAGCGGCAGGGAGGCTGCTCCTGGTGGGGTTCCATTTCCATCTACCTATCTTCTTCTACTGAACTTACCTTGTAACTAAGCTTAAATAAATCCAACCTATTTTATATACCTGGCTCCAAGGACATTCAATTTACCACAAAATTATCTTCAAACATAATCTGACAGAGGGAACAAAGACATTCTGTCTCAGTACTAACTATGTCATTAGTCTAGGAGAAGGTGTGTTTCGACTTCCTAGGCCCACTTGTTTCTTACATGAGCAGGAAAAGTTTGCAACCGTAATGGTGGGTACCAAATCCAAATTGGTTGAGGTAATCTTTATGAGATCTATCAGCACTAAATCTACTACTGCTGTCCTGGGAAAGGTCTTTAGAAGAGAAGGGATTCCTTCAGTGTTGGTAACAGATACTGGTACACAACTTACCTCTTTAGAGATTAAATCGTTTCTGGACAATGCAGGTATTAGGCACGTATATATGGCCCTGTACAATCCCCAAGTAAATGGTTTAGTGGAAAGGATTAGCAGACTAGTGAAAGTAACCATGGAGATGGCATGCAGTGCAGGGTTGTCCATTAAAGTGATGCTGTGGGCCCATTGCACCACAGACAATGCCAGTATGGGGAACACACCTTTTAAAATGAAGCAGGCGTAAGGATTTGTTGCAGAGAACTCGTAGAAGTGGCACAGTGAAATCCCATAGATTTAACTGCGCCACTTCTACGAGCCTTTTTTTACGGGGGCACGCCCACCCTGTATATATTATACCTGACGCAGGTATAATGTGGCGCAGGGGTTTGCAAAGTGTTGCATCTGCCTAGATGCATCACGTTGTAAATATGGCGTATTGTGGTGCATTTTTTACACTGCAATGGCGTCACAAAAAGTGACGCAACAGTGGCTTAAGCCCTTCATAAATAAGGGCCTTCATCTTTAAATAGCCACACAATGTCCTGCTATGCTCATCATGTTCACACTTGCTCTTACCCTACCTATCAGTATAATGTCATTCTGAAAGAATATTACTTCCTGCACATCCTTAAACAATTGATATATGAGCCTTTGGGGAAAAAAAGCAGCTGCTGATGCAAGGCTAAGAAGCATTCTGTCAGACCTCTGCAGGGAGCCATGTGGAGGAACAGACCGCGGGATCTATTCCACCAAGTCTATTCAGTCCACTCAATAAGAACACTAAGGGGAGAACAGGAAATCTTGTCCCTTTTGGCTCATAACATGGTTAAAATAGGGGAAAAGAGGAAGAAGGGAGCAACACCATGGAGAAGATGGTATGTCTCTCAGCGGGTCGATGGTGTGTCCCTGTTTTAATTTTCTCTCCTATCGGTATATTAAAGAGACTACACTAGCTATGATTTCTTCTGGTCTGACTCAATAAATGAGACAGATGTTAAACTCTCAAAAAATGGTGTAACAGAATACAATCCCCAGCCACTTCCTTCTTTTCTGATGTTCCATAGGCAAGGCGGGTAATGAGATCAGGAAGTCCATGGAGACCTTCCCCGGGTTCAGGAGTACCAGGGGATGCTGATGGATGGCAGGTGCGTCCAATCCGTAGGATAGTAGCTCATAAGCAACTGGGGCTTCCAGATCAGGCAGAAGAAGAGACAACCAATCGGGTCAATGGAAAGACTGTTTCCGGGCTAATTTTAGCAGCACAAAAGCCGTAACAAGTCATGACACATACAGACATATTGAATGCACATACATGCATAAAAGGATTTTACCAATAGCACATGTAGGTACAGCCAGGGGGGGGGCATTCTGAGGAATCTATCAGTTGTATAACCCTCACTTCATATAACTTGATGAATTTGTGTGCAACATCTTCCCTGACTATCATACGACCATTTCTAATTTTTCGCATTTTGAGGATGGCATCCTCCTTTAAAATTATTTTCCCTCTAGGACGCCTATTTCCCCAGAAAATATTTTTGGAAATCTCTTCAACATTTCTTCACTGGTGCACAATCACACAAGGATAATAAGTAGCCCCTCCACCATCACTAAAACATGTTCAGGACTACTGGTGCGTTGAGAGAATGTCGGGCCATTCAATATAAAACAGATGGTCTTTTTTGCTGGTACATGCAATTTCCTCACAGCTTTCTTGTTTTTATATTCTAATGTAACTTTCTTAAAACCAATCACGGCAATCGCTTCACCGACAAAACTATCTGGGTTATTGTCCAGTGATTGAAAGGTATTCCCGAATAACCCCTATGAATGTATCCTTCCATACTCCTTTATTAATGACAGTGCAAGGAGATCTTGAATGTACAACAATCAATATATTCTGTCAGTATCTCTACGAAGCTGAAGAAAACACAATTGCGGTCCACTGTTGTCAAGATGGTGTAGTTTGTTTCTATAAAGGTCAGCATTGTGGTATTAAACAGTGTCCACTGTAGATTAGCAGTGTTAAACCTGTCCCATGGTCAGCTGAGAGCATGCAGTCAGCCAAAATCTTACAAGGCTTAAAAGACTATGGGACAAGGCAGTCATCCTGGGCAGAGCTGGTCTATTTAAGGCAGCTCCAGCCTCTGTTGACCACGATCAGTGCGGTTTTGGCTGAGTGGTGGCAGCTCACTAGAGTGCGTTGGGGTTGCTTTCTCAAGGTCCTCTAGTGAAACTTTGGATTTGGAGATGAAGACTACAATCTAGAGTACCAAGGTAAGAGGAGCGATGGTCCTCTGGACCTGGGATTTCAAATAAGTCTTTAATGTACTTATTTAAAGGAAATGGAGCATGGCTCTTTAGATTGGGGTAGGAAGGGCTTTCAGAACAGTACAACTGCCCCTTTTGATCAGAGGCTTGAGTTCGGAGTAACCCTTGGAAATTTTGCAGTGGGTAGTTTTGGGTCCTCAAGGTACTGAGACAATATCTCTTGACAATATCTCTTGAAGTTCATCTCACAGTTTGTTCACTGAAGTTTAGAGGTTTGATGTAAGACCGCTTGGAATCCATCATACAGGAATTTGCTATACCCAACAGTGAAACAACAGACGTCCCTCCCTCGCAAGTCCTCTGCCACAGACTCAGCTCCTTCTTTCACATCAAGATGCTCTACGACAACTTAAACAACCAAGACCTCTGCACCACCCCAACCCCCGCCCCAGTGACACCACACAACATACCCTACTTACGTGGGCCCCACTCATGACAGAAGACAACCTGAAAACCATGACGAGCATCTACTCCGGAGCACCTTCAGACCCCTGCCCGCCACACATCTTACACAGAGTCGCCACAGCCATCGCACCCGAGCTACGCCAGACGATCAACTGCTCCCTCGAGACCGCCACATTCCCCGATGACCGGAAGCACCCCGAAGTCAACCCCATCCTGAAGAAACCCTCTGCGGGGACCCGACGGACCTCAAGAATATCGGGCCCATCTCGTTGCTTCCTTTTGCAGCCAAGGTCATCAAAAAGGCCGTCAACACCCAGCTAGCACACCTAATCGAAACCAACAACATACTAAACACCTCCCAATCGGGATTCCGCAGCAACCACAGCACCGAGACCGCCGTTCTCGCCGCCACACATGACATCTGCGCGCTCCTCGACCAAACCAAACGGCAGCCCTCATCCTCCTGGACCTGGCCTTCGACACAGTCTCCCACCGCACACTAGCCACCAGACTCCACGATTCTGGCATCCAAGGAAAGGCCCTAGACTGGATACACTCATTCCTCACTGGCAGAACACAGAGAATAAGACTCCGGCCCTTCCTCTTTGAACCAACAGAGACTATATGAGGAGTACCCCAAGGATCCTCCCTCAGCCCCACCCTCTTCAACTTCTACATGGCCCCCCTCGCAACCATCACCATAAACCATGGGCTCAAAATCGTCTCCTACGCCGATGATACCCAACTCATCCTCTCCCTCACCAAGGGACCCAACATCACCAGGCACAACTTCCAAGAGGGGATGAAAGCCATCGCAACCTGGATGAAGAACAGCTGCCTGAAACTCAACTCAGAGAAAACAGAAGTCCTCATCCTTAGCTCCACCCCCTCCACATGGTACGCCCCCTGCCCGTGGAAACCCACCCACCCCAACAGACCACACACGTAACCTCAGCATCATACTAGACTCATCGCTCACTATGAATCGGCAGATCAACGCAGTCTCCTCTACATGCTTCAACACCCTCCGCATACTACGCAAAACATTCAAATGGAAACCCTCCGACTCCAGGAAAACGGTCACACACGCCCTCATCAGCAGCAGACTGGACTATGGCAATATACCCCAATGCCGGAATCAACGAAAAACTCCTCTGCAAACTCCAGACCGTCCAGAACTCTGCAACCAGACTAATCCTCGATCCAAAGCACAACCACATCATCCAACACCTCCGTGACCTTCACTGGCTCCCCGTCGAAAGAAGAAAAACTTTCAAGCTGCTCACGTACGCATACAAGGCCCTCCACAACATCGGACTTCAATACCTCAACAACTCCCTCTTTTTTTCACGCGCCCAAGAGAAACTTCTGCTCAGCCAACCTCTCCCTAGCCACCGTCCCACGCTTTTACAAGAACAGAGCGGGTGGAAGATCCTTCTCCTACCTTGCAGCCAAGACATGGAACAAGCTCCCCCTCCACCTGCGGCAAAGCCCGACACTGCACCAATTCAGGAAAGACCTCAAGACCTGGCTCTAAGAATGACCCCAACGGAGCTGCCCTCCGCTCACCCCCTCCAGCGCTTTTAGACCCTAACGGGGGAGTAGTGCACTTTACAAACCACTGATTGATTGATTGATCTTGTTCTGAGTCTCAGTTCAAGGAATCTTATGCAACATTTTACAAACTGTGCATAACTCAGTTGTGTATGTGAAACTATTGGGAGGGTGTATAGAATTGTTTTTGGTAGTGAAATGAAGGAAATAACTACGGTTTATCTTTACAGGGCTTCAGCTTGACCAAACTAAAGTGCTTCCCTATCTCATCTCCATCTCTTGACCACGGAGTGATTGCATAAGAATCAGTCCTTCTTCCTATTGAGGGATTACACACGTGTAACAGATAGGAGAGATTTCTTCCTAAAAACATATTAGCTGATTGTGAGTAAGAAAAGGTCGGAAACATCAGTCTCTCTTTCAACAGGATCCACTCCCGGGTGACCCACCCTAATACTTTCCCCTATAAATGCTGTGGTTCCTCATCTTACCGCCAGTGGCTACCGGGACCAGATTATGATGGTGTAAACTTAAATTTGCTACTACATATGTTTCTGGGTTCTTGACATCTTCACCTCACCTGTCTTCATCCTCCATACTGGTTTGCTTCTCGAGCCTTTGTTCAAGGTACAAACCTTACCACTGTCAGCTTTGCAGGAGAGACCTTTGTTTTGCTTGTGCCTTTAACTGCTGGTACCCACCTAGTAGCTGAATGCTACAATGTGTAACCAATGTGTAACCAGGAAGCCTGGGTTCAAATCCCGGCTTCCCCACTTGACAATATTGTATCAGCCCTTGCAGATGACTTTTCTTAACAGTGCCTCTTAGACCACCTTGAAGAAATTCAGTTGTTAGTGGGTGCTATATAAAAATCTCACTTACTTAAGGTTTCATAGACAACAGTGTTGTCCCACATACAACAATATTGGCCATACTTACAGTGCACATGACTGACTGACATCATTTGGTTGACTCACAGCCGTGCTGTCAGAGCATCATAAATTGTTCAACCATCGCAGAAAAAGGTCGGTGGGAGGAACCCAGGTGAAGGGGCCCACAGTGGTGAATGTACTCAGGATTGTGCTGAAACTCACTAAAAGGGGAAACGCTGCACCAAGTGTACTAATTAATAGGGCGCCTTGCGCTTTGTACCCTCTTTCCACTGAGGTAAACCAAAGGCAGGAGAGCGCTGGGTGTTGGTGGCGGGAACCCACCTGCGCGGCAGAGAGGAATCACGCCCTGGGGATCTAGACCATACTAAATGGAAGGAAATTAAGGGGAGCACGATCTTAAAGACGGAAGTTTAGCTCCCATTCCCCTCATGTTGTCTTTTCACTTACCTGAATATTCTCCTCGCTCTTGAGGGGCGCTGGTAGTGACAGCAAGCCGGACCCCGACTGCACCACCATAAACCTACAACTCAAGACAGAGAGGACATATGTTACCCAGAAGAGTGACAGGTATTGGATGAAGCAAATGTTTACAACATCTTGTAGTATGCCCTATGTATATATGACATAAGGACAGTTATTAAAAGCCACTGTCTCTCCACAATGACCTATTGGCTTTGCCAATGCTTGTTATGGAATACACTGGATTAGAAGTTGCCTTAAACATCTGCTCTGGATAAGAAGCTGCTTAAAGAGTTTATCCAAGGTCACAAGCCTATCTATTTTCTGACTCCACTCTCCACCAGCACACTCTATGCCAATCCACTCTACGCCACTCCACTTTACTCTGCACCACTCCACTCTACTTTGCATTACTGCACTCTATTTCAATGCACTCTACACCCCTTTACTCAAAGCCAATGCACTCCACACCACCGCACTCTGTACCAATCTACTCTGCACCACTGCACTCTCCCCCCACTATGCTCCACTCTGCAACACTTTACGCCACTGTACTAGACACCACTGTACTCTACGGCATTGTAATCTATACCACTCTATTCTACTCTGCACTACTGTACTCTATGCCACTAATCTCCATTCCAGTCTAATGCTGCACCACTCTACATCACTGCACTCCATGCCAATGCACTCTAGGCCACACTACTATACACCACCGCACTCTACGACAATCTACTCTGCAACACTGCACTCTCTGCCACTGAAGTCTATGCTACTCCACTCTATACTACTGCCCTCTACGCCTCTGCACCACTCTACTCTTCATCACTCTATGCCAATGCCAATGCACTCCACACCACTTCATTCTACGCCGCTACACTCTGCATCACTCCACTCTATGCCTCTAACTCTACCCTGCACCACTCCACTCTACTCTGCACTACTCCATGCCACTCTACTCTGTAACACTGCAATCTCTGCCAGTAAACTCTACACCACTCTTCTCTGCACCACTGCACTCTATGCCTCTGCACTCTGCTCTGCACCACTCTACGCCACTCTACTGCACTCTGCGACAATGCACTGTACACCCCTACACACTATTCTGCGTCGCTCAACTGTACACCACTGCACCCCACTTGAAGCGATCTACTCTACGGCACTGCACTCTATGCCACTCTGCGTCATTCCACTTTATGCCACTCCACTCTACTCTATGCCACTGCAATTTACCCTGCACCACTCCACACCACTCCAGCATGCCTCTGCACTCTACATGGCATTACTCAAAAGCAATAACGCTACACCACTTTACTCAAAACCAATACACTCTATGCCACTGTACTCTGCACTACTGTTCTGTACACCACTATACTCTGCTCTGCAACACTCTACTGTAATCTACTACACTCTATGCTACTCTACTCTACAACATTGAACTCTACATCATTCTACACCACTGCACTCTACAACATTCTACCCTGCTACACTTCACTCTACGCCACTGAACTTTCAACCACTCTACTCTGCCCCACTCTACTCTACGCCACTCTAGTGCACTCTACACCTGTACACTCTACACCAATGCACTCTACGCCACTCCTCTCTACGCCACTCTGCTCTGCACCACTCTACTGTGTGCCACTGCGCTCTACGCCACTACTCTATGCCACTACACTCTACCCTTCACCACTCCACCCTACCCCACTTCACTCTACTCTGAAACAATCTACTCTGTCACTGCACTCTATGCCACTGCACTCTACACCTCTCTACTGAACTCTGTGCCACTCCACAGTATTCTACTGCACTCTACTCCACTCTACTACTCAGCTACTCTAAGCTACTGCACTCTACATCATTGCACTTAACACCAGTTTACTCAAAACCAATGCACTCTACACCACTATACTATACTCTACTCTGCTACACTACGCCATTGCACTCCATGCCACTGCCCGCTACACCACTTCATGCTACGCCACTGTACACCATTGTGCTATTTGTAGCTGCACTCCATGCCACTCTGTTCTACTCTGCACCACTGTACTCTATGTCACTGCTCTCTGCACCGCTCTACTCTGCACCACTGCACTCTATGCTGCTCTACTCTGCAAGTCTGCACTCTCCTCCACTGAACTGAATGCCACTCTACTGAGCACCACGGCACTCTATGCCACTCCACAATATGCCACTGGGGGCTACTCCACTCTACACCATTGCGTTCTGTCACTGCACTGTATGCCCCTCTGTTTACCTCTTGACCACTGTACTCTACACAACTGATTTCTGCACTACTCTACTTTGTACCAATCTACTCTGCACCACTCTACTCTGCGCCACTGCACCATTTGCTGGCACACCCTACTTGCCACACTACTGCACTCTCCACTACTCAACTGCACTCTTCCCCAATACACTCTACGCCACAACACTCTGCATCACTCCACGCCACTCTAATCTATTCTGCACCACTGCACTCTACACCACTGCACTCTACGTCACTCCACTCTACACCTCTGCACTCTAACCTGCACCACTCCACTCTAACCTGCACCACTTAACTATACACCACTTCACTCTACGCTGGAACAATCTGCTCTGTGCCACTGCACTCTACACCACTGCAGTCTACATCACTGCACTCTATGCCAATGCAAACTACACCACTTTACTTGACACCAATGCACTCTACGCCACTTCACTAAATGCCAATCTACTCAGCACCACTGTACTTTATGCCACTTCCCTCGAAGCCACTCTACTCCACACCATGACACTCCACTCTAAAACACTTCACTCTACGACACTACAGTTTACTTTTATTGTAAACTATTACAGTTACTGGGTCTGTTGGCATATATGGTTGCAGAAGTCCAACTTGCAGAGCACTAGATTGGACTTGGGGACTGACCAACTGCGACTCCTGTCCAGGTTTTCCATACATCCGCTCAGCTCGCTGCTCGGCTCACAGCTCAGTGAGGCTGTTCAGCATGGCGCGAGGCAGCGTGAGGACCGCCGACTCCTGATTCCTGTTCCTGGTCCCCACCGCCATCGAGGGTGTAACGAGGTTGTACCGAGTGGTAAAAATCCACAACAGCCCCGATTGCCGCGATTGACGCTACTGGCGCCACTGCAGCGCCACTGCTGCCGCTGTTGCCATTAGCCGCGACTCCACGTCCACGCAGCTGATTTGGCTTTGGATCTTGGCTCGGATCTTGGTGGATCTTGGCATTTTGAGAACAGCCAGGCAGCGGGTAGTAGGCGCCCAGCTCAACTCAATCCAGCTAAGTCCATTCATCTGCAAGGAGACAGCGTAACGTGAGCTTTGGGAGGATTTTCAACCTGCAGGCTGGTGTGCAAGGTTGGCTCTGGCTCTGACAAGCGCGGCCGCCTTTAGCGGGCAGCTGGTGAGTGCCCTTTTGACTGGATCCGCAGAGGCAGCCTGACTGGGTCGGGTGCGGCTTGCGGTTCCGCCTTGTGAGCGCCGCTTGTCTCTGTTTTTACCCCTGCACCCCACCTGCTCACAGCCTGCCTACAGTCTGCCCACGATCACACTACACTTACAGCCTTGAGCTTTTCAGAGCTTTTCATAGCTCCTTTGTTTTACGACCGTATCAACGGCCTCAACAGTGGTTCGTGTGGCAATCAACCCCCGGCCTCCAAAACACCAGCCTCTAAATACCGGGAGGGGAGCTTGGTGATTTTGCGGAGAGAGTGGTGCTGTGAGAGGCTTTTGAAATCAGGGAAACCACAGCAGAACTTCCTCGTATCCCCTCAAAATGTGGGTGGCATATGGAAGGACAATCTACACAATCTACAATGCAATGTTATGTTATGTTATGTTATCTTATGTTATTTTTATTTATACCGCGCACAGCTGCCCCAGCAAAGGGGCGTCCTGGCGCTTTGAGAAGGTGAACACAACACAGCACTAAAAGCGGACAAAAGGAGACGAGACACAACAGATGAGCTAAACAAATAAAAAGGTCTTGATAGCCCGTCTAAACTGAAGGAGCTCATCGATGGCCCGGATTTGTGGAGGAAGAGAATTCCACCAACTCGCTGCCAGGACTCGAAAGGAGCGGCCACCAATTCTGCTCAACTTAAAATGCGGGACCACTGCTAAGTTCTGGCCTAGCGATCTAAGAGTGCGAGAGGGGACATAGGGAATCAGCAATTTCTCCAAGATTTGTGGGGGAGTACCCTTTAGGATTTTAAATGCAAAGCAGAGAACCTTAAATCTAATCCTCTGCTGCACAGGGAGCCAGTGGAGAGAGCGCAGAGTATTGGACACCGAGCATCGCCTAGGCAGACCTGTCACCAATCGGGCCGCTGCGTTTTGAACCCGCTGGAGCCGCAGAAATTCTTACTGGTTTATCCCCGCCAGTAGGGAGCTGGCATAGTCCAGCCTGGACAGCACTGATGCTTGGACCACCAGCTGTCTTGTGGGTGCATCAAGAAGCCCCCCGGAGAAAGGGTTCCACCCTTTGAGTTGACATCACCCAGGAACCACCTGTTGAGCCTTAGCAGACGCTGCCACTTCGAGACAAATCATCATCATCGGGAGGCCACCTGTCACAAGAACGGATCAACGAGTTTTTTTAGTAAAGCCCCACCTCAGTCTCAGACCCAGACCGGCCCAGTCCTTCTTGCGACAACGCAGCCAGGTCTGCATTCAGCTTCCCTCCCATAACCCCGCCCCTATTGATGGACCACTTTTTGCAGACTCTCGGTCCTGTTCGCCTAAGGCCCAATTATCTTCTGAGAATCACCAGCAGTCTAGGCTCCCCCAGGCTGGCTCCATTTCAATCCAGATTGCTTCCATCGATTCATAAGAGCCTATTCCTCCGGTTCTGGATCCGGAGATCTCACTGCCCTAGATTCTACAACACTTACTGCAACACTCACTGCAACCAACTTGCAAGCACAAACTTGCGACAGTCTGCTTGCTTTTTCTTTTCTTCTAGAAGGCAGCGGGCATCCCGTAGCACCTCATACACTCCCCGAGCCTGTCCTTTGTTGCAATTTGGGCGCTCATCTAAGTGACCTTACTGATTCTCTGTCTCCCAGCAAGAGGACAACGTATGATAGCCCCTTTGAAACGAAAAACCTTTCTGATCGGTTCCTTGCCTCTCTAGAAGCCCGAATTTAGGCCTCCCTTGCGCAAACTCCGGACTTCAGCTCTCATCATAACTCTTTCATCACAGCGCAAGCAGACATGGTCTCGTCTACACCTCCGGGTCCCATGAGTCCTTTTTCGATCTCATTGACGTCCTTGCATGTAAAACAAGACTCTATCACTACTGCCTTATAATGGCAGTCTCAGAAGATGGACCTTCAGATCATTCTAATTCAAACCTTGGCCGACTTAGACTCTAGGATAAGTTCTCTTGAAAGGCTAATTGGGCCCTCCGATGGTACCATTGCCTGTTCTTGCTCTCCAATAATAAATAAACTCTCATCCCTTCCAGAAATGTTGGGCTCGCTTCTGGACTGCGTGAAGCTTCACATTAACAGCAGTGACAAACCTAAACTTTTTCAAAGGGCTCAAATTGGGTCCCCTTCCAAACCGTTTTCGTGCCCTGCAACTAATGATAAATTGCTATCACCTAGAAGAACTATTTTTTCCTCTTTGGATCCAGACCCTACTGAGTCAACTTCCACCTCTCCTCAGTCAAAGGGGACCGGCATCAACGATCCCAAAGCTGGACTGGCGCCTCTTAGTGCCCTTAGTCCAACAGCCACTCCAGTGCCCCCCTCTTGCCCTCCACTCTCCTAATAACACCACCAACTTCTAGAAGGGACAAAAAGAAACTTAAAAAACAAACAAAAAAACAACATCTCGCAAAACAGAGATCGGGGCTAGTCGGGGCAGAGGCTACTACTAAGCCAGACTCTGAAGATAAGGAGCTCTTCCATTTTCCAATTTTTAACCAGGTTTCAAAAATAAAAATGACAATCCCTGATCCTAGACCCGTTCTTACTGACAATAATGATCTTACCGACAATCCTTTGATAAACATCCACGAAGCCCCTGATGCTATTTCTATGGTCACGAGTTGTATTCAACTATCACGAAGCCTGTGTATTCGTTAACTCAAACAATGGGGGCACCCTCACAAGGTCAATGTTCGGCCACGCAAGACACTACTGCTCAGTCAGTAGGGGAAGCCCCAATGGTATGGAATGGTTTGAACACGTGTACGGGAAACATAAGTAATAACATAGCCGTTTCACACGTTACAACTGTCTGCAGCCCGATGGGCCTCCCTTTGCGGGATCCAACAGCCAACTCGACTACAACCCTTCGGGTTTATTCTCTAGAAAGACCAATCCCTTTTCAGTCTGAACTGCCACAGGCCTCTGTGGGGCAAAGTCTACTAGAAGGGAAACATTTCTCATCTGATGTTACTCCTTTTCACTTTAAGACCCCTCAGTTCCCCCTGGAGGCAGAGGGGTTGCAGGATTATCAAGGCCCTGAAAATCAGGCAGATCTTGTTATCATTCCTCACTATGCTCACAATGGCCCACGTGATATTCTTAATAGAACCAATCTTCTTCGCCTATTCAAGCACGTCCCGGTGCTCATGGGGATAACTTCCTCTGAGCTCATGGCAGTCAAGTTTGTCTTAATACCGAGGTAGGGGTATCGGAAGCAACTGGTATAACATGGATACGAGAATCCCTAAGGGTCCTAATTCTTGGAGAGGCCAGGCTCTTTGCAGACTGGGGTATTGAACTCTGGGTTCCACCTCAACAAAAATATCCCCACGTACTTCTTCACAATGATCAAGTGACGCCTCACATATGTGTCCTGAGAGGATCATGGGGAGCAAACCATGACTGGCTGCCGGACGCATCTAAAGTGGACAACTTTATCAACATTTCATACAACATTAATCAACGTTCAATGAGGTGTAAATCAAATCTTCCTGCCCCCCCATATTATTCACTCCCACCATTGGTATCCTCACCGAGAGCCACCACTTACCCGCTCCCAGCAGTACTCTTCCTAACGGTTCAGCCTAGAGGTTGGACTCTAAACTGACCGTTTCTTCTTGAAACCCTGCCGGGCTGAAGTCAACATTCTCATCTAAATCTGCTGTGGAAGACTTGAGTAAAAGTGACATTATTTGCTTTCAAGAGACTTGGTCTTTGTCCCCTACAGTTTTTCATGGGTATTCTTTTAATCAGCATCCCGGCCCAATTCTTTCGGCAGACCTTCTGGGGGTCTTTCCACTTTCATAAAACATTCTTGTAAGATTGCAGTTAACCCCCTTGATCGGAACTTTTCGGCTGGGTAAATCTTATTAATTACAGGTCTCTCAACTCCATCCAGGGACTTTCATCTTCTTTTAATTAATTGTTATCATAATACAGTTAAAACCTCAAAGTCACAGGCAACAGCCTTGTTGATTTAGCATCTGGAAGAGCTCCTACTCGAGTTCGCCTCTGCTGAAGTTCTGTTATTAGGTGATTTCAACATCAGGGGCTTGGGTCTTAATGACCATTTAGCAACTAAATCGAAAGAGCAAGAAGCCATTAACACATTATTAACTAACTGTAACCTCCCCTCTGCAAAGCAACTCGCATTGGCACAAGATCCCAACATTCATCTATCCACAACATTCAAGAATCTCTCAACCATTGATTATATTTTCTGATCACCATTTCTGGCTGGGCACTTAGTCAAACTGGAGATTCCTACCCGCACAGAGAGTGACCATAATCTTTGATTGTAACAATGGACCTACAAGTTCCTGTTGCTGCTGAAATTATCGAAGTGGGGCTTTCAACGGAAACCGTATTACATACACTAGTCAGAAGAATCAAATGGGACTCTCTGAGTGTTGTCAAGGTGGGCTCCTAGCTCACGGCAATAACTTTAAATCTCACTCAATACTCCCCCACTGACTACCATCACAGGTGGCATTTAGTCATTATTAAATTAAGAGATCTCTTGATGGGCCCTGAAGTTCATCTTAGTCCCTCTGGCCTCCCCTGCGGCAGCCCCTTAACCCGGTCTTAGTCTCCCAAAGAAGAGCCTTAAGGAAGGCCGTACATCTGCACAAACTTAAAGCTACAGAGCTTTCCGCTAACAATATGGCTCTACTAAGTTAAACCTACAAAAAATCAACATGGGAAGCTAAGAAACAAAAAGAACAGAAGGACTGGCTAAAAATATTCGGTCCGCTAAAGGAAAAAAAACGGACTCATTTTTGGAACCACATAAACAAACTTCGTTTCTCCAACAAGAGCAGGAGGAATGCTGTGTCTGAAGAAGCCTGGTCTCGGGATGTCATCCACCAATACTGCTATGAAGGCTTCATCTCCATAGAATTCAAAATCAGAGATTCCTCCGATTATACGCCGATGGACACCTGTGTGCTGACCACCCGGCCCAGATCGGCAGGTTCTTGAAATCCATGAAAAACAAGGGTGCCCCAGGGCCCAATAGCCTCCCATCTGCCGTATTCAAAAGTGCGCCGGAAGAATGGGCCAAGCTATTATTCCCCCTATATAACCATGCATTCACTACTTTCCAGATGCCAGATTCTTGGAAAGGCTCGATTTTATGCCCAATTTTTAAAAAAGGTGACCCATCTCTCTCATGTAATTACCAACTCATAGCCCTAATGGACCTTGAGGCCAAGGTTTACGCTCGGTGTCTTCTCAAGTTATTAGAAGACTCGGTTGTGGAAAACAATATTCTACCCTACTTTCAAACTGGGTTTCGAGCTTTTGCCTCCATAATCGACAACATCACTGCCTTAGCCATTCTGAGCCAACAAGCAGTACAAAGCGGTCGACTTCCCCTTTATTGCTGCTTTATAGACTACAGTGCCGCTTTCGATAAAGTGTCCCGTAACACCCTTTGGAGAAAACTAGATAACTGGGCGATTACAGGGAGCCTTCTTGATGCCCTTATTTCCTTGCATAAGAACACATGGGTACGAATTAGAACTGGCCCCAAGACTGTCTCTACAAAAATGTCAACACTAGACGGCCTAAAGCAAGGATGCGTGCTCGCACCCCTCTTGTTTAACCTGTATACCGCTGAGCTGGGGAGATTCTTGGAGCAAAGTAGTCTGCTGCCGCCAAAATTGGGGCATGCAAAAACGAATTTGCACATTTTGCAGTATGCTGATGATATTGTCATCATGGACCAGACCAAGTCCGGCCTTCAACGAGCCTTGAGCAAGCTTAGTGAATACAATGCAGCTAATGCTCTCAAAATCAATCAGGATAAGACCAATGTCTTGATCTTTGGCCGCTGCAAAAAAAAAGAAAACTCGTAACATGGAATATCGGGCCCGCTAAGATGAAATCAACATCAAAATACAATTACCTAGGGGTTTGGTTCAGTGAGCCTTCCAGACCATCAGTTCATCTAGCTGCTCCGAAAAAGAGAGCTGGAGCAATAACATACAGCCTGACTCGACTCAACCAATCCCTGAGTAGTGCCTCTGCAGAACCCATATTGAAGGTGATTAAAGCTACTCTTCTTCCCGCCCTAACTTGTGGGCATCAGGCCTTCCCTGATGCATGTTTGGCTAGTTTTGACCACACCCAGATTACCACTTACAAACAAATCTTCCGCCTTCCGAATTACATTCACAGGGCAAGACTACGCCTGGAGCTGGGCCTAACAAGACAATCCATCTCCTGCATGGCAGACACCTTGAAGTACTATATAAGGGTAGTAAAAGCCACAGGCAATACGCCTAAGGCCCGGTTAAAATAAACCCTTGCCTGCCCTGGGAACCCATGGAATCGTCAAACTGTAAAAGCTTTAACTGTATTGCACATTGATGAAACATCACTTACAGCAGACTCCATTCCCTACACAGTCTGGAAAAGAGTTATCAATAAGCAGACAAGACAAATCTCGTACCAGAAGGGCATTCAGGCCTTAACACGTCTACACCCCATAAATGAATCATACCTTCCTGGGTTACCACAACTATATCTCTTTGACAGTTTAAATGCAGTGACCCGCAAAAATATAATGCTTGTGCGTCTTCTAGGACTGCGTTCCATTGCTTTTAATCGATGGGCACCATCAGGCGAGAAGGGGGCCTGCAGACTGTGTAACTACAGGTCCGAATCATGCGCTGCCCTAGATGCCCCTAGAAGGCTCCTCCTCAAACCACTATATCTCAAGAAGGGCATCCACACTTGTTGGGAAGCATCTGTTCTCTGTTTTATTTGTACCGATATACAAACAGTTGCAAGATCCGAAAAATATGTGAGACTTTTGGCTAACCTGCTCCCTCCTTCTCCTGCTGCCCAGCAATCGGCCCCTCCTCCCCAAAAACTCATTGCAGACTATTTTGCAAAATGTTTTCGCTGTTTTCATTAGATTGAGCTACAAGATCCATTTTATTTTTGAATTTGCTGCTTTGAATTATTTTTACGGCCACTGTCTGTGTGTGTATTGTTTGTAACATGCGCCCTAAACCTGACGGTTGTTCCGTCTCGTTTTTTTAATGCGGTTAAGATGCCACGCAGATGCCTACATTGCAATGGTTTTAATTAACTGTGCTAATTTAATAAAAAAAATTGAAATACTGAACTGACCAGGGTTTTCGCAGAGGGAAATATGATATAAGTACCACAGAAAGGCATCCTATTTCTTCATCTCTGTCTCTTGTTCCCACACTGGCTCTCTTCTTCTGCTTCTCTGGAAAATGGAGTGCGCACTTTTACTGCTTATTAACAGAAAACACATGTGAATTATTTTAGTGGCTACCAGTGCTGTGGAATGGTCCAGGCGCCATGTGGCATTATATGAAACTTCCAATAAATAATCAGATGGAGTGGAGTTAGGCTGGCCCTTTATGTTAAACTTTTTTTTTCCTTTTGCAGTTTATTTTTTATGTAGGCTGAAATCAACCTGAAGGTATTGCAGCGCTTAGCATGAACACCTGTGATATTACACTAGGTCACATTCATTTTTAGGTCTTGCCTATGACAGCGCATGCATTCCATACACTCTCACTTGCAAGAGATATTGTATACAACAAGGGGCTTGTAGTCCATCCATTGCTTAGCATTAGTTGGCTTCATTGTCACTCTTATTTGCTGCCCTCTAATTGGCCAGTACGGGGTGGCTTTACTTTCTCTTTTTTCGGCTGGAGCATGGACCAAGTACTGAATGCTTCACCTTGATTGCTGTCCTTGTGCTAATCATGCTGTGACTGAATTACTATTTGTATTTTTTCTACTTCCCTTTGTCCTTGTTCAATCTATTTGCAGCTATTTTTTACTATACCACATACACTTCAAAGAAGACTTTTTCGCCTTTGAAATTGATGTTTATTGTGACAGCAAATGTTATCTGCTTTTCTAGTGACAACAGATGTTATCTGCTTTTAAATGTATTTTCACTAAGTCATGTGACATGGACATGGCCGCAATTGCTTTCTATATGCAATAGAATTTTTTTGCCAAAGGTCCCATATTCTTTTCGTTTTAAAACACATGGAAAGATTAACTGATTTGCTCAGAATCACAGGAGTGTTGTGCCAAGATCTAACAAGTATTGCAAAAACCAATAGGTCTCACCTTTGGGACTGTTGGCACTGCCATTACCATTTGTTCATGCTGTACAGTATGGGCATTGTAGACTTGGGCTAAATGTTATAGCCTTGCTGGAAGCAGCTGTGCAGCTGTTATAATTCACAATGTACCCCAATATAGGCCTGGGTAGTCTCCTAACCTTTTACATACATTTACCCTTACATTGTACTACATAACGGTTTTTGTGCTGATCTTTTACCGAGTTAGGTGCTTCATAAATGTCGTGTGGTTTTCCCCGAAAACTAGCCTCATTTTTTATGCATGAGGAGTCTCAGAAGCACAGCAGGATTACCATCTTCTGCATAATAACCGTGTATACGGTTCATCACTATCGTCATCCTCAGCTGACATGACGCAGCAAGGTACAACCCCTGAGGGTACCTTTTGGGTATATAGGCACCATATCTTTTCTGGGGCAGGCAGAGGAAAAAGACTTCTATGCTGACACGAGATGCTGAGGTTCCTGGACGCAGACACTTCAGCACGCAGTGGTCTGACATCCCTCGTGGGGTGTCCATCTCGAGACCAAGACGGGGGTCCTTTATTCTCTCACATCAGGTAATGGGGTTGGCTTTATCCTAGGGGGATTCTTGGCTATACACATACATACATGCTAGGTACATTTAGGTACATCTAGTTAGGGTCAACATCGTAGGAGTGCGCATTATTACTGTCATGTATTTATATGCCTGCATATATTCATTGTTTTAGCACTATGATAGAATTCTACCATCTATTTACTCTGTTGGTGCTCATAACCGTATATATCTGTTTCTGTCTTATGGCTTTTGCAGCACACATATTTTACACTAGAATGAAGCTGGTTCAATAAATGCTTATTGAAAACGTTCCCATAGTTTATTCTGTGTATCTCTCTTAGACAAAGTGAGCATGAGTGACTGAACAAAAAGTACTGTACTGATTCTCTGATCTCCAAGGGGACAGGGTTGTCCAGTTCGATAGTTGCCAGAAACTATTCTCTCCTTGGTAAGAGGGGTTCATAGTGGCACTGTGACCTAGCTGGTATACAGGCGAACATATCCGGTGGGGGTGTCTGGAATCAGTCTGGACACCAATGCCACAGTTTATGTTGTGTGAATGAGCAGAACTATATAGATTTATAGGAACTACACGACACAGCATGCCTAAAAATAATAATAAAAAAAGAACTATGATGCATCAAACGCTAATGCACTTTGAAAATAACAGCACATTTACCCTGGCTGCATCAGTGTGTATTTTAATATGAGTTTTAGCCACACTTCGAAGCATCCCCGCTGCTGTGCATCATGGAAAACATTGCCAAAGCCAATAGCTCTCATAGGCGAGACCTAATTACTTTGCCAATGCTTGTGATATTTTTCGACAGAGAGAGGTTAAGCAATTTACCCATACTCATAGAATGTTGAGCTGACACCGATACTGGAACCTGGTTCCCCAGTTCTAAAGTTGGCAGCTCTGGACGTAACACCACATCCTCTCCCTAGTAAAACAACAGTGCTCCTTTCTCAGTATCATTGTTCAGAATAGTGCCGCACCCTTACTTTGTATCATCAAAAATACAAAATGCCCCATATGGACAACCATCTCAGAACTACGGGTGCCTCCGTCGAGCTTATCATTAGACATGTGTGGTCTCATCCATACGGCTTATCGTCACACAGAGCAAGAGCGCGTAACAGTTTATCATCAGGAACAGTTTTTGGTATTGTGCTTTGGACTCTGCTTTGACATTGATTTGCTATTTTTGTAATGCTGCATTCTGCTTTTCATCGTTCAGTGTTTATTTAAACCTTTCCTATGTGCGGGGCTTAGGTGATCTTTGGGCTTATTCACTTATTTCCCTCTTTGCAAAATGACAAAATAGCATGAAATAAGGTAAATAAATACCAGTGATCCACTCATTAGGTACTCTCTCTCCACAAGTAAGGATGCCGCCGTACTGCTTATGACAGAGTAAGGGGGTACCGAGGGCACTCAATTGACCATTCCACCCTCACCCACACCTTGAACTCTTGAATGGGATTCACTAGCAATGTCCTTCTCTGGTTCTCCTGCTGCCTATGCAACTGACATCATCAGTTCATTCACAGAGGCCCCAGAAGATTCTTACCATCAGTGGCATCCCCCAAAATTCAATCTTGTCCCAGTCACCTTCAGCCTCTACATGGAGCCCTCCGCTGAAGTTTGGTTATGCTTGTGCTATACAAATGTCATATACATACATAAATACACCCATACGGTCATTAAGGGGGCTGAAATGAGGGATTATTTATAACAGTCCATATTCTCCTGGCGGGGAGTACCTCAGAGAGGACCCCCTACAGAGAACAACCCCTAAAGGGTCAGTGCAGTGACCTGACTGAGTCCTGAGTGTGTGCCAAGCCTCTGTGGTCAGTGAGGGAAGCATTAGAAGCATCACGCAGCAAGGATTACCCTACAGCCAGCAGAGCTCCCCACAGTGCGCGTCAAGAAACAGGGAAAAATTACCCCTTACCCTTGAGGAGTAAAAGACAGCATGATTAAGGTGCAGAGGGTACATCAAATCCCTGGGCCCGATGCTGTTCTACCTGCTGCATTAATGACATCTGCACCTTTGGCTCCACTGTTATGGCCTCATTTATGTGAGGGCTACATCACGATTGCACCATGCAACATAGTACATGCTTGGCACAAACCACTAAGTCGGATTTTTGAAGCCCTGCCAAGCAATTTTGCTTGGCTCAGAGTGGCTTCAAAAATCTGGAGTAACACAACGCAGCGCAAATCACTGGGTAGCGTTACTCTACCCTGGGTAGGTATTCCGTGGGTGTTGTGTGGACATTCCTACACCGCTCCCAGGGATTATGATGCATCCACAAATTTACAAGAACTTGCAAACCTGAGAATGAGCCAAAAACGTACACTTCCCAGGACAGGCTTAACAAGGAGAAATATCTCTATATCTCCTCGTTTCTTCCGCTTTCTATGTGTGAGGCATTTTGCAGAACACATACAAAGAGGAATACGCCTCCCAGGATTGGTTTTGTGCAGGAAGAGGCCCCTTCCTGCACAAAAACATTCCTGCATGTAACACAGGCACCATGGTACAAGGGTGTTTGATGGTGCAAGGCTGCCAAAAGGGTGTCTTTTTCCGGGAAATGGGCAGACATATAAGGGGGAGACTTAATACACTCTATTAATCAGGTTATATTGCAACATATTTTTGTGCTCTGCTGGAATGCTCTAGCTGCTGGAATGCTCTAGCTGCTGGAATGCTCTAGATGAGAGGACGTGCTACGGATTTTACATTGTTTGTTGTACGAAAGGTATTTTTATTCCTAGTTTACAAATGTGATCAAATGGTGTGACTCTGAGTACATGTTGTCACTTTATGTTGTTGTGCCTCAGGGTGTATCAGCTAACCAAGAAAATGGAAGAGCCTAGAGGCGACTCGTTTTGCATGGTTCATTATAATCATGCATTTATGCATTCATGTATTCATTTGTTTCTATTGGGTGCACAGAAAGACTGTGAGACTCCAAGACCTGTGAGCAACGTCTGCAAGAAGTTACTAAATTTTTTCTGATACAAGTTGTGAACACAAACGGCATTGACAAAAAACATAAAATGCTCACCTTTACATTGGCTTGAGACCCATCACAAAAGCTGTATTGCCCAGAAGGTGGAATTGAACCACCCTGTCGCTAGACAGCTACAGGTTTGAAGCCTGCACCCCAGACCACTGATGTTCACCCGGGCAAATACAGAGTATAGAAAAACAGGTATATATATCACAAGAATACATACTCTTTTACTGATAGGGTGGGGGCCTAAATTTGTAATCCGCCTAGCCATCACTATTATCTTCATTGTTTATTGCAGTTCTGGGCTCAGCTCTATGTTTGATTGTCTTAATTTTCCTGCACTGACTGAGTCAAAAGTTCAGAATAGGAACCTTTATCCATATGCAAAACAGAGACAGGCTTTCTGGGTAAATTAGACTTGCTATCAGTCTGGTTTTGTAATGTGGACAAAGTTCAGATAATTCACTGCTAATGTCAGAGTTAACAACAATAGAAGAGAAGAGAAAAGGCCATGCTGATTTGAAGCTACAGAACAAAGGATTAAACAGAGTTTCTTAAAGTCTTACTCTGCTCTGCTCTCCTCTGTCCCCTGTTATTCTACACTTCAAATGTCACTTTCTCCTTTGGTCATCATGGCAGAAGTGGCTCAGGACAGGCCGTTTTGAACTGTCGAGTCAAGCCTGTGACACTGATATTCGTATGAAGGGGCCAGTGTCTGCTCTACCCTTCCTAACATGACTAGTGTAAAGAAAAGCCAAGACACCACTGCATGATTTGTGGAAAGAAAATCCAAGACACCACAACAGTACTCGTGGACAGAGATTCCCAAGATACCACAACATGACTTGTGGAAAGGAAATCCAAGACACCACAACATGATTCGTGGAAAGGAAAGACCAAGACAGCACAACATGACTTGTGTAAAGGAAAGTCCAAGACAACACAACATGACTCGTGGAAAGGAAAGACCAAGACAACACAACATGACTCGTGGAAAAGAAAGACCAAGACACCACAACATGACTCATGAAAAGGAAAGTCCAAGACAACACAACATGACTCGTGGAAAGAAAAGTCCAAGACAACACAACATGACTTGTAGAAAGGAAAGACCAAGACACCACAACATGACTTATGGAAAGGAAAGACCAAGACAACACAACATGACTCGTGGAAAGGAAAGTCCAAGACAACACAACATGACTCGTGGAAAGGAAAGACCAAGACAACACAACATTACTCGTGGAAAAGAAAGACCAAGACACCACAACATGACTCATGAAAAGGAAAGTCCAAGACAACACAACATGACTCGTGGAAAGAAAAGTCCAAGACACCACAACATGACTTGTAGAAAGGAAAGACCAAGACACCACAACATGACTTGTGAAAAGGATAGACAAAGACAACATAGCATGACTTGTAGAAAGGAAAGACCAAGACAACATAGCATGACTTGTGGAAAGTCCAAGAAACCACAAAATGACTCGTGTTAAGGAAAGCCAAGACTCGATAAAATGACTCGTGGAAAAGAAAGACCAAGACACCACAACATGACTCGTGAAAAGGAAAGACCAAGACAACACAACATGAAGGGTGTAAAGGAAATCCAAGACACCACAACATGACTCGTGGAAAGGAAAGACCAAGACAACACAACATGACTCGTGGAAAGGAAAGCCAAGACACCACTACATGACTTGTGTAAAAGAAAGACCAAGACACCACTACATGACTCGTGGAAAGGAAAGCCCAACACGTGCTATGTGCAAATACAAGTGACGCTGTGGTGTCGGTGTATTTATTAATAAATCTAAAGGTTTCGTGACATACCTGTTTCTACTTCAGGCTCTAGTTTTAGGCTTTCTGTGTTTGCCTTTTCTTATATGATGAGCTGTGGTTCCTCCTGGTAATAGTTCCTCCTGGCTGGGCCTCTCGAAGCCTTCTCGCCCTGGGCAGAATTACTTGCAGAGACCATAGACGGGCCTTTCTGTAGGCGGGCGGCCTGCCTGTAAAGTTACCTGGTGATTTCATGTTGCCAAACATGCAACACTCACTCTTGTCCTGTATTTTTCTTGAATAACCTAATGCATTCTGGGAATTGTAGTTGCGAGTCACTCCAGTTGAAGTAAGACACCTGCGCACAGTGCTTTGTAAAAGAAAAGCCTGGGACTTGCACGCTGCAGTCTTGGTGACCTGGATTCACCTGGTAAAACTGTCTGTCACTCGGCAGTGGTGTGAGCTGGGGAACGGACTAGGAACAGGCCACGTGCTGATATGAAAACCGAGCTGAGGATGTTGTGCAAAGCGCCGCAATGCAGTGACAGCCGGGCTGTGACCTCTGAAGTCGGGGTGCAGAGGGCAAGGGCGGCGCCCCAGCAGTGGTGAAGAGCAGAGGGCAGAGGTCAGGAGACCGTGATTTGCCCTCTTATTGCACAGTCTGACAGTAGGAACGCAGAAGAGCAGTAAACCCGTGAGCCTACGAGTGGGCCACGCTTCATTGTCTCCAATAGTTGCATGCTGTGCTTAGGTACGGGTGTGTGTGGGACATTGTGATGGGGCGTGAACACGGCAGCAGAACACACTGACGCAGCCGTCGCTGCCTGGAGGGGTTTAGAGCGGCAGCAAAACAAGCACAGACGTGGGTCACCGTCGTCAAGCGGGGTCTCTCCACATCGCCTCTTCCCTCCTTTCCTGTCCCTCCTATCCACCAATCCTTCCCCCTGTGGTGTCTGCCTTGCTGGGGGTCCCTGATTAAGCGGCATCTGGTAGGCCGTAATGGTAATGGGGAGCACACGTCAAGAACTGCACTGACACAAAGGTAGCTCTCTGGGCCAAGACCCCAGCGGTCTTGAACCCCTTTATTTAAACCCTTGGGCAAGCCCGCCCACGGGGTGTGGGGATGCGTGAAGTGGCATACGTGGACGGGCCCGGTTTCTCCGTCACTACATCCCTCCAATCTTTTAGATACAAGAACCCAACAGATCATACTTCAGTCCTTCTTGGCTCACCACACAAAGTCTCTCAGTCTTTGGCTAGGGGTTGGGTTTGGCCGGAGACCATACTTCTGTCTCCGGGGGTTCTTGTTGACTTCCAACCCTTCGCCGTTCCTCTCTCTCACAGAAGATTCAGTCTCTTGGCTCGGTAATTCCTCCTCCTCTTCTCCTTCTTCACCATCGGGACGGCGTGTGTGACCAGGGGTGCCAGAGATGTCATTCACGGGGGCTGCCCCTTCTCCATCTTCGTAGTCCCTGTTACTTTGTTCAATATCTGGCACACATCCCGTGGCATTCTTGAACCAGGAGGTATTCCTTGTGACCACGCGGAATCCCCGCACGGCCGACACCATGGTGCAGTGGACATTCACAACTTCCCACACTTCTGGTTCGAACGGGGTGCGGTACTTCCAGTTCGGGTGTCGATCTTTGACCACAACCTGGTCTCCCACACGGATGCTTGTGGATTGGGCTCTCCGAGCCTGACTCGCCTTGTCGTTTGATGCTTTCCTGCAGGCTTGTGCTGCCTCCGATTCCAGCATGGGGGGACTCCACGACTTGTCCGCTGGAACACAGTCTCTGGGTGCCCTTTTGAACACCAGATGAGCCGGGGCACACTGGGTGGTGCAGTGTGGGGTGTGGCGGTAGGCACCAAGGAACTGCGAGATGCACTGTTCAGCATTTTCTCCCTTCTCGACTCCGATCCTGTGCGCTCGGTTCATTGTGTGAATGAACCGCTCCACCTCTCCATTCGCCTGGGGCCATTGAGGTGTGATTTTCCAGTGCTTGATACCTCTTGAGGCCAGGTACTCTTGGAAGTTTCTGCCTTGGAAAGGCGACCCATTATCTGATTTGATCTCATCAGGTAATCCCATCATGGCAAAGATGCATTCCAGCGCCATCTGGACTTGAAGGAACACTGTCGACGACACCACCTCTACCACAGGGAACTTCGAGTGGCAGTCAATGAGCACCATCGTGTTCCGGCCGTCCGGGAAGGACCCAAAGTCAGTGCTTACTTTGGACCACAGTTCTAAGCATGGGTCCTCCGTGATCACTGGATGGGGGGCAGGGTCACTGCCCGTGATATTGCAGGAGACGCAGGCATGCACCATATCTTCGACAGCAGCGTCCATTCCCGGGGAACCAGACCTTGTTCCTCAGCCTACGCTGAGTTCACTTTGCACTCTTAATACTTGTTATCTGAAGAGTTGTTCCTCGGCAGCGAGAGAGCTGACTGCATCCAGGAAGTGACGCCAGTTTCGGTTGGTTAATGTGGTCTTGACCTTGATGAGGCACTCGTCCTCTTCTGTCACTTTTCCGATGTCTTCAAGTGTGAGGGCGACGGGACAGGCGTCAAGAGAGACCATCCGAACAAACTCCTCGGTATCGTAGTCCTCTGGGAGCGTCGTCTCCAGCAGCGCCATGCCGGGGTGGCGTGACAGGAAGTCGGCCGGGTTGTCGGCGCCGGGTCGGAAGACCACCTCAAAGCGGTATGCTTGCAACTGCACTGCCCCCTTTCGATCCGTGGGGGAGCAAGTCGGGAGGACCCAGCGAAGAGCGTCACAAGCGGCTTGTGATCCATGACAAGGCAGAACTCGTGCCCGTAGAGGTATAGGTGGAAGTGCTGACATGCCCATCGGATGGCCAAGTCTTCACGCTCAATTTGTGAATACCTCATCTCTGTGGCGGTCAGCGCCCGGCTGGCATATGCGGTCGGGACCCATTCTTTGGACTCTGTCTCCTGCAACAAGACTGCTCCCAGTCCGACGGGGCTTGCATCTACCACAACCTCAGTGCGCCAGTTGGGATGAAAATATGCCATGACGCGGTCATCGATGAGCGCCTCCTTGACGGCCTGAAACGCTAGATCTTCTTTCGCGGACCAGACCCACGGTTGGCTGGACTTTGTGAGGGCACGGAGGGGCTCAGACAAGGATGCTAGGTTGGGGATGAACCGGCCACAGTATGTGGCCATCTCCAAGAAGCTCCGAACTTCAGTGGCAGATGTTGGCCTCGGGGCGGAGCGTATGGCCTCCACTTTCTTCGGGTCCACACGCAACCCCTCTCTCGAGAATATGTACCCGAAGAAGTCCATGGATTCTTGATAGACTGAGCACTTTGCTCTGTGCAAGGTGAGTCCATTGTCCGGAAGCCGTTGCAGGGTTGCTCGAAGGTGCACATGGCGCTCCTCACGGGTTTTGGAGAATACCAAGATGTCATCACTCAGATTTATTACACCCTGTAGGCCCGAGAGGGTCTCTCTTATGGCGTTTTGGAACACCTCCGCCGCCGAGAAGACACCAAAGCTTAGCCTCTTGTATTGCCGTAATCCAACATGCGTGGAAAATGTCGTAATGTTTCTGCTGTCCGTGTGCAGTTCCAATTGATGATAACCCACATTGAGATCTAGTTTGGTGAACCATTTTGTGCCGTTCAGGTCAGCTACGATGTCGTCCTTCGTAGGTGTAAGATGGCGCTCCCTCTTCACAGCCCTGTTTGGCAGGCGCGTGTCGACGCAGAGCCGGATGGCTCCCGGCTGTTTTGGTTTTGGGGCTACGACCAGGGGGTACACCTATGGCGTGGGCCCTGACACCTTTTCTATTACACCTAGGTCCTCCAGCTTCTTCAGTTCTTCTTCCACTTGCAGCCGCAAGTGGAACGGCACTCTCTGGTGCCTCAGCGCCATGGGCCGGACCATCGGATCGACATGCAGCTTGAACATCTTTCCTTTTAAGCAGCCAAGGCCGAACAGCATGGGGAAATCCTTCAGCATCTCTCGAGCGTGCAGATCATGTGCCTGGTTCGCAAAGAATACTAGCTCCAGATCTTCCGCCGTATGACAGCTGAGGAGCGTGCATCGTCTTCCTTCCGTGACATGGAACTTCGTGGTCATGTGGTGACCCTCAGTGGAGATCTCGACCTCCATGACCCCCAGCAGCGGGAGTGGCTCGTCGCTGTCATACGTGTATATCCAGGCCTTGGGCGGTCAGAGCGGTGGACGTGGCAACAGTTTGTCGTATTGCACGCTGTCCATCACATTCACTGATGCCCCTGTGTCTATGAGGGCATTCACGGGGGACCCGGCGACCATTATGTTGCACATGGGCGGTGGTCTGCGTTTTACATCTTCCCTGCCGACGAAGGACACAAAGAAGATGTCGTCGTCTTCTGTCTCCAGTTCACAGCCCGGCGGGGTGTTGTCCACCTGGTTGATCCGTTGAGATCCCTCATGAGCGTGGGGCGTTGCCCCGTCCTCTTCCACTCCTGCAAACTTATGGCGAAATGATTGAGCTTCCCACACTGGGAACAGGTCTTCCCTTTTGCAAAACACCTTCCTCCTGGGGGGTGGTCAAGTCCACAATTTCGGCACGTGGTACCTTGAGGCAGCCTCGAGGCTCCTCTGGACTGAGGTGATCGCCGTCGAACCACGTCGACCCTTTCTTCCTTGATTGTGGGCATCCGTGGTGGCATGGATTGCGAGGAGGGTCGATGGAGGGCCGCCTCCATCTCGTCTGCGCCCGTGTTTGACAGTTCGTGAGACCTGGCGAGCACTAGGATTTCCTCTAGAGTGATGCCGGGTTGTCGCAGAATGACGCGCCGCAGCGTGACTGATCTGCACCCTTGAATGATTTGCGCCCGGATCTCTTCTCTTTGGTCCGCGAGCGTACAGGGGCTTGCGAGCTTCCGTAGGCAGGCATAGAAGATGTCGATGGTCTCGGCCTCGCCCTGCCGAGCTTGTCGAAGCTTGAAACGCTCGAATTCCGGGTTTATCTGGGGGTCAAAATGGCGGTTTAGCGCTGCGACAGCCCCTGCGTAGTAGTCATCCGTGCCTCTGTTCAGCAGGGTCTCGAATAAGTCATATAGCTCGCCCCCTCCGTAGCACATGAGGAGCGACCTCTTTACTCCCCTGTCGGTCTCACTCATGCCGATGAAATAGTGGTCCAGGCGACCAATCCACGACTTCCAGCGCGCCGCGGCTGTTGCGGGATCCGAAAGTTCACTGAAGGGTGCTAGCGGCGCAGCTGTGGCCAGGCTATGCTGCACGGGCACTGGGGGCCCAACCTGCTGCGGAGGTGACAGCAGCGCCGCTGGGGGACCGCAGCCTCCGGCTGCATCTTGGTCCGTCATCTTCTCACGTGGGTGAGCTGCGGGGGGAAAGCTGGAGCGGCACGGCTAACGACGCCGCGTGGCACCTGGCGCGTGAGTGGGCGAGACCCCCACTGACCGTCAGTGCCACAGCAGGCACTGGAGAGAGCACTGTGAAGGAGCCAGGCGGTCCTGAGGCAGTTGCAAGATGACTACGGCCTTCTTGTATTCCTCCGTGGCAGGAGCAGTGTCCAAAGCCTCCACCGTGGACCCCTTCCACGTAAATGCACTGCAGTAGACCTCTCCAGGTAGGGCAGTCGGGTGGCGTGATGCGCAGGAGCAGGTGGTGTTCCCCAGAGAACGAAACTAGATGCAGGAGGACGGCAAACAGCGGGGCGCACCTCTGGGCGCAAGTTCTTGCCTCAGGGCACACGCACCGCGAGATGCGTGAGACTCTGCACCCCACCAGCTCAACCACGTGACTGTGGGAGCGAGGCCGGGCCGAACAGCATTAGACGCCAGCACGGGACGCGGGAGGCACAGCGAGGGCCCAGGCAAAGGGGGCAGGCTCCCCTCCACGCGCAGATGACAGGCGGCATCTCCGCACCTCTCGGACAATGGTGGCAGTAGGGTGGGCACCTGCGATACACGTGGGAGGCGCCAGCTGACCCCTGCACCGCGGACGCTGAGATCAGAGCGTGGGTGGCTCGCGCCGACAGCAGGCCACCGGAGGCAGCAGGTGAGGTCACGGCGAGGCGAGGCGTGGGATGGACCCGCCTCGTCGCCAGTGTGGTGTCTGCCTTGCTGGGGGTCCCTGATTAAGCGGCGTCTGGTAGGCCGTACTGGTGATGGGGAACACACGCCAAGAACTGCACTGACACAAAGGTTGCTTTCTGGGCCAAGACCCCGAGCGGTCCTGAGCCCCTTTATTTAAACCCTTGGGCGAGCCCGCTCTCGGGGTGTGGGGATGCGTGAGGTGGCGTACGTGGACGAGCTGGGTGGCTCCGTCACTACATCCCCCATCTTTATTTCCTCCAGCGCCTTCAGGTATGTACAAGGCGCTATGTAAAGACCAACATAACATAAAGTAACACAAACATTCTTTGTAAAGTAATTACTTTCATTTTCGAAATGATCTGCCAAGATGCCAGGAATTCAAAGGGAGAATTTGCAACAGCTAAGACGCAGACTTTGGAAGTCTAACATCACTGTGCTTCAGGACACTTTTCTGCAACAATATTGGAGCGGCTACAGGCAATGTAATTTGCAGGGTGTGTTACAAAAGAGAATCTGTGCATTACCTCTATGTCCTTCAGGCCTGTCCACTCATTGCTCATGAAAGAGAAAGCTCTAGATAAATGCTTAAAAGGTAAGCCCTGCCTATTCTGGCTGGGCGCATGTTGACGAATGTCAGCCCTGTTATGGCACCCAGCTATGGGTTTCATAAATATAAGTACATTTTCATAAATAAAATCACACCATAAAGAGAAAAATCCAATGAGAGGAACCAGAGATATGAGGCCCTACTCCACCCACAGGCTCCTGTCTGCGCCTCATCGCCGGTGGTGTAGTGGAAGAGCACTCTGCTATTTTTCCCTGTTTTCTGTGCCCATTTTCCTCTTTTTGCTCTATCTATTTTGCCTTTTCTCTTTTGCTCTTCTGTGATGCCCTTTCTGTTTTGCTCTTTCTGTTTCTGCTTTTCTCTCTCTTACTTCTGTTTTTGTTCCTTTTCCCATGCTCCCTGCCGCTGCTGCCACTGTGGCCCCTCCCCCCACATGTCGTTCCCACCTCCCAGCTGACCGCCCTCACCCGACCCCTACTTAATGGTGGCTGCTGTGCTCCAAAGGCAAACCCGGCTGCATCCATGCGTGGCCTGACAGGGACCAGCGCCAGGGAGCCTGGTCCCCTGACCCGCAGCCGGTACAACCCCAGCACCCTCCACGCTCTTAACCCTGGATGCAGCAACAACTGCCAGCTCTCACCCCATAGCAACATCCACGGCCCGATCTCCTGCTGACACTGACGCCGCACCTTCACCCCCCTCCAGACCCCAGCAGTAGTCCCCAGCCCACCAGCCCCCGGTGCACACAAACCACTGAACTGCATTCTCCTCAACGTGCGCACCCTGCACAGACACAGCATAGAAATCTGGGACCTCCTCAACACTCAGACGCCCAAAGTGGCCTTCCTCACAGAGACTTGGTCCAACATCAGCTCCGCACCCGACATCCCAACTGGCATCCGAGACGGATACAAGATCCTGAAGAAAGACCTCACCACCCGTCCAGGAGGAGGCATCACCACCATCCAAAAAAACTCCCTCCGCATAACAACTACCAACCCAGATGACAAATCGCCCACCATGTAACATCTCCATCTCCAGTTCCAGATCCAGACCAACCCCAAAAGGACGCTCTACAGAACCGTTGTCTACCGACCCCCTGACCTTCCCCCTCCGTTCACCAACTTTATCGCTGACTGCATCGCACCCCACACCCTCGCCTCCACAGACTACATACTACTCGGAGACCTAAACTTCCACCTGGGCAACCACGACGACCCCAACACCTCCGCCCTCCTACAGAACCTCACCAACATAGGACTGAAGCAACTTGTGTCCGCTCCCACTCACAGCAAGACACACACTTGACCCCGTCTTCGCAGGAGGAAACAGCGTCTTCTTCAGCCACACCACGGAACTGCTCTGGACTGACCACCACTGCATCCATTTCTTCTTTAGAAAACCCACTGCACACAAGCACACACGCTGCCTTCCATGCAGAAGCTGGAACAAAGTCACCGATGAACACCTCACATCCCCCCTCGCCAGCCAAATGGCGATGCAGCGCGCTCAATGTAATTCATTTTATTTATTTATTTATTCACCTAACTCCGTTCAGCCGTATGCCGGAGTTTACTACCCCACAACCTGGCCTCCCCTGGCCTGCCCACCACCCCGCAGCCCTACCTCGAGGAGCCGCCACTGCTCCTGGGTATAGTCTTGACTTGTCTTGTGGTTCGCATCCCTTTATTTTTGTATATGGTTTGGTTCCCCCCTTGGTGACCACTGTGTATTTGTGCTACTTATCTGTTTTATTTGCAAAGTTTTGTGCGCATTGTGTACATCTCCGGGCAGGAGATATTTGAATGTGTTAGCGAGTGTTATATAATCAATACATATTTTTATAAATACACTGTGTGGTTCTTTTTCACTCAATCTTTAAAATAAGATTATGTTCTATGTAATACAAGCTGCTTTACACTCCTTCTGGACTAAGTCTGAAGGCTGCTCTCCACAGCTACCACTTAGAGAGCTTTCTAAGGTTGTCTAAGACCACTAAAATCACCATAAGGTTTGTCTGGATTTGTGCAGTGTGCCCACTTACACAAGTGTGCATCATATACCAAGCCAGCTTCTCACACAAAGGAATCAGACAACGAGGGGCAGACCACCACGAGGAAGGGGAGGAAGAGGAGAGTCCAGAGAAAGAGGAAAAGGACAAGAAGAGGGGGCCAACACGGCACAGGACACAATGCCTTATGGGAGAACAACAAGGCAAACGAAATGAAGATGAAGGGTGAGAACACTTTGACTGTGGTAAATCTTTCATCCCATATCCTATCTCCACCTGCAATATCTGTCTTAGCACTGGGACTAACATTTTGTCCAACGGCTGATTTTAGACGACTGCAGAACTAGGATTGACATTTTCCTTTTTATCCGCAAGTTGAAATTGAAAAATGTGTTTCTCCAGAATCCTAGGAGGTGTAGTAATACAGACAGTTCTGCTTTAGCTCTTACACACAACACTATATCAGAGGATTTGGCCCTAGGAGACATTAGAGATTTATTAACCATGGTTGAATCGGAAGGTGGTAAAGGTAACTGGGCCACAGAGAGGGAGTTTTGGGAATTCCTTGACTTTGATCTGGGTGGGACAACCGTCACCCCATTTAGACCTAAATCACGTTGTAATCCCATCACACCACACAACATGATAGATACCTTTCATGAAGTTGTCATTAGGGATCTCAAAAAACTTTGGTGCAATGCCACAGGGAGCTACGCGGCTAATCTAAGTAAGAGCCAGAGGAGAGCCCTTAGCACACTTAAGGAAGACCATACAATGGTCATAAAGCTTTCAGACAAAGGGGGCAATGTGGTTTAATGGGACATTAACAACTATTGCAGGGAGGCTTTTAGACAGCTAGACACTCAAGGAAACTATGAGAGTACTACCCCAGAAACATATCATCAGGCCGTGTTGCAATATCAGGCACTTTTACCAACATGGAGGGACAAGGGGCTGATCACTACAGAGGAATTTTTATTCCTTTGGGTAAAACAACCAGTGGCCCCAGTCTTTTATATGCTCCCTAAAATTCATTAGGACAGGGATAATCCTCCTGGGAGACCTATTGTTTCGGCAAATGGTAGTTTCCTTGAACTATGTGAAAACTCCAAATGGATTGTGGAACGTCGCACTCCTGGTTTTTAATGGTAAATGCTGTTGAGTTTATTTAGGGTGCCTGGTAAATGACCTCCTGAGCCAGGAGGTGGAAACTATAATTGTGAATGCGTTGTCTCCCGTAGGAGTAACGTCCTTTACTCGGCACTCCTTTTTTGTCAAGATTCAAATAATGGTAATTCAATAGATGTAGTTTTCTTTAACGATTTATTTTCTGATTCAAATTGTAGACAATTTCATTAACATTCATACTATTTCCGGCATAGTATTATTCATAATAAGGTTCAAGATTCACTGTATTTCAGCCCTATGCATTTCGGGCGAACCCTTCTTCAGGGGACTTACATTTCTTTATGCTGCAGAGAGGGTCTGTGTGCCAAAAATCCCGTGGATTGGAGAGTGCGCACCAGTAATGTTAGCCGCCGGAAGTATCTATTGACTTTTCCAGGGTCCGCCCCCGCCCGAGTCCCGGGATGTAGTTTAAGTTACACTACACCTTATTATGAATAATACTATGCCGGAAATAGTATGAATGTTAATGAAATTGTCTACAATTTGAATCAGAAAATAAATCGTTAAAGAAAACTACATCTATTGAATTACCAGTTTCCTTGAACTAACATCTGGTTTCGCCAGCTATCAGGATCAGCGTTGGGAAGTTGCTTTTCCCCGTTATGCAGGGATTTTCATGGGCTGGTGGGAGGCCAAACATGTGTGGATTGATGAGAATGAGAGGTGGACAAAGTATATTGCCATTTGGACTAGGTATATAGTTGACCTTTTTGTCATTTGGGAAGGGCCCAGAAGTGTTTTGGATGAGTTCCTGTCATATATCTCTAACCATGATCTAAATCTATCCTTCACATCTAAAGTACATGAAAGGGAGATGGAGTTTTTAGATGTGAAGGTGACAGTCAAGGGGAATAAAATCACCACCAGCTTGCAGGCAACAGCATTTTGCATGCAGGTCGGCATCATTCATGTAACCTGAAGTGGAGCGTCCCATATGGGGAGTTAATTTGCGCTAAGTGCAAGTGCAGTACAGAGGCGATGCATGTGAAGGAGAGAAACAGGATATTTGAGAGATTCAGGGCAAGAGGTTACCCCAGAAAGGTCCTGGAGAGAGCTAGGAAAAAAGCTGAGAGTACCACACGTGACTCACTCTTGACAAAAAGATTGAGAACAAAGACAATGTTGTACGACTGATTGCCACATTTAACAATGAAAACCATGTCATAAGGAGAATGATTGCCAGTGTGTGAGAAAGTGCCATCTTTCTTGCATGGTGTGCCCCCACTTTTTGCTGAATTGCTGAATGTACTTTGACTGAGTGTGCCTTGGACTCCTGCCAATCAGGTGCCCAGGGCCTATGTTCCTTCCCTAAAACAATCAGAACCCCAGTTGGCAAACCCTGGCCACATTTCAGCCCCTGGTAAATGGTACCCAAGGTACCCAGGGCCTTGTGACCAGGGAAGGCCTCTAAGGGCTGCAGCACTCATTGTACCACCCTTAGAGGCCCTGTACCCTTACACACACACACTGCCTTTGCAGGCTGAGTGTATGGGTGCAAGGCAAAAGCAAAGTCAACATGACACACATCCCTGTGTGCCATGCCCATCCCCTACACTGCCATGGCATACATCAGCCACCCCTCTAGCTGGGTACCTTATGCCAATGGTGTGGGCACAGGAGCAGGAGCCCTGTGCCCCTACAGTACCCAGGTCCATTCCCGAGCACTGTAAGTGTAGTACTGCCATTTAAGAGTATATGGTGCTGAGAGCTCGTCCAACACGAACTCCACAGCACCATAATGGCAACACTGAAGACTGAGAAGTTTGGTATCAAACTTCTCAGCACATTAAACCCACACTGATGCCGGTAGGGGATTTAATGTACCAAGCACCCCAGAGGGCATCTTAGAGATGCCCCCTTAAACCTAACCTACAATCCACATCTGCTCTGAGACTGCCACACAGCAGACATGTTGCTGGACCCCTGGGTGGGAGAGCCCCTGCTCTCCCGGGCCTGCAACAATGCACATCCTGGGTGAGGTGCTAAATCTCCTCCCCCAGGATGGGCAGGGGGAAGCTTCAAAGGCATGCCACCTCTGTGAGCTTCCCCAGGCCACTGCAACCCCCACTCTGGTGGGAAGCTGTGGCTGGAAACCCCAAATAAGGACAGGGGATGTGCCAGCCTGCCAACCCCACCCCTCAGGTGGGGGAGGCGAGGTGAAGCACATCTCCGGGCTTTCGCCATCTTGAAGATGGGAAGCCCTACCCCATCAGGACTAGGCTACTGCCCCCCTCCCACAGGAGAGAGGCAGAATAGGGGGTGTACCCACCCCAGGACAGGGACCCATTGGTCCCTGCCCTTCACCTACCTGTAACGCCCCTAAATCTAGTATTTAGGGGCACCCTGAACTTTCCTTCCCCAGATTCCAGATTACAAGACTACAAAGAAGAGAAAGAAGACCTGCCCTGCAGCTGCTAAGAAGAGGAAGACACCAACTGCTTTGGCCCCAGCCCTACCGGCCTGTCGACCCTCGAACCTGCTCCTGCTCCAACCCGGCAACTCTTGAGGCCAGCAACCTCACAAACCCAGGAGGACCTGGCTACCTTCTGGCTCTAAGCCCCTGGGACTCCCATGAGTAGAGGCTCTACTCAAAACATATTTCTAATCCCTGGCAGCAGCCCGGAACCTCGAACCCAGCACACTCTGCACCAGCCAAGCCTGGCCAGTGCCGGAGTGAACAAAGACCACGAGGACGACCCCACAGCGACTGTGACCCCGAGTCCGGCACCCAAGGACCTCCCTCGACACTCCTGAAGAAGACTGCAGCCTCAGAACAAGGTGCCCCCCCTACCGCGATCATCAGAGGGTAAGATTTCCCGACATCAAAAGGCACCCCTGCAAGCGGCGCCCCGCGACCCCCTGTGCCCAATCCCGGGGTACCTACCTATCCTCCAACTACCCAACTTACCTCTCAAAGTGGTGGTGGCACCTGAAGAATCCTCGTCCCGAGCTTGCAGTCTTTTTCTAAACCGGAGATTTCCCATAGAAATCAATTGAGCGCCCGAAGGCTCAAAAGCACCCTGCACCCAGCCGCCCGAGTGGCCCTGGCAGTGTAATCTCTACACCTACCTACTTCCCCACTTGCCCTGAGTAAGTGACCAGGAGCCCAGCTCCCATAGCCGCGTGGCTCGCTATTCAGCAGCCACCAACCAAGGCCCCCCTATCCCTCATAGGATAACATTGGGCCTAACTCTCTCTGCACCCGGCCGCCCTAGAGTCGCTGAGGGTGAACCAACTGTACTTACCTGACCTTGGGGGACCCCTGAGTCTATACCCAGAACCTCAACTCTGCCAGTCGAGTACTTACCTTTAAACCGCTAACTCTATTTTCTTCATAGGGTAACATTGACTGGCTTTTTCTTGAAATTTCTTCTAAGTGTGGACTTTTCAAATCTTAAAATAATCACCAAAAATCAGCTGAGTAACGAAAACGAGAATACTCACCTGCTCTTAGGTGAGCTCCCAGTGCTGGATCTTGGTGCCCAGTACTGACTCTGAAAAATACTTACAACTGTACTTACCAGTAACTCTATTTTCTTTCATAGGAAACCATTGACTGTTTTTCTGTGAAATTTCTTCTAAGTGTCCATTTCTGCAATCTTTAAATATTCTTTAAAAATCGTTTAATATCTGAAAACGTAATTACTTACCTGTTTTGGATCAAGGTCCCAGTACTGAGTCTAGGTACCCAGAACTGGATTACAAAAGTAACGAGAACCTACTGTACCTGCAACTTGAATTTTCTTCCATAGGGAATCATTGACTGTTTTCTCTGAAATATTTTCTAAGTGTCAACTTTTAAAATAGCTAAATATTGTTTAAAAATCAATACAGCAATCAAGTCGACTTTCATCACTTGATTCTAATTACTGACCCAGGACTGAATCTAGGATTCAGTCCTGGGATTCCAATAGTAATCCAAAAAGTAATCTGTTACAAATAACTTGAAATTTCCATTGAGCTCAATGTATTGTTGTGTTTAAAATAGTGTTGCCTATTGCAACCACTTGTAACTGCTTACAAAAGTCAATTGCATATTGCAAAAGTAATTATATAAAGCATCTCATTCTGAGAAAGTATATTTTAATGCCAAGTGTTGGTTCTAAAATAAAACAAGCATATCTTTTTTTTATATATAAACCATTGGCCTAGAGTTAAGTTATTGAGTGTGTGAAACCATTTGCTGACTGAGTGTGTACAACAAATGCTTTACACTGTCCTCTAATACTGCCTTACTGCTCGACCAAGCTACCACTTTACAGAGTAAGGTTATATCTAACTTTAGCCTCTGTCAAACCCTTGGGGACTGTGGACTCTGTACACCCTGTACCTATTAAGGAACAGTATATACAGAGCCACTTTCTCACACAGAGAGATGCCCATGTCCCCTCAAATCACGCACTGTAAACCTACACCATTATGGGGCACTTTAGTACATAGTCAAACAGGAACACCTGACAAGAAGGGTGGTTGGATACAGGAGCAAAGGGGTTTCTAAAAATGTGTCAGGTGTAAGGCCTGTAAGAAGAGGAAGAATATCACAACTTACCATATTGTCACTGGTAAAGAATGTAGGATTAACAAGTTTGTGACATGCAGTAGTGACGTCTGTGTTAATGTTCTGGTGTGCCCTTGTGGACTTAGATATGTGGGCCGCACTATAGGTCCAGTTAAGAAGAGGATACTGGAACACTATAGGGTGATAAATAACCTGAAAGTTGCCTATCCTGTTGCTGGACATTGGGCCAAGGAACATGGACAAGATGCTAACCAACTTGTGTTTATTTGGCATTGACAGGATCGAGAACAGCACCAGAGGTCGCCAAGACAGGGAGATATTGCTGAGGCAGAGAGAGTCAGAATATATTATCTTGCTTGGAACTAAGTTCCCTGGAGGACTGAATAAGAGCGAAGAACTCCATATTCACATCGGATGATGTGATGGTATCTCTGTTTCATCTCTGAATTTTGTTCTGTCTTCTCTCCTTTCCTTTTCTTTGCATTAGATTCCCCCCTTGCAGGTTTGGTCCACGGGTTGAATTTACATTTGATATTATGTTTTATGTGGTATTCCCCAGATGAGCTGATGCCTTTGTCTCCTGATCTCAGTGTACCAGGGTATTATGCCATTTTCATTGCGAGAAGTTTTAAATCACATTGGGCAGGTCCATGCTCCTACAGAAGGTGAGGAGCTTTGTATTTTTAATCATTTTGGCTTTGTGCCTTTTGGTTTTGGTTTGCTTGAATGGAGTTTTGGTTCACGTACGATTGGCTATACTTAATATGGTAGCCACTTCAGTAACTTGGCTATGATCATAAAGTAAGGTAAAATCATTGGGGTAGGACACTTGTTTTGTCACTCCATGTTGCTTTAATTGATTAAGCCACATGCCCATGAATTTTGTTCATTTTCACACAGCTACTGGGCTCAAAATATTGCATTACATGGTTATTTGTCACATGGTGTTCATATAGATATTTTATTATATTATTATATTTATTATGACATAAATATTACCTTACATCATTAATTATGTTTTTAGAGGTGCATGACACCGTGCTGTTCGAGAAAATGATTTATTTGGAATGTTTTGTTGAAACTAACATTGTCATTGTCTAAAAAATATTTTTAAAATGTTTTCTCCCCATATCATTGTGTTACGATTTAACAAAAAATATGTGAACCATGACAAACCTTACCTTAAGCTTGCCATTTATAATTTTTTCATGAACTGTATTTTTTTCATGTTTTTACCATTTGGCTTTGTAAGGGAAGTTATGCACAATGTATTGTCATAAGGTCGTGACTAAGACCCTCTTGGGTTGAAACGTGTTGCCTTTAAAACAAACCTTTGAATCAGGCATGCTGTGTGCAGTTTGCTGATCTTTACAAGGATACAAGATTTACCTTCCTTTGAGAGATATATATATATATATATATATATATATATATATATATATATATATATATATATATATATATATTGAAAAAACCATAGGTTTCAGGGACGTTATAGTTAGACATTTCACTCATACAAAACCAGAGAAATTCTGCCATTATAGTTAGTTCAGCTAACTATAACTCACGCCCCCGCAATGCACTGCTGATGACGTCACATATTACATCATTCATGACATGGTCAGTGACATCACTGATGACATCACTGATGACATCACTGATGACATCATCCAGTGACTGTGTTTTTCTTTAAAGTTTAAATACGTATTCTACATATGCAAAGGTGTATTGAAGAATGAGTAAGTGTATAAGTGTCTGAATGGAGGATTTAGTAGGTGTGTAACTGACTGTTTAAGTGAGTGATTAAATGTGTGTTACTAAATGCATTGAGTTAGTGACTAATCTGTGTGAATGTCTGTTTCAGTCTGTCTGTTGTTTTATAAGCTGCTTAATGGGTTGGTCAGTAGCTACATGAGTGTCTATATGGGTTATTGATTGGTTGCCTGAGTATTTGTATGGGTGCCTGGGTGTGTGCGTGGGTGGGTGGTAGTTGTGTGAGTCTGTGCATAGATGTTTGAGTGCTTGATTCACTGTGTGTATGGGTTCAAGAGTGCATGTGGAAACAGCTGTATGGCTGGGTAAGTGTGTATATGGGTGTGTTGCTGAGTGAATGGATGTCTCAATGGTACATGTTTAAGTAACTACATATGTAAAAGGCAGTGTATGTGAAAGTTGAAGTATATAAATGACTATACGTGAGAGTCAGTGATTGTGACAGTGGCTGTATGGATGAGTGTGTACTTGTATCAGTGATTGTAGAAGAGAGTAAGTATGCATATGTTTCTGTTTGAATAAGTGATGAGGTGTGTGTATAACTGTAAAGGCCAGTAAATGGAAGTGTGATTGATTCTTTGCATGAGTGACTAGGTATGAGAGTAACTATGGGTGAGTGGTGGTGTATGAGTGTCTGTATAGGTTTATGAGTGCTTATGATAGTGTTGTATTGATGAGTGACTGCATGTATGAGTGATTGTATGGGTGAATGAGTGGATATGTTTGGAGATCTAGGAATCAGTGAGTGCGTATGTATTAACTGGTATTGGTGTGTCGATGGTTTTGAAAATGGTAGTCTGTATATTACTGTGGGTGTATCAAAGGTTATATTAGAGTGTGAGAACGGTGGATCAGATTTTCACGTGGATGATGTCATCAGTGATGTCATTTGAGATGTCATCAGTGATATCATCAGTGATGTCACTGACCATTTCATGAATGATGTAATATGTGATGTCATCAGCAGTGCATTGCGGGCGCGCGAGTTATAGTTAGCTGAACTAATTATAACGGCAGAATTTCTCTGGTTTTGTACTAACTATAACGTCCCTGAAACCTATGTTTTTTTCAGCGAATTTCTAAGGTTTTTTAAATGCTAATTTCTAACTATAACATCCTTGAAACCTAAACAAATACGAAATAGGTCGCACACTGCTCGTCATACCAGCAAATAGCCCCATAGAACTCTGGATAATGTAGTGGCAGCGGTGAGTACGCCTATGCCACGAGTATATCAGTATTATGCCATCCCTGGACACGTGTTTCGAGGTAATTGCCTCTCGTCAGCAGGGAGCAGGTAAGTATGTGGGGTGCCAAGTAGACTGCCAAAATATCAAAGGTATAGTACCTCTCACGGCGCGCAGGTGCGGAACCAAGGCTCGTCAGCCCAAGTCGCTCGAGAGAGAGCTTAAATGCAAATACAAAATAGGTCGCACACTGCTCGTCATACCAGCAAATAGCCCCATAGAACTCTGGATAATGTAGTGGCAGCGGTGAGTACGCCTATGCCACGAGTATATCAGTATTATGCCATCCCTGGACACGTGTTTCGAGGTAATTGCCTCTCGTCAGCAGGGAGCAGGTAAGTATGTGGGGTGCCAAGTAGACTGCCAAAATATCAAAGGTATAGTACCTCTCACGGCGCGCAGGTGCGGAACCAAGGCTCGTCAGCCTAAGTCGCTCGAGAGAGCTTAAATGCAAATACGAAATAGGTCGCACACTGCTCGTCATACCAGCAAATAGCCCCATAGAACTCTGGATAATGTAGTGGCAGCGGTGAGTACGCCTATGCCACGAGTATATCAGTATTATGCCATCCCTGGACACGTGTTTCGAGGTAATTGCCTCTCGTCAGCAGGGAGCAGGTAAGTATGTGGGGTGCCAAGTAGACTGCCAAAATATCAAAGGTATAGTACCTCTCACGGCGCGCAGGTGCGGAACCAAGGCTCGTCAGCCCAAGTCGCTCGAGAGAGCTTAAATGCAAATACGAAATAGGTCGCACACTGCGCGTCATACCAGCAAATAGCCCCATAGAACTCTGGATAATGTAGTGGCAGAGGTGAGTACGCCTATGCCACGAGTATATCACTATTATGCCATCCCTGGACACGTGGTTTGAGGTAATTGCCTCTCGTCAGCAGGGAGCAGGTAAGTATGTGGGGTGCCAAGTAGACTGCCAAAATATCAAAGGTATAGTACCTCTCACGGCGCGCAGGTGCGGAACCAAGGCTCGTCAGCCCAAGTCGCTCGAGAGAGCTTAAATGCAAATACAAAATAGGTCGCACACTGCTCATCATACCAGCAAATAGCCCCATAGAACTCTGGATAATGTAGTGGCAGCGGTGAGTACGCCTATGCCACGAGTATATCAGTTTTATGCCATCCCTGGACACGTGTTTCGAGGTAATTGCCTCTCGTCAGCAGGGAGCAGGTAAGTATGTGGTGTGCCAAGTAGACTGCCAAAATATCAAAGGTATAGTACCTGCTGACGAGAGGCAATTACCTCGAAACACGTGTCCAGGGATGGCATTATAGTGACATACTCGTGGCATAGGCGTACTCACCGTTGCCACTACATTATCCAGAGTTCTATGGGGCTATTTGCTGGTATGACGAGCAGTGTGCGACCTACTATGTTTATGTATTTAAGCTCCCTCGAGCGATTTGGGCTGATGAGCCTTGATTCTGCACCTGCGCGCCGTGAGAGGTACTTTACCTTTAATATTTTGGCAGTCTACTTGGCACCCCACATACCTACCTGCTCCCTGCTGACGAGAGGCAATTACCTCGAAACACGTGTCCAGGGATGGCATTATAGTGACATACTCGTGGCATAGGCGTACTCACCGTTGCCACTACATTATCCAGAGTTCTATGGGGCTATTTGCTGGTATGACGAGCAGTGTGCGACCTACTATGTTTATGTATTTAAGCTCCCTCGAGCGATTTGGGCTGACGAGCCTTGGTTCCGCACCTGCGCGCCGTGAGAGGTACTTTACCTTTAATATTTTGGCAGTCTACTTGGCACCCCACATACCTACCTGCTCCCTGCTGACGAGAGGCAATTACCTCGAAACACGTGTCCAGGGATGGCATTATAGTGACATATTCGTGGCATAGGCGTACTCACCGTTGCCACTACATTATCCAGAGTTCTATGGGGCTATTTGCTGGTATGACGAGCAGTGTGCGACCTACTATGTTTATGTATTTAAGCTCCCTCGAGCGATTTGGGCTGACGAGCCTTGGTTCCGCACCTGCGCGCCGTGAGAGGTACTTTACCTTTAATATTTTGGCAGTCTACTTGGCACCCCACATACCTACCTGCTCCCTGCTGACGAGAGGCAATTACCTCGAAACACGTGTCCAGGGATGGCATTATAGTGACATACTCGTGGCATAGGCGTACTCACCGTTGCCACTACATTATCCAGAGTTCTATGGGGCTATTTGCTGGTATGACGAGCAGTGTGCGACCTACTATGTTTATGTATTTAAGCTCCCTCGAGCGATTTGGGCTGACGAGCCTTGGTTCCGCACCTGCGTGCCGTGAGAGGTACTTTACCTTTAGTATTTTGGCAGTCTACTTGGCACCCCACATACCTACCTGCTCCCTGCTGACGAGAGGCAATTACCTCGAAACACGTGTCCAGGGATGGCATTATAGTGACATACTCGTGGCATAGGCGTACTCACCGTTGCCACTACATTATCCAGAGTTCTATGGGGCTATTTGCTGGTATGACGAGCAGTGTGCGACCTACTATGTTTATGTATTTAAGCTCCCTCGAGCGATTTGGGCTGACGAGCCTTGGTTCCGCACCTGCGCGCCGTGAGAGGTACTTTACCTTTAGTATTTTGGCAGTCTACTTGGCACCCCACATACCTACCTGCTCCCTGCTGACGAGAGGCAATTACCTCGAAACACGTGTCCAGGGATGGCATTATAGTGACATACTCGTGGCATAGGCGTACTCACCGTTGCCACTACATTATCCAGAGTTCTATGGGGCTATTTGCTGGTATGACGAGCAGTGTGCGACCTACTATGTTTATGTATTTAAGCTCCCTCGAGCGATTTGGGCTGACGAGCCTTGGTTCCGCACCTGCGCGCCGTGAGAGGTACTTTACCTTTAATATTTTGGCAGTCTACTTGGCACCCCACATACCTACCTGCTCCCTGCTGACGAGAGGCAATTACCTCGAAACACGTGTCCAGGGATGGCATTATAGTGACATACTCGTGGCATAGGCGTACTCACCGTTGCCACTACATTATCCTGAGTTCTATGGGGCTATTTGCTGGTATGACGAGCAGTGTGCGACCTACTATGCTTATCTATTTAAGCTCCCTCAAGCGATTTGGGCTGACGAGCCTTGGTTCCGCACCTGCGCGCCGTGAGAGGTACTTTACCTTTAATATTTTGGCAGTCTACTTGGCACCCCACATACCTACCTGCTCCCTGCTGACGAGAGGCAATTACCTCGAAACACGTGTCCAGGGATGGCTTTATAGTGACATACTCGTGGCATAGGCGTACTCACCGTTGCCACTACATTATCCCGAGTTCTATGGGGCTATTTGCTGGTATGACGAGCAGTGTGCGACCTACTATGTTTATGTATTTAAGCTCCCTCGAGCGATTTGGGCTGACGAGCCTTGGTTCCGCACCTGCGCGCCGTGAGAGGTACTTTACCTTTAATATTTTGGCAGTCTACTTGGCACCCCACATACCTACCTGCTCCCTGCTGACGAGAGGCAATTACCTCGAAACACGTGTCCAGGGATGGCATTATAGTGACATACTCGTGGCATAGGCGTACTCACCGTTGCCACTACATTATCCAGAGTTCTATGGGGCTATTTGCTGGTTTGACGAGCAGTGTGCGACCTACTATGTTTATGTATTTAAGCTCCCTCGAGCGATTTGGGCTGACGAGCCTTGGTTCCGCACCTGCGTGCCGTGAGAGGTACTTTACCTTTAATATTTTGGCAGTCTACTTGGCACCCCACATACCTACCTGCTCCCTGCTGACGAGAGGCAATTACCTCGAAACACGTGTCCAGGGATGGCATTATAGTGACATACTCGTGGCATAGGCGTACTCACCGTTGCCACTACATTATCCAGAGTTCTATGGGGCTATTTGCTGGTATGACGAGCAGTGTGCGACCTACTATGTTTATCCTTGAAACCTATAGTTTTTTTCAGTGAATTTCAAAGGTTTTTTAAATACTGATTTCGAATTATAATGTTCATTAAAGCTTTGGTTTTTTCAGTAATTTTGAACAAAAAATTGTGATATTTTGTAGCTTTAATATCCAAAAAATAGTTTTTGTACTTTTGTTTGTTTGTTATTAAAATAATATAATATCTTCTGTTTTCTCAAATATTAATATATCTTTTTTTTTTGGGAGAAAAAAGTTGAGTCGTGCACCCATCGTGTACCTATCTCTGTGGGTGTGCAGATTCAAACTGCCATATTGGTAAAGTCTTGAAGGATGCGCATTTTAGCCAGCCCACTCGCTTACGCTTACAGGAAGGGAACTACAACGCTGCATGTCCCAGGTCTTCCCTGTAGTGATCTGGTGATCACAGATCTAGGTCTCAGCTTGCCACAGCCACTCCCTCATGACTGCTTTACACCCATACCACACCCATGCAGCACAGACATCATAGGACATATGATCCTGCCAATAAAAAGGTCCGGGCGCACGTGCTCGATGCCATTTTCACGCTCTATCTGGGTGTATCCATGTGCTTATTATGTTGGTAGCAGGCGAGGCACTTTGACCGACACAGGCTTCCCACAACATCGCAATGATTTGAGGTGCACAGAGATGGTGGCAACCGAAGCACTTTGCTGGACACTGGCCTTCTGCTACATCACGATCACTTGAGGTGCACAGAGTTGGTAGCAGTCGAGGCATTTTGGCCAACACGGGCCTCTCGCCACGTGGTGATGACTTGAGCTGCACTGAGTTAGTGCCACCAGAGCTGAGCAGGTGTGCAGCCTGCGATAATGTGTGACCTCGATACGCTATCCTGGCAATCAAGACCCAATTTGAATTGTGAGCTCGGCTGGACCACGTGTACGCCAAAGGCAGCTGGCTGTACAGACATGACTCCTAGGTGTGGTGCAGCAGGATGCGCTGGGGGCCTGTGCTACGGAATCCAGCGACAGCTGAGGAGGTTGCTCTGGCACGTGGTGGGCCCTCTTGGAGACACGCCGGTGGTGGCTGGTGAGCATTGAGGTCTGGGTGCGCAGGATTGGGCAGTCATCGCTGGGCGGCGGACAGGTCTGGGGACCAGGGCTGGGATGCTTGCGAAAGATGCAAGAATCATGCACACTGCCTGAGAAGTTTGCGGCGACATTAGTGTACAGGCCTCGGTGGTCCAGTTTTGCCTGCACATTGTTGAAATGCGTGTGGTTTCTGTTGCGGTGATTGTGTGCAGTGTCGGCATGAGGCACAAGTAGTACATGTGTGTAGTCAGTTGCCCCAACACGTGCAGGAAGGCTGCTATGGCGTGGTTCCCTTGCTTGGTCTCCAGTTGTTTCTGCGCAGTGTAGGTGAAGTGAACATGTAGGTGTATCAAGCTGAAACGAACCCTGATGCTTACAGGTCTGATAAATCCTGCATAATGAGACTATAACAAAAGTTTGTGTGGTTGTAACGTTCCTTTTCTTTCCTACGAAGGTTACGACCACACAAGCTTCTGTTATGGTCATTTTGTGCAGGATTGATCATACCTGTAAGCATTCCGTTTAGTCCAAGTGCAATACATTATACCATATTACATTTGTGACCATACTAACGCTTGACCATTATCTTCATATATCCAACAGGTCTCTGAATACGGAGTTTTGAGATTTCCAGGGTGATCTACAGTTATTTCGATCCACAAGTTGATGTTCTCCGTTGGCAATGTCACTCGTTATTTGATGTTTTTGTGTTGTTAATTTATGTTTTTCTAATAAAGTACAGTTTTTCCACTACTGTTGACTACTAGACTTCATGACCTGGCGCACCCCCATTTCAGTGACTACAAACTTGGATTTGGAGCACAGAGGTGTCAAGCAACGCCTGGGGTTGGGGTTGGTTGTGCAGGAATACTACGTATTGGGACGAGCGGGTGGTGCGGATGCGGGGGCCCTAACTTGCTTTTGTAGACATGCATCCAATACATGTGAGGAAGTTTAATAAGGCTGGCTGTGAGACTCCTCCAACTCTCACAGTTGTTAGTTGGAAGATACCAGAGGCCAACAGGTGCAGCACAGCCAGCAGCTTTGTCTGCGTAACGATTTTGATTGTCCACTGTGTTGGTACCGTCAGCCTGTGGGCAACGTGGCAGTGTGCACCAACTTGAGAATGGGGCGATGATTCTTTCGCCACTTTTGCTGCGCTAAACTGCTGATAACTTGGCGATAAGTCCCAACTGTTGGGTAATAGGGTGACTCTAAAACGAGCCCTTGTGTTTATTAGGACTTTTTCGTACCTACATGCAAATCACAATAAAAAAGATGAAAAATCAAGAAAAGTGGGCAAGGTACAAACACCCTGACTCCCCTAGGCCTGCTCAGGGGATCCCACAAAAAGCCCCAGGGCCAAAAAATCATTACAATTTTTTTTAAAAAAGCGGCTGGGCGCACAAATCTGGACGGGAAAAAAAAATGGAGTGTATACTTAAAAAGGTATCGCTGAGTTATCGGCACTTTACCGCAGCAAAAGAATTATCATCCCATTCTCAACCTGGTGAAAACTGACGATATCGCCAGTTTTTCAGTGATAGCTAGCTTCCTCAAAAAAACATTGCTACCAATGAGAGCAACAACTAACGCTAATGATATGCAGAATAGGCGTTCCAGTGCAAAAAAAACCCCATGAAAACACCACTTTCCGATGTTTTCAACAACCAGCGAAATCTGCGATGCGATCCAAAAACATGGGATAAGCCGCGTTAGCAGTAGGAATTTAACATGTGCCTTCTACTGGTGTAAAGCAGGACGACTACCTAAAGTATGAAAGGGGGTCCAGCCCAGAACCACATCTGAAGACCAACACATGTCATAAAGCTACTGATCATGCAGCTCCGACACCCAAGAAGGCCACAACACCCACTGCCACCACCCCCAGGACCTCCCCCTCGAACCCTTCCTTATTTCCACCGAGGCAGTGCAGAACAGAACAGCAGACCTTCCCAAAACAGCATAGCCCTTCAGCCACACAAAAGCCGAATGTTGGTAGATGTGGGAACCAAGTATGTGTGAAGGAGGCAAGTCACCCATCAATAACAATGCACACAATGCCAAGTGTAGTGGTAATGTGTTAGACAGACCTCACTATGCAGAGCACAGACCTTTCCATGTGTACATATACTGCTGGTGCTTGTACTGTTGTGAACAGCGGACGCAACCATGTTACCTCAGGCAGTAGGGAAGATCTCGGTCATTTAGGTGTGTCATCCCGCCCTGTAAGTGGAACCGGAAGCGGAGTGGGCTGGTCCAACGTACACCAGCGTAGAAGTGTGAATAAATAGGCCGGGGCTCGGGCGTGGTTCACTTCTGGAAGGCCAACGCGTCTGCCAGAGCGGTGGCCCTCACCCTGCCATGAGGCAGCCACCATGACTGCCGGCCTCCTCGACACAGGCCTCCTGCGAACCCAGCAGCACAGCACCGCCGAGTTAAGTCTGTACAGACTACTGCCTTCGATGTACACTGCGGACAGCAGGGCTCTCAATTCAGATCGCGTCGCGATTGCAGACGACGCAGTCCAGTAGGCAAGAGACATTGCTCCCAGTGCAGCCCACCCAGACCACGCATCATCGCAGGCTGCGCACATGCTGAGTGCTTCAGGTGCCACTATCTCACTGCACCACAAGTCATCACCACGTAGCCTTATTAAGGCAGAATTCACTAGGCAAAAGACATTGCTACCAGTGCGGCCCGCCTGGACCATGCATCATCGCTGGCTGCGCACATGCAGAGTGCTTCAGGTGCTACTGACACTAACTCAGTGCACTGCAAGTCACAGCCACGTGGCCTTATTGACGCAGAATTCATTAGGCAAAAGACATTGCTCCCAGTGCGGCCCGCCCGAACCACATATCATCGCTGGCTGCGCACACGCTGAGTACTTCAGGTACCACTAACTCTGTGTAGCTCAAGTCAACGCCACATGGCTGTGGGCCCTTGCTGACTGCTGCCTCCGGCCTACACTGCAGTCAACAGGGCTCACAAGTCAAATTCGATCTTGATTCATTAATTTCAGAGTCCAGTAGGCAACTAACTATAATGTCCCTGAAACCTACACATTTCGACAATGTATTCCATACATTTTTCATCTTTTGTTCCATACGCCTACACTGCGGTCAGCAGAGCTCACAATTTGAATTGAGTCTTGATTTATTAATTGCAGAGAGAATTGTACTCTGTGTCCTCAGATTTTGTCTGGAGGAAGTTAAAAAAAGCATTCCTCGATGTCTGCGCTGACTACTGCCTTCCATCTACACTGCGGACAGCTGGGCTCACAATTCAGATCGAGTCGCGATTGCAGATGACGCAGTCCAGTAGGCAACAGACATTGCTACCAGTGCGGCCTGCCTGCACCATGCATCATCGCTGGCTGCGCACACGCTGAATGCTTCTGATGCCACTAACTCAGCGCACCACAAGTCGCTGCCATGTGGCCTTATTGACGCAGAATTCATTAGGCAAAAGACATTGCTCCCAGTGCGGCCCGCCCTGACCACGCATCATCGCTGGCTGCACACACGCTGAGTGCTGCAGGTGCCACTATCTCACTGCACCACAAGTCATCGCCACAAAGCCTTATTAAGGCAGAATTCATAAGGAAGAAGACATTGCTACCAGTGCGGCCTGGCCGGACCACGCATCATCGCTGGTTGCGCACACGCTGAGTGCTTCAGGTACCACTAACTCTGTGCACCACAAGTCACACCCACGTGGCCTTATTGAGAGAGAATTCATTAGGCAAAATACATTGCTCCCAGTGTGGCCAGCCCGGACCACATATCATCGCTGGCTGCGCACACGCTGAGTACTTCAGTTACCACTAACTCTGTGTAGCTCAAGTCATGTGGGAAGGGTATGCCCAGACGTGGGTCTCGTGCTCACTACACCACTGGAGTCAAGCTATCCTGGCTGAAGAGGGGTAAAACCCCGAAACCGGTCCTAGGATGCTTGATTCCGGTCCAGGGAAGACATGGCTTGGCAGTTCGGGTTGGACTGTTCCCATGAGGCACAGGGTCAAGACTGATTTGCATATGGCCATGTCTGAACTGGGGTGGCGTGGTGAGCAAAATAACGATGGATTAAACCCAGATCTGTGACTGGGGGGTGAATGTCTTGCCAATGTGCAACATTCCGTCCATCAACTTGTGTGTTTTGCTGTTCGCCCTATGTGGGAAGGGTATGCCCAGACGTGGGTCCCGTGCTCACTACACCACTGGAGTCAAGCTATCCTGGCTGAAGAGGGGTGAAACCCCGAAACCGGTCCTAGGATGCTTGATTCCGGTCCAGGGAAGACATGGCTTGGCAGTTCGGGCTAGACTGTTCCCATGAGGCACAGGGTCAAGACTGATTTGCATATGGCCATGTCTGAACTGGGGTGGCGTGGTGAGCAAAATAACGATGGATTTGTCGTGGCGCACACTGGGTTTCTCCTCAGGATGACGCTGATGCTATAGAGGGTTCCCCCTCCCATCCGTCCCCAACCCGGATTCGTATGAAAGACCCTCGGGCTCGGGAGACAGGTGGGCGAGGTAAGGAAGGGAGGAGTCAGCTGGGATAGATACCTGAAACGAGACAAAGAGAGGGGGTTTAGGTGCTATTCATTCCCTTCCTGTGACTAGAGTGTTCCCCAACGTGTTCCCAGAGTTACCTGCCTCGTCCTCTCTTCCCTTGGCGGGTGGAGCTGGAATCAGTGCCCTAGTCAAGGTCTCGGTCCAGATGAACGCACTGGGGCGAGGTCACAAGCTAGCAGGTGAGGTCTAAGCCGACATCTGACTCCGCTCTTGTTCCTGGCTCAGGCCGTGAAATGACCCAAATACGTTTTTGAGCTTCACGGGAGCCGACGAGGGCGCTTCTACTCAAGACCCAGGAATCCGTGGGGCCGAGGAGCGCCGGGAAGATAGGCTTATGCAAGGAGGAAATGGAGGTCCGGAGCACCCGGTAACCGCTGGTGGCGCTTCCACTCAAAGCCCAGGAATCCTTGGGGCCGAGGAGCGCCGGGATAGCGGTTACTGAGGGGGCGCTTCGAGGAACTCACCAGAAAGGACAAAACAACAGGAGAATATCAAGCGCGGGAGAACAGAGGGCACTCGTTACCCCCCCGTGCTCAGCAGGATGGAGCAGAGGAGCGGGGCCCGGAACCTCCGGGGTCGCTTCGGGCGTTGGTAGCGGCAAAATCACTCACCTCGCGCGGCAGGTTGCGACGGCAGTGATTTGGGCAGCTCCGGTGGTGTGGAGCGTCGGACTGGAGACACGGGCTGTCAGGCGCTTCTGGAGGCGTGGAGCTCAGGGCTGGGAATCCGGGCTGTCCGAGGCTTGGAAAACTCAGCGGGGTTCGACGATGCAGGTCGCGGGCCGTTGACCGGATACAGGTTGAAAACGAATCATTGGCACCGCCCCCCTGCGTTGCTCCGTCTTTTGTTCGGCCGCGCTCCCTGTCACGTGGGGGAACGTGGTCGCTACGCCTCGTGGGTGATGTAGTCCCGGCGCGATTCTCCCTCGGTCTGCGTTCCGACCTGCCCTGCCCACCGGAGCAATCATCACAGGATTAAACCCAGATCTGTGACTGGGGGTGAATGTTTTGCCAATGTGCAACATTCCATCCATCAACTTGTGTGTTTTGCTGTTCGCCATATGTGGGAAGGGTATGCTCAGACGTGGGTCCCGTGCTCACTACACCACTGGAGTCAAGCTATCCTGGCTGAAGAGGGGTGAAACCCTGAAACCGGTCCTAGGATGCTTGATTCCGATCCAGGGAAGACATGGCTTGGCAGTTCGGGCTGGACTGTTGCCATGAGGCACAGGGTCAAGACTGATTTGCAAATGGCCATGTCTGAACTGGGGTTGCGTGGTGAGTAAAATAACGATGGATTAAACCCAGATCTGTGACTGGGGGTGAATGTTTTGCCAATGTGCAACATTCCGTCCATCAACTTGTGTGTTTTGCTGTTCGCCCTATGTGGGAAGGGTATGCCCAGACGTGGGTCCCGTGCTCACTACGCCACTGGAGTCAAGCTATCCTGGCTGAAGAGGGGTGAAACTCCGAAACCGGTCCTCGGATGCTTGATTCCGGTCCAGTGAAGACATGGCTTGGCAGTTCGGGCTGGACTGTTCCCATGAGGCACAGGGTCAAGACTGATTTGCATATGGCCATGTCTGAACTGGGGTGGCGTGGTGAGCAAAATAACGATGGATTAAACCCAGATCTGTGACTGGGGGTGAATGTCTTGCCAATGTGCAACATTCCGTCCATCAACTTGTGTGTTTTGCTGTTCGCCCTATGTGGGAAGGGTATGCCCAGACGTGGGTCCCGTGGTCACTACACCCCTGGAGTCAAGCTATCCTGGCTGAAGAGGGGTGAAACCCCAAAACCGGTCCTAGGATGCTTGATTCCGGTCCAGGGAAGACATGGCTTGGCAGTTCGGGCTAGACTGTTCCCATGAGGCACAGGGTCCAGACTGATTTGCAGATGGCCATATCTGAACTGGGGTGGCGTGGTGAGCAAAATAACGATGGATTAAACCCAGATATGTGACTGGGGGTGAATGTTTTGCCAATGTGCAACATTCCGTCCATCAACTTGTGTGTTTTGCTGTTCGCCCTATGTGGGAAGGGTATGCCCAGACGTGGGTCCCGTGCTCACTACACCACTGGAGTCAAGCTATCCTGGCTGAAGAGGGGTGAAACCCCGAAACCGGTCCTAGGATGCTTGATTCCAGGCCAGGGAAGACATGGCTTGGCAGTTCGGGCTGGACTGTTCCCATGAGGCACAGGGTCAAGACTGATTTGCATATGGCCATGTCTGAACTGGGGTGGCGTGGTGAGTAAAATAACAATGGATTAAACCCAGATCTGTGACTGGGGGTGAATGTTTTGCCAATGTGCAACATTCCGTCCATCAACTTGTGTGTTTTGCTGTTCGCTCTATGTGGGAAGGGTATGCCCAGACGTGGGTCCCGTGCTCACTACACCACTGGAGTCAAGCTATCCTGGCTGAAGAGGGATGAAACCCCGAAACCGGTCCTAGGATGCTTGATTCCGGTCCAGGGAAGACATGGCTTGGCAGTTCGGGCTGGACTGTTCCCATGATTTAACAATGGTTCCTGTGGATAGATAGAACTGATATTTGAAAAACTTATGCACATTCGCAATAAAAAGGACCATATAATGTCAGAGGGCAAGAAAAACTTTCTACACAGTTTGCTCGGTATAACATATTTTATGAAAAAATAAGTAAATAAATAAATAAACAATAGGTACAATTCTTATAGTCAAAAGTAGTACTGTTTGTGCCTTGTGTCCCCAAGTGAAGAAATGGAACCAATAAGTGAATATGCAGAGTGAATTATATACACGGTTTCCATCAGTTTTGAAAAACCACCATTTTTATAGTATTTTTTTACAGCTTCGGTACACAATGGTACGGGCTGGGTAGCGGTCTGTTCTTTTTGACTTGTCGATGGCGTTTCGACCCTTCTATCAATGGGGGTCTCCTCAGGACTGACGATGTAGGGAGATCTGGATGAAGAGAGTGCTGCCTCTGTGACAGTGAAGTGAAAGGTGAAAGTAAAAAACTCACGTGAGGACCCAGCCGGGTTCTCAAAGGGAGGTCAGGACGGCACTTCAGGATATTGGATGGCTGGTAAGCTCTTCTATACATTTGCTACAGCCATATCGTTCTGTTGATTACAGTGACGGTGCACTGTGGTTATTGTTGTTCTTGTCTGGATAAATCAATGTCTTAGGCAGCAGCGTGTGTCAGCTGCGGTGAGGCCTCCCAAGTAGGCTCTGGGTGCAATGACCAAACAAGAATAACAATAACCACAGTGCACCGTCACTGTAATCAACAGAACGCTATGGCTGTAGCAAATGTATAGAAGTATTTCAAATATAAGTTCTATCTATGCACAGGAACCATTGTTTTCTTATATATAAATATTACCCTGGTTCCGTCGTGAGTAGGGTTCCCCTGTTACTTCCTTGGACTGTTCCCATGGGGCACAGGGTCAAGACTGATTTGCATATGGCCATGTCTTAACTGGGGTGGCGTGGTGAACAAAATAACGATGGATTAAACCCAGATCTGTGACTGGGGGTGAATGTTTTGCCAATGTGCAACATTCCGTCCATCAACTTGTGTGTTTTGCTAGCTCAAGTCCACGCCACGTGGCTGTGGGCCCTTGCTGACCGCTGCCTCCGGCCCACACTGCGGTCAGCAGGGCTCACAATTTAAATTCGATCTTGAGTAATTAATTTCAGAGTCCAGTAGGCAACTAACTATAACGTCCCTGAAACCTACACATTTCGACAATGTATTCTATACATATGTCATCTTTTGTTCCATACGCCTACACTGCGGTCAGCAGAGCTCACAATTTGAATTGAGTCTTGATTTATTAATTGCAGAGAGAATTGTACTCTATTTCCTCGGATTTTGTCAAGAGGAAGTGACAAAAAGCATTCCTCAATGTCTGCGCTGACTACTGCCTTCCATCTACACTGTGGACAGCAGGGCTCACAATTCAGATCGAGTCGCGATTGCAGATGACGCAGTCCAGTAGGCAACAGACATTGCTCCCAGTGCTGCCCGCCCGCCCGCGCCACGCATCATTGCTGGCTGCGCACACGCTGAATACTTCTGATGCCACTAACTCAGTGCACCACAAGTCACCGCCACGTGGCCTTATTGACGCAGAATTCATTAGGCAAAAGACATTGCTCCGAGTGCGGCCCGCCCGGACCACGCAGCATCGCTGGCTGCGCACACAGTGAGTGCTTCAAGTGCCACTATCTCACTGCACCACAAGTCATCGCCACGTAGCCTTATTAAGGCAGAATTCATTAGGCAAAAGACATTGCTACCAGTGCGGCCCGCACGGACAACGTATCATCACTGACTGTGTACACGCTGAGTGCTTCAGGTACCACGAACTCTGTGCACCACAAGTCACCTCCACTTGGCCTTATTGAGGCAGAATTCATTAGGCAAAAGACATTGCTACCAGTGCGGCCCACACGGACAACGCATCATCGCTGACTGTGCACACGCTGAGTGCTTCAGGTACCACTAACTCTGTGCACCACAAGTCACCTCCACTTGGCCTTATTGAGGCAGAATTAATTAGGCAAAAGACATTGCTACCAGTGTGGCCCGCCCGGTCCAAGTGTCATCGCTGGCTGTGCACACGCTGAGTGCTTCAGGTACCACTAACTTTGTGCACCACAAGTCACCGCTACGTGGCCTTATTAAGGCAGAATTAATTAGGCAAAAGACATTGCTACCAGTGCGGCCCGCCTGGACCACGCATCATCGCTGGCTGCGCACACGCTGAGTGCTTCAGGTACCACTAACTCTATGCAGCTCAAGCCAACGCCACCTGGCTGTTGGCCCTTGCTGACCGCTGCCTCTGGTTTACACTCCGGTCATCAGGGCTCACAATTAAAATATAACGTAATCCATGTACAAAAGTGAAGGTAATTCAAAATCAATGTCCTCCAAGTGTATCCAAACAATATGCTTTTAGTATCCTTGCTTCAAGAACTGGTTTTATATCAGTTATAGCTTTAGTACAATGACCAAATTCATCTTGCAAGTCCAAAGGAACACTGAATGGCAGTCTACACTGTGGACAGCAGAGCTCACAATTCAAATTCAGTTTTTATTTATTAATTGCAGAGTGAACTGTACTCTATCAGGCACATGCATCAAAGTATATAATAGCGATTCCTTATTTGCGATTTTTAAGGAATCGCAAAGAAAGACTCGCAAAACGCGATGCAACAAGAAAATTGCGATAAAATTAAGAATCGCTAAAAAACGCTTATATTAGCGATTCCGGCAATTGCAAACTCGCTATTAGCGATTTCGCTATTTGCGAAATCGCAATTACCGAAGTCGCATTTTGATGCATCTTGATGACATCAGAATCAGGAAGTGAGCAGCTCCAGCCTCATTTTCAGTGCACAGTCTCAGGGAAAGGAGGGAGCTGGCTCTGGGATCTGAACAGGAGTGGGACAGAGACATTTGAAACACCTGAAATATCAACTAAATGGAAGGCTCACAAACAGCAGAGGAGAGCCAAACAGGCAGGAAGCAGAAAATAAAGTTTTCTGACAAAGAAATTGACACCCTCATTGAGGGAGTAGTCCACAGCCATGATAAGCTGTTTGGAAAATCATCCTTAAAAGTGGCAGAGCAGGAGAAAAGAAAAATATGGCTCCGGATCCAAAACAGGGTCAATGCCATTGGGGTGACACACCGCACCATCGAAGAACTGAAAAAATGATTGTACGACTTGCGCAGTCGGGCTAAGGTACGCATTGCTGACCGGCTTAAGGAGGCAATGAAGACAGGAGGGGGAACACCGACAGACACTGGGAACACTTCCATGGAGGACTTGGTAGAATCCACCATCCAGCCTGAAGCTGTTGTTGGTGTGACACAGCTAGACACGTCAGGAGCAGCACACACATCTGAAGGTAAGATGAAGGCATGTTACCATTGTCCTAAATTAGAAAGGTAGAACATGACCTCAGTACAGCACAAATGCACACTTTGAACATCCAGTACACAATGTATTCATAAAGGGAGGTGCATTATGGGAGATGTAGTCAGGTCAAGCAGTTACAATGACAAACACACAAATCTGAGATAAACAACTCTAAATAGTGCAATATATTATCAATTTAATAACAAAGCAAAAAAATATATTATTGTGACATGACATCACAGACATTAATTAATGCAGTTATGCATGGTTTAACCGCACAGATGCACAACGTGTAGAAGCTGAGGATAGTGATTCCCAGGGCATGCAGGACACCAGTGCAGTTGAACACATGGACACACCCGTGTTGCCACAAAATCCATCACGTGCCCCAAACTCACGCAGGGCAACTGTCCCATCACTGGTCACCATGGATTCTGATGATGAGACTGATGCAACACCAGATGCCAGCCATGGCCAGGCCACTTCCATCCCAACACCACAAACACAGGTCCACAGAAGTAATGTCAGAGTCCGGCATAGAAGAGGAAGATCACTCAGAACACAGCAGGAGGAGCAACCAAATGATGTCAGGGGTGGTCTTGAGGGACAGATGCTCCGTATGCATCGCCTGCAGACCAAGGACACACGTGCAGTACAGTTACAAATTGGTAAGATGGCAAGCAACATTGCAGTACTGTCCAATAGTGTGCAGCAACTGACCAAGGTCATGCAGGAGGGACATGTATCCCAGAAAAGACACCATCGTGAACTAATGCAGCACCTCAAAATGTTTGCAAAATCAAACAATAGGCTGGCCACAACAACTGCCCTGCTGGCACGTAGGTCTGTGACCATGCAAACCGAAATGTGCCATTGGAGCGTGGATGTGGCTAAAGCACAGGACCAGGTGACCAATGCAGTGGAATTGATTAATGCTTCCACAATTGCGGCCAACATTTCCATGCAGGAAGAGGGTAGTGAGGGGGCCTCAAGCATAAGTAGTTTGGCAATGCCAGTCACCACTGCAGGAAGACGCAACACACGCAGCAGTACCCCCTCTGCTTCCAACATTAGGGTTGACGATGCTGGCTCTGACAGGCGTCTGGGTGTTCGTGGGAGAAAGCGCTAGACTGCCACGTACAATTACATTCCAATATGGTGACGTTACCATTGTTATAATGTTACCTTTTACTGACTTACAAGTAATTTTTCATTTCAAAACCACTTATGTCCATTACTCCGAATCCTGTGACACTGGTCACATTAAAAGTGTGCTTTCACACTCATGTCATTATTATTTAATTAAAGATTACTTTGATTGCAATATAAAGTTTCTGTGTCATCATTACTCACCTCAGAAATAATTTTGTGTGATGTCCAATCTTCTCCTGCGCCCTTCTGCTGCGCTTGCCCCTTGTTCTGCACGGTGGTGTGGCACTTGCTGGTTCCCATCCTCCGATTCGCTGTCAGACACCTCGATTTCCAGTACTCCCTTCCTCGCAATATTGTGCAGCATGGCACATGCTGCTACTATCTTGCAGCATTGTTCAGGGTTGTACTGAAGTGCTCCACCGGTCTTATGGAGACATCTGAATCGGCTCTTCAGCAGCCCAAATGTGCGCTCTATGATGTTCCTTGTTGAAATATGTGCCGCATTGTACCTCTGTTGATTGGCAGATGTGGGATTGAGGTAAGGAGTCATGAGGTAATTACGCAAGGCGTATGCGCTGTTACCTACATGTAAGTAAGCAAAGGGTCAGTGCCTGTTTAACATTGACATACGTACAATGACTGTGAGAATCAATTACACATATTTACCAAGCAGATGTCCCTCTCCAAATTCTCCCCTGACAAGACGGGTGTGTATGCCACTTTGCCTGAATATATAAGAATCATGTGCACTCCCGGGAAATTGTGCAACAATGTCAGTTATTATGTTTTTGGCATTGCAAACAACCTGAATATTGAGGAAATGGTAACATTTCCTATTTCTATATAAATATTCCTGTGCTGCAGGGGGACATATTGCCACGTGGGTGCAATCAATACAACCCAAAACATGTGGGAAGCGAGCTATCTGGTAGAACTCCTGTTTAGTTTTCGCAAGGTCAAGCGCGGTGGTAGGGAAATTGATGTGTGACCCGATCAAGGCCATCATGGCATCAAGGAATGCTTTGAATATTCTTGAAAGTGCGCTTTGTGACACACCTCCCGCGACAGCAATGACCCCCTGAAAACTGCCTGACGCCAGAAGGTGTAGGCAACATAGGACCTGCACATGCGTTGGGATAGCATTGGTCCTACGTGTCTGTCCTTGCAGAATGGGATCCAATTCATTGATGAGATCATGGATCATTGCTGCATCAAGCCTATACTTATCGTATATCTCATCGTCTTGCTGTCCTAGCAAAGTTATGCGGACTCTGAATATGTGCTCATTTATTCGCCTCCGTCTGTGTCCAGCAGCCTGCAGCCTCATCCTCCTTGCCATCTGGTAAATCCCTGCCATTGTGAAATGTGCTAGCTCATTCTGGGTGTGTTTAAATAGGTTTAAGTTGAATTTCAGCTGTATCTGATTTGCACTCATGATTACCACCTGGTTGTGATCCTTCTTATTTAGCTCTCGCAAAATTGCGATTTTCTGGGAAATCGCAATTTGCGAGTTTTCATGCATATAATTTGCGATTCTTTATTTGCGATTCGCTATTTGGGAGACGCAAATAGCGACTCGCACTATGATTTGCAGAATGTTTAGCGATTCTTTATATTTGCGAAAACGTGTGTTTTCGCATATATACAGTTGATGCATTGCTACACGGTATTTTGCGATCGTAAACGGCCGATTTTTGCGATTCGCACCGTTTACGATCGCTAAAAGCTTTGATGCATGTGCCTGTTAGTCCTTGAGTTTGTCAAGAGGAAGTGACAAAAAGCATTCCTTGATGTCTGTGCTGACTCCTGCCTTCGATCTACACTGCGGACGGCAGGGCTCACAATTCAGATCGAGTCGCGATTGCAGATGACGCAGTCCAGTAGGCAACATACGTTGCTCCCAGTGCGGCCCGCCCGCCCGCACCATGCATCATCGCTGGCTGCGCACACGCTGAATGCTTCTGATGCCCCTACCTCAGTGCACCACAACTCATGGACCCTTTATGATAGAATCTTTTGTGTATGATTTCAGATCGGCTGTCCCTACCTCAGTGCACCACAAGTCATGGACCCTTTACGGTAGAATCTTTAGTGTGTTATTTCACATCTGGTGCCCCTCCCTTAGTGCAGCACAAGTCATGGACCATTTATGATTGAATCCCTGTGTGTGATCCGATGATTACTGTTGTACTTGTTGCCAGCACCAACCATTCCCTGAGGGCTGGCTTACACTCGCCCCACACGCATCCAGCACAGATGTCACTGGACATGTGACCCTGGTAATAAAAAGGGACCGAGCGTGCCTGTACCCAGTTCCACTATCTATCTAACTGTGTCCGTGTGTTCATGATGTATGCATGATGCCCCTGGGCCCTACCACATTACATTGTGCTGTGGACAGCGCATGCAACCATGTTATCTCTGGCAGTGGGGAAGACTTCGGTTATGTAACTTTGTCTGGGTCATTGTATAACTACATGGGTAGAGACTGGATCATTAGAGTACTGCAAGGAGAGTGTATAGTGAATTTATAAGTGCTTGGGTATTGGCGGGGTGATTGGATAAGTACATATGTTGGCGGAGCCTAACCCCCGAGCACGAGCTTGGCTCTAATTGGCTGCCCTCCATGTGCCAAAAACTGAAATTTTGACTTTGCATGGCCCTGTATTGCTACAGCTGCAACACTCCACTGAATGTGCAATAAACATTCATATCCAGACAGATTTGTCATGTCCACGATCTTTTATGTGTGGAAGTATGGATGAATGTAGGGTCAGTGATTCCCCCTACCTTCCATGTTGGTCATGTTGTGGGACTTGGGTCACAGGGTGACACATTGGCGCTTGCGGCCCGGGTGGCGGCAGCACTACAACAGGGACACCTGCATCGGTTGATTCCTCATACAGCCCATGATGGAACCACGCCCAGAGCCATTGTTCACAGCCTCACACAGGACTGGCATACGCCAGGCCAGCCCACTCCGCTTACGCTTACAGGGAGGGACAACAACGCTACATGGCCCAGGCTTTCATTATAGTGATCTGCTGGTCACAGGTCTAGTTGTCAGTACGCTACAGCCACTCCCTGACGGCAGGTTTACACCCACACCACACCCATCAAGCACAGGCATCACAGGACATGTGACCCTGCCAATAAAAAGGGCCAGGCGCACATGCTCGACGCCATTTCCGACCTCTCTCAGGGTATATCCATGTGGTGTGCATGGGGGCATGGTGGTCCAGGGGCCTGCGACATCACATTCTGCCAGCCCGGAGGTGACATGATGGCATCCGCACCACGTTACCCAATTATAGAGGGTCCGGATGCACTGCAACCGACAGGCACACCGCCACGGGGCGGTGACTTTCGGTGCACTGAGGTAGGGGCACCGTAACTGCTGAGCGGGTGTGCAGCCTGCGATGTTACCCAGTCCAGGTGGTCCGGACAGCTCAGGTTTTGTGTGCCCTGCTGGACCGCAGTGTAGGCCTGAGCCGTCGGACAGCGGGGGCCTACCGCCACGTGGCGTGGCCTCGCTGGTCACAGAGTTAGTGGCACCGCAAGGGCTGAGCGGGTGTGCAGCCTGCACTGGTATGTCCTCTGCCATGGCAAAATCAAGACCCAGCACCAAATGTGAGACCTGGTGGCCTGCGGAGCGGGGCTGCATGATATAGAGGGTGCCCTGTCCGCGGGCCCCGGGCTTGGGGCTTGCAGCGGCATGTGGTGGGCCCTCTTTTCTACACGCAGTTTGCGGAAGGCAAGCAGTGAGGCCTGGGTGCGCAGGGGCGGGCAGACATCTCTGGGCGGTGGGAGTGGATGGTGTGCAGCAGCCTGGGTGCGCAGGGGCGGGCAGTCACCTCTGGGCGGTGGGAGTGGATGGTGTGCACTAGCCTGGGTGTGCAGGGGCAGGCAAACACCTCTGGGCGGTGGGAGTGGATGGTGTGCAGCAGCCTGGGTGCGCAGGGGCAGGCAGACACCTCTGGGTGGCGGGAGTGGATGGGGTGCAGCAGCCTGGGTGCGCAGGGGCGGGACAGCGAAGAAGGCATGTGCAGTTGTATATTCTCTGCCATTATTGATTCTATACTAGGTTTCAGATGAATGAGCTTGAGCGCAGCAGTATGTCCCGGCACGTGGTTGTAGACACACCGGTAGCGGAAAGGTGAGCTTTGATGGTTTTGTCCGCAGTGTCGGCACTCTGTCTCCCTCTCCTTCTCTTCCTTTCTCTCTCTCACACTCTTTCTCTCTTCCTCCCTCTCTCACTCTCTCACTCTTTCTCTCTCTCTTCCTCTCACTCTTTCTCTCTTTCTCTCTCTCTCACTCTTTCTCTCTCTCTTCCTCTCACTCTTTCTCTCTTTCTCTCTCTCTCACTCTTTCTCTCTCTCTTCCTCTCACTCTTTCTCTCTTTCTCTCTCTCTCACTCTTTCTCTCTCTCTTCCTCTCACTCTTTCTCTCTTTCTCTCTCTCTCACTCTTTCTCTCTCTCTTCCTCTCACTCTTTCTCTCTTTCTCTCTCTCTCACTCTTTCTCTCTTTCTCTCTCTCTCACTCTTTCTCTCTTTCTTTCTCTCTCTCATTTGATAGGTACATGACGCACAATCTTGTCTTGCTTTTTGTCTTACAGGCTGTGATTCAGATTGTCGAGGGATGACACGCCATGGCTGTACCTACTTTTATTTTGTTGTTTTCTGTAAATAAAATGTTTTATATGTAAATCCATAGACTGTGATTCTCATTTGTCCAACCTCACATGCATCTTGATTGTTATAATTGTGCGGCATTAGCCAATTTGTTATGTTCAAGATTTCGGAAGTTTGCTATCACATTTGTTTGTCTGGGGAGGGTCAGGGGGGGATGGCGGACAAGGGGGTGGTGACGGGGGGTTTCGGGGCACTCTTGGGTGTCCAAGCTGCATGAAAGTTGGCTCCATGGCATCTGTTGTCGTTCAGGTGTGACTGTGGGCTGGACTCCCTTTCATGTTGCAGGTTGTAGTCCAACTTTACACCAGGTCAGAGCCGGTGTAAACTTCCTGGTGCTAACGCACCTTATTGCCTGTTTTGTGTTCTCTTCGCCGATCTTGCTGGTTGTTGAGAATGTTGCGAAGTGGTGTGTTCACTGCTTTTTGCACGGGAACACCTACTCTGTATCTCATTAGCGATATTTGCCGGGGTCATCCGTGACAATGTTTTTTGAGGCTGCTATCGCTGGTAAACTGGTGATATGGGCTGTTTGCACCAGCTTGTGAATGGTGCGTTAACTTTATCACCATTTTGGCTGTGATAAAGTGCTGTTAACTCGGCAATGTGTCCTTGAGAATATGCCCCTCGTGTTTTAAAGACCTGAGAAATACTCGAGTGCCGCGTTGAGAGCCACGCACCCAGTGCGTTCACACTAGGAGGCCGTGCTGAGAGCCTCGCACCCTTCGTGTTCATACTAGGGGGTCACGCTGAAAGCCGCGATAGGATGACGACTCCAAACATTTTTGAAAAAAAAAAACGTTCACTTTCATTCATTTACCTTCCCCTCGGGGACCTAATTCCCTGAGGCATACCCACATCTACATTTTATTTTTTTAAAGGGGAGGGGGGCCACGTGGCCAAAAGCAATTCTCCTTTCCTTTATTGAAGCGAGAGGAGGATTTCCTCCTCTCGCTTCAACGAAGCAAACCAGGGTTTGCTATCACAGGGGGGAAGCCATGCTCCTGCCCTGTCATAGCCAACGGCAATGTCCCGGGGGTGCACACCCCGGGACATTGCAGGAACCGGCCCTGGGGAGTGGCGGTCCCCAGGGCCATCAAGCGCTCCAGGAGGGCCCCCTTCCCTCTATTTTCAAAGCCCCGGGGTAGTGGTGGTCCCCGGGGCTGCGGAAGGGACGTGTGCCCTCCCACACCTAAGAGTGCGCATTCGGACATTTAAAAAAAAAAAAAAAAAATGTGGGGGTCCTTGTGGGACTGCCTAAGCTAGCCTAGGGGATCAGGGTGTTTCTACCCTGCCCTCTTTTCTTCAATTTTAACTTTGTTTTACTGTTTTTTTGTGACTCGGTTCTACTGAGTCACAAGATGGCTGCCAACACTTCCTGGATTAGAGTGTTGGCAGCCAATCACAGTAAAGCTCGTGGTCGTGGCAGCTAATTACAGTGAAGCTCGTGGTCGCCAGGGCCGCGAACCCACCGCGGCCATAGATATCGATATTTTTATTTTCTCAGCAACTACTAAATGAATTTACACCATTTAAATAAAAGGTAGCTTTCTGAACCAAGAACTACCTTTTTGGTAATTTTGGTGTAATTCCGTTCAGTAGTTCGGACGTAGCCTTGGCTAAAGTTTCCTATGGGAAATTGATTTTCAGACTTTTATTTTTTTAATTTCTCAACAACTACTTAACGGATTTACATCATTTGAAAAAAAGGTCGCTTTCTGAACCAAGCGCAACCTTTTTGCCAAATTTGGTGTAATTCCGTTCAGCAGTTCGGGATGTAGCCTTGGATAAAGTTTCCTATGGAAATTAACATGGAGAAAACACTTTTTGGGACCCCCCTTTTTTCTCAGCCCCCGCTTGACGAATCACCCCCAAACTTTCTGGATAGGAGCTGACCTGGATAGACCTTTTTTTGGAGCATTTCTCAAAGATTCGTCAAACGATGCTAAAGTTATTAGCAAATCACAAAATGCTTTTTCTATGAAAACTAGCGGGCTTATTAGCAAGAGCCAGATCGCTGCTTTATCACCACTTTTTGCCGATAAAGCAGTGATTTTTTTATCGCCCAATTACCAAGTTAGCGACAACTTCCAGGCGATAGCGACCGGTTTGGGGCCCGCTTTGCATGGTAGCAATATTTATCGCTCATGACATGCAAAGTGGGCGTACCCAAACTGGTAGCGACTGAAAGCAGTCGCTAACACAGCTATCACCTATTAGCAATCCCGCGGCGCGATTAGAAAACGCACGCTAACCGCGATTAGCGCCAGGATTTTACACCTGGTAAAAACCTGACTTAGCCATAATAGTCAATGGGAGGTGGATTCTACGGCTAAGTCCCCACCTGCCTATTAGCGAGATTTTCCTTAGCGATAGGATTTTTATCGCTGGAAATCTCACGTTGTAGATGGGGTTCGCCGCTATCGCTGGATTTTTATCACTATGGAGATAAACGTTGGTAATAATGCGTTATCTCCGCGATAGAATCCAGCGATAGGAGGCGATAAAAAAAATGCGCTAAGCGCGTTTTGCAATAATTATCGCAAGTTGTTGCTAATATCCCCCCTAGGTTCGAACTATAACTACCTACTGGCGACTGCCAGTAGGTAATATATATATATATATATATATATATATATATATATATATATATCCATCAAAAAACCAAGTTCCACCTTGCATGGAGACGCCATCACAGTTGGACATATCACCTCATTTATTGTGGCAGCAGGGAAAACAGGTAGCACTCCACCACAGAAAATCGCCAAACATGTTTCGGGCTCCATGCCCTTGCTCACTGGCTGCAACACCAAAGTCCCAACAGCTGTGAGGACTATAAATCATTAACCCCGCCCAAGTGGGACGTCACTCTGCCAAATTGCATTATGGGGTAAGTAGTCCTTCATTTACCATAGTGGATGCTGTCAGTGCTTCGTGTTGAAAATCATTCCCAAGTGGGTCCTAAGGCAGGGAACCACCGTGTTGCCTGCTGATACGAAAACCCCACAATACCGGCATGACCATCTCCTCAAAGTGCTTCGATTTCCATGCACCAAGGTCCGCTGAATAGCGCGGCAGGGCGTCTCCGCGGCGAGGCGCGCCGCTATTAATGTCCATCAAAAAACCAAGTTCCACCTTGCATGGAGACGCCATCACAGTTGGACATATCACCTCATTTATTGTGGCAGCAGGGAAAACAGGTAGCACTCCACCACAGAAAATCGCCAAACATGTTTCGGGCTCCATGCCCTTGCTCACTGGCTGCAACACCAAAGTCCCAACAGCTGTGAGGACTATAAATCATTAACCCCGCCCAAGTGGGACGTCACTCTGCCAAATTGCATTATGGGGTAAGTAGTCCTTCATTTACCATAGTGGATGCTGTCAGTGCTTCGTGTTGAAAATCATTCCCAAGTGGGTCCTAAGGCAGGGAACCACCGTGTTGCCTGCTGATACGAAAACCCCACAATACCGGCATGACCATCTCCTCAAAGTGCTTCGATTTCCATGCACCAAGGTCCGCTGAATAGCGCGGCAGGGCGTCTCCGCGGCGAGGCGCGCCGCTATTAATGTCCATCAAAAAACCAAGTTCCACCTTGCATGGAGACGCCATCACAGTTGGACATATCACCTCATTTATTGTGGCAGCAGGGAAAACAGGTAGCACTCCACCACAGAAAATCGCCAAACATGTTTCGGGCTCCATGCCCTTGCTCACTGGCTGCAACACCAAAGTCCCAACAGCTGTGAGGACTATAAATCATTAACCCCGCCCAAGTGGGACGTCACTCTGCCAAATTGCATTATGGGGTAAGTAGTCCTTCATTTACCATAGTGGATGCTGTCAGTGCTTCGTGTTGAAAATCATTCCCAAGTGGGTCCTAAGGCAGGGAACCACCGTGTTGCCTGCTGATACGAAAACCCCACAATACCGGCATGACCATCTCCTCAAAGTGCTTCGATTTCCATGCACCAAGGTCCGCTGAATAGCGCGGCAGGGCGTCTCCGCGGCGAGGCGCGCCGCTATTAATGTCCATCAAAAAACCAAGTTCCACCTTGCATGGAGACGCCATCACAGTTGGACATATCACCTCATTTATTGTGGCAGCAGGGAAAACAGGTAGCACTCCACCACAGAAAATCGCCAAACATGTTTCGGGCTCCATGCCCTTGCTCACTGGCTGCAACACCAAAGTCCCAACAGCTGTGAGGACTATAAATCATTAACCCCGCCCAAGTGGGACGTCACTCTGCCAAATTGCATTATGGGGTAAGTAGTCCTTCATTTACCATAGTGGATGCTGTCAGTGCTTCGTGTTGAAAATCATTCCCAAGTGGGTCCTAAGGCAGGGAACCACCGTGTTGCCTGCTGATACGAAAACCCCACAATACCGGCATGACCATCTCCTCAAAGTGCTTCGATTTCCATGCACCAAGGTCCGCTGAATAGCGCGGCAGGGCGTCTCCGCGGCGAGGCGCGCCGCTATTAATGTCCATCAAAAAACCAAGTTCCACCTTGCATGGAGACGCCATCACAGTTGGACATATCACCTCATTTATTGTGGCAGCAGGGAAAACAGGTAGCACTCCACCACAGAAAATCGCCAAACATGTTTCGGGCTCCATGCCCTTGCTCACTGGCTGCAACACCAAAGTCCCAACAGCTGTGAGGACTATAAATCATTAACCCCGCCCAAGTGGGACGTCACTCTGCCAAATTGCATTATGGGGTAAGTAGTCCTTCATTTACCATAGTGGATGCTGTCAGTGCTTCGTGTTGAAAATCATTCCCAAGTGGGTCCTAAGGCAGGGAACCACCGTGTTGCCTGCTGATACGAAAACCCCACAATACCGGCATGACCATCTCCTCAAAGTGCTTCGATTTCCATGCACCAAGGTCCGCTGAATAGCGCGGCAGGGCGTCTCCGCGGCGAGGCGCGCCGCTATTAATGTCCATCAAAAAACCAAGTTCCACCTTGCATGGAGACGCCATCACAGTTGGACATATCACCTCATTTATTGTGGCAGCAGGGAAAACAGGTAGCACTCCACCACAGAAAATCGCCAAACATGTTTCGGGCTCCATGCCCTTGCTCACTGGCTGCAACACCAAAGTCCCAACAGCTGTGAGGACTATAAATCATTAACCCCGCCCAAGTGGGACGTCACTCTGCCAAATTGCATTATGGGGTAAGTAGTCCTTCATTTACCATAGTGGATGCTGTCAGTGCTTCGTGTTGAAAATCATTCCCAAGTGGGTCCTAAGGCAGGGAACCACCGTGTTGCCTGCTGATACGAAAACCCCACAATACCGGCATGACCATCTCCTCAAAGTGCTTCGATTTCCATGCACCAAGGTCCGCTGAATAGCGCGGCAGGGCGTCTCCGCGGCGAGGCGCGCCGCTATTAATGTCCATCAAAAAACCAAGTTCCACCTTGCATGGAGACGCCATCACAGTTGGACATATCACCTCATTTATTGTGGCAGCAGGGAAAACAGGTAGCACTCCACCACAGAAAATCGCCAAACATGTTTCGGGCTCCATGCCCTTGCTCACTGGCTGCAACACCAAAGTCCCAACAGCTGTGAGGACTATAAATCATTAACCCCGCCCAAGTGGGACGTCACTCTGCCAAATTGCATTATGGGGTAAGTAGTCCTTCATTTACCATAGTGGATGCTGTCAGTGCTTCGTGTTGAAAATCATTCCCAAGTGGGTCCTAAGGCAGGGAACCACCGTGTTGCCTGCTGATACGAAAACCCCACAATACCGGCATGACCATCTCCTCAAAGTGCTTCGATTTCCATGCACCAAGGTCCGCTGAATAGCGCGGCAGGGCGTCTCCGCGGCGAGGCGCGCCGCTATTAATGTCCATCAAAAAACCAAGTTCCACCTTGCATGGAGACGCCATCACAGTTGGACATATCACCTCATTTATTGTGGCAGCAGGGAAAACAGGTAGCACTCCACCACAGAAAATCGCCAAACATGTTTCGGGCTCCATGCCCTTGCTCACTGGCTGCAACACCAAAGTCCCAACAGCTGTGAGGACTATAAATCATTAACCCCGCCCAAGTGGGACGTCACTCTGCCAAATTGCATTATGGGGTAAGTAGTCCTTCATTTACCATAGTGGATGCTGTCAGTGCTTCGTGTTGAAAATCATTCCCAAGTGGGTCCTAAGGCAGGGAACCACCGTGTTGCCTGCTGATACGAAAACCCCACAATACCGGCATGACCATCTCCTCAAAGTGCTTCGATTTCCATGCACCAAGGTCCGCTGAATAGCGCGGCAGGGCGTCTCCGCGGCGAGGCGCGCCGCTATTAATGTCCATCAAAAAACCAAGTTCCACCTTGCATGGAGACGCCATCACAGTTGGACATATCACCTCATTTATTGTGGCAGCAGGGAAAACAGGTAGCACTCCACCACAGAAAATCGCCAAACATGTTTCGGGCTCCATGCCCTTGCTCACTGGCTGCAACACCAAAGTCCCAACAGCTGTGAGGACTATAAATCATTAACCCCGCCCAAGTGGGACGTCACTCTGCCAAATTGCATTATGGGGTAAGTAGTCCTTCATTTACCATAGTGGATGCTGTCAGTGCTTCGTGTTGAAAATCATTCCCAAGTGGGTCCTAAGGCAGGGAACCACCGTGTTGCCTGCTGATACGAAAACCCCACAATACCGGCATGACCATCTCCTCACCAAGGTCCGCTGAATAGCGCGGCAGGGCGTCTCCGCGGCGAGGCGCGCCGCTATTAATGTCCATCAAAAAACCAAGTTCCACCTTGCATGGAGACGCCATCACAGTTGGACATATCACCTCATTTATTGTGGCAGCAGGGAAAACAGGTAGCACTCCACCACAGAAAATCGCCAAACATGTTTCGGGCTCCATGCCCTTGCTCACTGGCTGCAACACCAAAGTCCCAACAGCTGTGAGGACTATAAATCATTAACCCCGCCCAAGTGGGACGTCACTCTGCCAAATTGCATTATGGGGTAAGTAGTCCTTCATTTACCATAGTGGATGCTGTCAGTGCTTCGTGTTGAAAATCATTCCCAAGTGGGTCCTAAGGCAGGGAACCACCGTGTTGCCTGCTGATACGAAAACCCCACAATACCGGCATGACCATCTCCTCAAAGTGCTTCGATTTCCATGCACCAAGGTCCGCTGAATAGCGCGGCAGGGCGTCTCCGCGGCGAGGCGCGCCGCTATTAATGTCCATCAAAAAACCAAGTTCCACCTTGCATGGAGACGCCATCACAGTTGGACATATCACCTCATTTATTGTGGCAGCAGGGAAAACAGGTAGCACTCCACCACAGAAAATCGCCAAACATGTTTCGGGCTCCATGCCCTTGCTCACTGGCTGCAACACCAAAGTCCCAACAGCTGTGAGGACTATAAATCATTAACCCCGCCCAAGTGGGACGTCACTCTGCCAAATTGCATTATGGGGTAAGTAGTCCTTCATTTACCATAGTGGATGCTGTCAGTGCTTCGTGTTGAAAATCATTCCCAAGTGGGTCCTAAGGCAGGGAACCACCGTGTTGCCTGCTGATACGAAAACCCCACAATACCGGCATGACCATCTCCTCAAAGTGCTTCGATTTCCATGCACCAAGGTCCGCTGAATAGCGCGGCAGGGCGTCTCCGCGGCGAGGCGCGCCGCTATTAATGTCCATCAAAAAACCAAGTTCCACCTTGCATGGAGACGCCATCACAGTTGGACATATCACCTCATTTATTGTGGCAGCAGGGAAAACAGGTAGCACTCCACCACAGAAAATCGCCAAACATGTTTCGGGCTCCATGCCCTTGCTCACTGGCTGCAACACCAAAGTCCCAACAGCTGTGAGGACTATAAATCATTAACCCCGCCCAAGTGGGACGTCACTCTGCCAAATTGCATTATGGGGTAAGTAGTCCTTCATTTACCATAGTGGATGCTGTCAGTGCTTCGTGTTGAAAATCATTCCCAAGTGGGTCCTAAGGCAGGGAACCACCGTGTTGCCTGCTGATACGAAAACCCCACAATACCGGCATGACCATCTCCTCAAAGTGCTTCGATTTCCATGCACCAAGGTCCGCTGAATAGCGCGGCAGGGCGTCTCCGCGGCGAGGCGCGCCGCTATTAATGTCCATCAAAAAACCAAGTTCCACCTTGCATGGAGACGCCATCACAGTTGGACATATCACCTCATTTATTGTGGCAGCAGGGAAAACAGGTAGCACTCCACCACAGAAAATCGCCAAACATGTTTCGGGCTCCATGCCCTTGCTCACTGGCTGCAACACCAAAGTCCCAACAGCTGTGAGGACTATAAATCATTAACCCCGCCCAAGTGGGACGTCACTCTGCCAAATTGCATTATGGGGTAAGTAGTCCTTCATTTACCATAGTGGATGCTGTCAGTGCTTCGTGTTGAAAATCATTCCCAAGTGGGTCCTAAGGCAGGGAACCACCGTGTTGCCTGCTGATACGAAAACCCCACAATACCGGCATGACCATCTCCTCAAAGTGCTTCGATTTCCATGCACCAAGGTCCGCTGAATAGCGCGGCAGGGCGTCTCCGCGGCGAGGCGCGCCGCTATTAATGTCCATCAAAAAACCAAGTTCCACCTTGCATGGAGACGCCATCACAGTTGGACATATCACCTCATTTATTGTGGCAGCAGGGAAAACAGGTAGCACTCCACCACAGAAAATCGCCAAACATGTTTCGGGCTCCATGCCCTTGCTCACTGGCTGCAACACCAAAGTCCCAACAGCTGTGAGGACTATAAATCATTAACCCCGCCCAAGTGGGACGTCACTCTGCCAAATTGCATTATGGGGTAAGTAGTCCTTCATTTACCATAGTGGATGCTGTCAGTGCTTCGTGTTGAAAATCATTCCCAAGTGGGTCCTAAGGCAGGGAACCACCGTGTTGCCTGCTGATACGAAAACCCCACAATACCGGCATGACCATCTCCTCAAAGTGCTTCGATTTCCATGCACCAAGGTCCGCTGAATAGCGCGGCAGGGCGTCTCCGCGGCGAGGCGCGCCGCTATTAATGTCCATCAAAAAACCAAGTTCCACCTTGCATGGAGACGCCATCACAGTTGGACATATCACCTCATTTATTGTGGCAGCAGGGAAAACAGGTAGCACTCCACCACAGAAAATCGCCAAACATGTTTCGGGCTCCATGCCCTTGCTCACTGGCTGCAACACCAAAGTCACGCGACCGCAATCCTCTGCTGATGCTAATACTGTATTTAGACACTTATTTGCCCATGTCTTCTTCCATACATTTTTAGCTATACATATATTACAAATATTTTTTTTTCATAAAGACACATATGTCATCAGCAGAAGATTGCGGTCGCGTGAGTTATAGTTGCCTGCACTAACTATAACGGGGGAATTTCACTGGTTTTTTATCAGTAAAATTTCCGCTAACTATAACATGTGTGAAACCTATGGTTTTTTCAGTGAATTTGCAAGGTTTTTTAAATGCTAATTCCTAACTATAACGTGTGTGAAACCTATGGTTTTTTCAGTGAATTTGTACGGTTTTTTAAATGCTAAGTTACTTTACGCCATTCGTGGCGTGCGCGCCCACTTAACGCAGTTCGTTCCGTGCGCGCACGGTAAGCACGCGGTGCTTACTGTGCTTACGGTGCTTATAAGCCATGCACAAATGGTGCCCTTCGGGCACCATTTGCACACGGGGTAGAGAGAGTGTGGATAATTTTTTCTTTTATTATTTTTGTTAAAAATATTGTGGTTTTTCACACCACTGATAAGCCCTGCACATTTGGTGGTTTACGGTCACCTAAAGCACAGGGGGTGGGGAGAGTGTGGATAGTGTTTTTTTTTTTTAATTTTTACCGTACGCGTACGGTAAGCGTAATCGGCGAAATTAGCGAAAAAATAAAAATGGCATTTTTGGCCTTGGGGGGTCTTGGGGGACTCCCTCAACATGGCTATGTGTGTGTGAGCTGTCAAAACAGCTCCTTTACATGTGTATTGGTTTTATTTAACAACCTAACTCTCAGTGCGAGAGAGAAAATGGCGGCCGCCGCTTCCTGGTTTCGGCCGATTCGAATGTTTACTAAGATCTAAGAGCCAATCAGAATCGCGCTCGCGCACGCCACCGTACGCGTACGGTAAGCTTACGGTAAGCGTACCGTAAGCTGGCTCAGATATATATATTGATTTAAAGGCTATTTTCTCAGAATCTACTGAACAGATTTACACCAAACCTACAAAAGGCACTTCCTTGACCTGAGGACTACCTCTCTGCCAAATTTCAAGTAATTCTGTTCAGCCGTTCGGGCTGTAGCCCTGTCTAAAGGTCCTATGGAAAAATGCATGGGAAAAACGCGTTTTGGGACCCCCCCTTTTATCTCAGCCCCCGCTTGACGAATCCTCCCGAGACTTTCAGGGTAGGAGCGGAGCGGAGCGCCCCACCTATTTTGAGAAATTCGCGAGGATTCGTCGACCGGCGCCAAAGTTATTCAAAATAGAATGTTGCGGATTTCCTATGGAAAAGGGGTCCTAACTATAACTACCTACTGGCGACCGCCAGTAGGTAATATATATATTTATATTTATATATATATATCCAACTTTTTAAAGACTCAGCTTGCAGGCGTGTTTCCTGAACACTGGTGGTTCAGTCCTGAAGCGGCTTGCCGTCTCGCCGCATATCATGCAACAATGTATCCAAACCATGAACAAATGGATACGGACAAACTCCTCGGCAAATTGTGCAGCAAATGTTTTTTAAGAGCGTTAGAGTAACAACCTGTCAACGCGTTTCAACTGCTCACAGCAGCCTTGATCACGGCAGGCCTGCTCTTAATAAATATTTGTTGCACAATTTGCTGAAGAGTTCGTCCGTATCTGTTTGTTTGTGGTTTGGATACATTGCTATATATATATATATATATATATATATATATCTCTATATATATATATATATATTCACTGAAAAAACCATAGGTTTCAGGGACGATATAGTTAGTTGGACATTTGACTCATTTAAAACCAGAGAAATTTGCCTGTTATAGTTAGTTGAGCTAACTATAACTCGTGCCCCCGCAATGCACTGCTGATGACGTCACATATTACATCACTCATGACATGGTCAGTGACATCACTGATGACATCACTGATGACATCTCAAATGATATCACTGATGACATCATCCAGTGAATGTGTGTTTCTGTAAAGTTTAAATATGTTTTATAAATATATATATGCCAAGGTGTATTAAAGAATGAATGAGTGTATAAGACTCAGCATGGATGATTAAGTAGGTGTGTCACTAACTGTATAAGTGACTCATTAATTGTGTCCAGCTTAATGCATGTGTTAGCGACTGATATAGACATTCACACAGTTTAGGTTGTTACTTGATGTGTAAGCAGTTCCATGGTTTGGTTAGCAACTAAATGAGGATCTATATGAGCTATTCATTGCTTGTCTGAGTACCTGTATGAGTACCTCAGTGTCTGTGTGGGTGGATGGGGCTGTGTGACTCTCTGCATAGATGTGTGAGTGGATAATTCACTAGGTTTATGTGTTCAAGTCTGTATCTGTGCAGGTCTTTATGGCTGAGTGAGTGTGTGTATGAGTGTCTCGGTGAGTGAATGGATGCCTCAGTGGTACATGTGAGTAACTCCATATGTGAAAGGCAGTATATATGAGTGTTGCACTATATAAATGACTATATGTGAGAATGAGTGATTGTGGGAGTGCCTGTATGGATCAGTGTGTCCTTGTATTAGTTATTGTATTAGAGTGTAAGGATGTGTTAGTATATGTTTAAATAAGTGACGTGGTATGTGTATAACTGTACAGGTGAGTAAATGAAAGTGTTATTGATTATTTCCATTACTGACTAGGTGTGTGAATAACTCTAAGAATGAGAGGCAGTGTCTGAGTGTCTGTATAGATATGTGACTGGATATGATAATGCTGTATTGATGGCTGACTGTATGTATGAGTGAGTGTATAGGTGAATGAATGTATGTGTGTAGACCTATAAATTAGAGAGTGGATATAGACTAACTGGTATTGGTGTGTTCACGGTTTCGAAAATGTTATTCTGTATTTTAGACTGGGTGTATCTAGTGTTATATTAGGGAATGATCAGGTGCATCTGATTTTCACGTGGATGATGTCATCAGTGATGTCATCAGTGATGTCACTGACCATGTCATGAGTGATGTAATATTTGACGTCATCAGCAGTGCATTGCGGGGGCGCAAGTTATAGTTAACAGGCGAATTTCTCTGGTTTTATATGAGTCAAATGTCCAACTAACTATAACGTCCCTGAAACCTATGTTTTTTCAGTGAATTTCAAAGGTGAATTAAATGCTAATTTCCAACTATAACGTGCCTGAAAACTATGTTTTTTTCAGTGAATTTCAACGGCTTTTTAAATGCTAATTTCTATTTATAACGTTCATTAAACCTATGTTTTTTTCCTGTGTTTTTTAATTATCATCCCATTCTCAACTTGGTGAAAACTGCAAATCTCACCACTCTTCCATCAATACCTTACACCAACAAAATCACCACAAACAAGAGCCACATCTAACGCTTATGTACAGTAGGCGTTCCCGTGCAAAAAAGAACACGAAAACACCACTTCCCCATATTTTCAACAACCAGCCAAATCTGCAATGCGATCCAAAAAGCAGGCGATAAGCCGAGTTAGCAGTAACAAATTAACATCAACCTTAACTGGTGTATGGTGGTCGAGTATCTACTCCGTTATTTCGACCCAACTCACAGCCATATCTAAAGACCAACACGTGATACAGCTACTGATCATGCAGCTCCGACACCCAACAACGCCACAACACCCAGCCCCACCACCACCAGAACCTCCCCGCTGGACCACCCCGCCCACTACCACCGAGGCAGCACAAAACAGAACAACGGACCTTCCCAAAACGCCATGCCCCTCAGCCACACAATAGCTGAATGTTGGGAGATGAGCAACCAACTATATATGAAGGAGGCAAGTCACCCATCACTGATAAAGCACACAATGCCAAGTGTAACGCTCATGTGCTGCACAAACCTCACTATGCAAAGCACAAACCTCTCCATGTGGAGATATACTATTAATAATTGTACTGTAGTGCACAGTGGATGCAACCATGTTACCTCAGGCAGTGGGGAAGATCTCGGTCATGTAGCTGTGTTGTCCCCCCCCTGGAAGCGGAAGGGGAGTGGGCTGCTCCAAGTACACCACTCCAGCGTAGGAGTATGAATAAATAGACCAGGCCCTAGGCGTGGTTCACTTGTGGGAAGACCAACGAGTCTGTCAGAACGGCAGCCCTCACCCTGGCATGTGGCAGCCGCCATAGCTGCGGGCCTCCTCGACACAGGGCCCCTGCGAACCCAGCGGCACAGCACCGCAGACTTATGTCTGTACCGACTACCGCCTTCGATCTACACTACGGACAGCATGGCTCACAATTCAGATGTAGGGGCGATTGCAGATATCGCAGCCAGTTCGCAAGACACGTTGCTGCCAGTGCGGACCACCCAGACCACGCATCATCGCAGGGTGCACACACGCTGTGTGCTTCAGGTGCTACTAACTCACTGCACCATAAGTCATCACCACGTGGCCTTATCAACGCAGAATTCTTTAGACAAAACACATTGCTCCCAGTGCGGCCCGCCGGGACCACATCTCATTGCAGGGTGCACACACGCTGAGTACTCCAGGTGCCACTAACTGTGCAGCTCAACTCAACGCCACGTGCCTGTGCACCCATCCTGACCACTGCCTCCGCCCTTCACTGGAGTTACATGCTTCACAATTTAACATTAGTAGCGATGCAAATTGTGTATGCAACGGCGGCGACACTTGGTGCCAATAACTCTGTTCAACACAAGCCGATCCCACATGTGTAACTGTGTCCTGAGTCCTGAATAGCTGTCACCCCAACTCCGTACCACCACACTCCCTTTCATCAGTGAGGGGTATTTCCATATGCAACTATAGACTCCAGTAGGTAAGTAAGTATCACAGTCCTACACCCTACATATTATCCTTTTAGTATCCTTGCTTCAAGAACTTTTTTTATATCAGTAATAGCTTTACTACAATGACCAAATTAATCTTCAAATGAAAACTAAAATGGAATAGCAGTCTACACTGCGGTCAGTACAGCTCGCAATTCCATTTTTAAATGCTAATTTCTAACAACAAGATTGTACTCAGAAAATACAACACTTCGTCAGTGTATTCTATACTTATTTCATCTTTTCATCATACGCCTACACTGCACTCACTAGGGCTCCCAATGCAAATTATTTCTTCGTTCATTAACTACAGAGTCACTAGGCAAGTAACTGTTACAGGCCTCAAATCTGCATAATATCCTTTTAGTATCCTTTCTTCTTGAACATTTTTTATATCAGTTATACCTCTAGTACAATCACCAAATTCATTTTCAAGTACAAACAAACACTCAGCAGTCTAAACTGCGGGCAGCAGACCTCGCAATTTGAATTTTGGACACGTGGTGCCAACTAACACTGTCCAACACAAGCCGACCCCACATGTGTAACTGTGAGCTGAGTCCTGAATGGCAGTGACCCCAAGTCCATGGCAGCCATCACAGCAGCAAACTCTCTTTGATCAGTTAGACTTATTTCCATATGCAGTGACCCAAAACTTCATGACAGTGACCACACCACCACACTTCCTTCGATTAGTGAGGAATATTTTCATATTGAAGGCCGGCGACAAGTGGTGCCACTGAACCTGCACTATGCAGGCCGGTGAAGCCACCAACGTATGCATGTGGCTGTGGGCCCTTGCTCACCGCTACCTCTGGCCCACACTACGATCAGCAGGCCTCACAATTCAGATTGAGTCGTGATTCCACATGACGCAGTCCTATAGACAAGACACATTGCTCCCAGTGCGGCCCGTCAACACCAAGCATCATCACAGGCTCATACACTCTCAATACTTCTGGTGCCACTAACCCTCTTTAACAGAAGCCGATCCCACATGTGTAACTGTGTCCTGAGTCCTGAATGGCATTGAGCCCAAGTCTGAAGCTCTGAAGCAGCAACCACACAACATACTCCCTTTGATTTGTGAGGCATATTTCGATATGCAAGGCCAGCGACACCTAGTCCCACTAACCCTCTTTAACACAAGCCGATCCCACGTGTGTAACTGTGTCCTGAGTCCTGAATGGCAGTCACCTCAAGTCCGTGGCAGCGACCACATCACCAGACTCCCTCTGATCAGTGAGGCATATTTCCATATGCAAGGCCAACAGCACGTCGTGCCACTAACCCTCTTTAACACAAACCGATCCCACATGTGTAAGTGTGGCCTGAATCCTGAATGGCAGTCACTCCAACTTCGTGCCAGCGACCACAGCACCAGACTCCCTTCAGTCTTATTTGTTTTTCTTTTCTTTAAATATTTTTTTTTTATATGTAAATCTATACATGTCTAAGACTCTTCTTTGTCCAACCGCACAGGGACACTTCCGGGCCCAAGAAGGTTGCTGGGGCTATGATGGTAATATGGGAAGAGGAAGCGTTACCTGCTGATTTGGGGAGAGGCAGCGTCAAAGGGGTATCTATCACAGAAAGAACTCCAATATGTTTTGACAAATACCTCAGACAAATGCCAGCTGACGGACTGAATCACAAAATGATTTTTCAATACTTATGTAGTGTGAGTTATGAACAGTTCGCACCCAGGCTCGCAGAGGGACAACTGCGGCCCGTCCACTCCACTCACAGACGCAGTACTACGACCTGTCCGCGCCATTATAGCTATCCCTGCCCTGTTACGTCGTATGTGACGCCACTCAGATTATGTTCTGACGATGGCCCCACATAGCTACCTGTCGCAGGCGTACTTGCTGTTGGTGTGCAGGTCAGTGGTCTAGTTCTCCACATCTCCCGCCCACTCCCTGAGGGCATGTTTGCACACACACCACACCCGTCTGGCACATGCGTCACAGACCATGTGACCACACAAATATAATAGATCGACAACGTCACATCCTTTATTGCCGGTGCTGACTAGATGCCGGACGCTCCAAGTGTCTCAACCATAAAAAGTCTTTCTAAACTTCCGCAGAAGGTTACTCGCACCCTAATCTGTATAGCCCTCAGGGGCCTACCACCCCCTTGGCGCGGACTTCAGATGCACAGGTTTAGTGCCACCCGCAGCTCATATGGCCAGCAGGGGCCTACCACTACGTGGCACGAATTTAACTTCCACAGGCTTAGTGGCCCCAAAAGCTGATGTGGTCTCCACCATTGATGACTCAGGACTCAGCGACATGTGTGAGATCTGCCGGGCCGTGGAGAAGATGATGTGGTCTCCGCCATTCAGGACTCAGCGACATCTGTGCGATCCGCCAAGCACCTGATGTGGTCTCCGCGGTAAACAACGTTTACCACAAATCTTTTTCCCCGCAGGGAATCACAATGCAGTTGTTACAACGACCGCGTTGTGATTCCGCATACCATTACTCCGCAAGTCGGAACAACGACTTGCGGAGTGGAGGGGAAGGTGTTGGATGTAAAATCCAACACCTTCCCTATTGTCCGCACAGACTGGAGAGGAATAGTAAATTATACTATTCCAACATCCAGCGCCCCCCCTCCGCAAGTCGTTGTTCTGACTTGTGGAGTAGTGGTATGCGGAATCACAACGCGGTCGTTGAAACGACCGTGTTGTGATTCCCTGCGGGGAAAAAGACTGCGGGATAAGAACGTACATTCAGTCTCTGCCATTCAGGACTCAGGAGTCAGAGACATATCTGGGATGCACAGAGTTTTAACGGGGACGTTGAGTGCCCACTGCTGCACACTCCGGTGGCACCAGGTAATTATTTTCTCATGGATACACAGGGGCGGCAGTGTGTCTGTCTGTCTGTCTGTCTGTCCGTCTCTCTCTCTCTCTCTCTCTCTCTCTCTCTCTCTCTCTCTCTCTCTCTCTCTCTCTCTCTCTCTCTCTCTCTCTCTCTCTCTCTCTCTCTCTCTCTCTCTCTCTCTCTCTCTCTCTCTCTCTCTCTCTCTCTCTCTCTCTCTCTCTCTCTCTCTCTCTCTCTCTCTCTCTTCTCTCTCTCTTCTCTCTCTCTCTCTCTCTCTCTCTCTCTCTCTCTCTCTCTCTCTCGCCTCTCTCTCTCTTTCTTTCTTTCTTTCTTCTTTTCCTTCTATCTCTCTAACTCTCTCTTCCTTCTCGCTTTCTCACTACCTTTCTTTCCTTCCCTCTCTGGCTTTTTTTTTCCCTCTCTTTTTCTTTATGTCTCCTTTGATATGCGCATTACACACGTCCTTATTTTGTGCTCTATTTTCCAGGGTCTGTCGTCCACATCCATAGTCCCCACAGCAGTGTTCCACCTTGTTATTTTGTATTTTTTTTTATAAATGTTGTTTATTACTTTATCATTGATATATGTTAATAAAAAAATAAAGTTTGGAAAAAAAAAATAATGTTTCTGGTTGTTTTCTTAACTGCTGTGTGACACTTTCTTGTTCTTATTACTGTTATTTGATGAAGTCCACCATAGTCTTAAATTTTGTAGGACTTATTGCGGGAATACTGGTGATGTCTGCAGTTTCCACCAACTTCTGAATAGTGTGTTAGTTTTAGCTCAACTTTACTTCCATTAAAGTGCTGATAATGAAATGCAGACTAGCCATTCCCATGCAAAAAGACACGAGGTGCACCTTTGCGATTTATTCTAAATACTAAAATCCTATATTGAATTGCACTGACGTAGTGGCTGCACTCAGTGTACACAAAAAATCATTTACGAAACCTCATTTTATTTATATTGATTGGGAATCGGGCCTCAGGTGCTGGATCTTGACGAGATACACTGCCCAGTTCGTATATTGACCTGCACTCGCAAAAAATCACATCACAACTTTCACACCAACTGCAATGCGAAACAAATTCCGGCGATAAGCCAAGTTAGCACCAAGGATTTTATACCTGCTTTCTGATGGTGTTAAGCAGGACGACTACCTGTGGCGTGAAAGAGAACACAGCCAAGAGCCACACCAGAACAACCACGGGTGCCATAGAATAAATGAGGATTATACAGAGATACCCATGAGGGCCACAAGACTCTTCGGCACAACTCCGGGACCGTCAACGCCCCCCAAACCCGCATCTGAGCAAGTGTGTCCCTCTGGTCATTGTGTTAGCATGATAGGCACCAGCCCTGCAACATCACAGTGTGCTATCACCTCAGCGTTGGCAGTGAGCCTGGACATGTAGCTATGCATGCATCCTCCTGCAGGCACAACCGGCGTGTGCTGGTCCGGAGTACACAGGTCAGCGCAGGGGTGTGCCTATCCGACAACAGGAATGGGGTGTCTCGGACATCTCAGTGTACAGGAAGTGTGTCTCTGTGTTCTGGTGTGGCCTGCCACAAGGGCCACAGCAGTCGATGTTGTAAAGTGGCATGTACCACCTCTAAACGACCCTGTGATGTTGTAGTTGGAATGCAGCAGTACATGCGCAAATAGGCATTACAATGGTGTGCCGTACGAGTGCACCAGATACAACACCGCACCGTACAAAATTGTGGCAGCTCGTGGGAGGGAGGAGCCGCTGTTTGCAATGTAACAGACAGTGAACTCGCCCATGTGCCACGTGCTCGGTATCTCATCCATAATGACAACGGTCGCAGACATCCCACAGCACCAACTACCCGCTTTTGTACACATCCTCTATGAATGCAGCATGGTTTTCACTTCTATGCTCGTTCACTGGTGTGATGTTGGCGAGTTGTGTGACTTGTGCTCCTTGTTGGTGTATTTCATTTTGGCCATTGTTTCTCTATACTTGTGCTAGACTTAATTGTGCATGTCTGCCATTCTGCCCATCTCCCCCGTCCCCCTCTCCCTGCTTCTTCCTCTTCATGGTGCTGTTCTGTCTATAATTTTGTTGCTCCACACATAAATACATGTAAAGAACAAATTAGAATAGTTCCTTGATTCTTTTAGGTTTCAAAACTTCTCTCTCTTGGTTTCTTTTTAATTTTGCATATAAATAGTTTTTTTCAATATTCAACAACACATAAAAGTCAGAAGTGCAATGTATTCTATCAACACACTTTGTAGAACAATCTACAACACGTGCAGGTTAAAAGTTCATCAATCTTTTTAAACTTAACCATATTTTTTTGCAACATTTTCTCGAACATTTAACGGCACGTGCAGGTTAAAAGTTCACGATTGTTTTAAGTTCGAACAGTGCCTTCCAAATGCAAGTAGCAGGTGTCGTTGAGTTGACAACTTTTATCCTATGATATGTACTCCGCGTTGAAACTGCTTTTTCTTAACCAATCACAAAGATGCTTTTCCACAAAACGAATGTGCACCCTACTTTTAAAAAAGAATGCTTTTCGTCTCCCAATCACTTATCGTTTTATATGGCAATAAAAAGTAGTTCCCCATCTTTAAACATATCTCTTATTCTACCATGGAACTGCATGAGCTACAGACATCTTTCCATACCTTCCAGCCATACCTTCAAAATGCTAGTGTGGATCGTAGGACATAGCTATGTTTCCTGATGCAAGAGGTATGCAGAACAGAGACGTATTGACTTAGACCTAGGTTTACAAAATGTGGACATTAAATGGTTTGCACAGAGAGGATTGAAGTGGCACCAATTGTTGCCCTTGGTTAAAACCTGTGTACATTTCCAACACCCTGACCTCATGATTGTGCACTGTGGTGGAAACGACTTAGGCACATTGACTGGAGTAGGTTTGGAAATGCTTATGAAGGACACCTTTGGACAATTGATGTTACTTTTCCCTCAAACTGTCTTTGTATATTCCAATATATGCCAAAGACAGAAGTGGAAATAGTTAAAACAATTTTGTCCTCAGATTGAAAAATCTAGGAAGAAACTCAACAAAGCTGTATCTGCATACCTCAGAGACCACAAAATGGGGTCCATCTACAACAACAACATATGTTTTGATATGGCTGATATCTACAGAAGTGATGGAGTACACTTCACAGATCACGGAAATCGAGTTTTCCTGAATAACTTGAAGCTGTGCATCCGCACTTATGTCTAGCTCCAACTAATCAACACAAGGGCTCTTTTTAGAGCCACCCTATAACTGACAACTTAGGCCCGCTATTTTAGGGCCAGGTAACGACAACTCCCGCACCCTCACCAAAATGTATTCTCCATACAGCTGTGACGCAGCGGCCAGACCATCTGACTTTGCAGCACAGAGCTCTCGCTTTGATCACCACCTCTACTCCCCTATAGGGGTGAGTAGTTTGCACTTTACAAATACTGAATTGATTTGATACGCGCGAATTTACCTTCGCACTCCCTAAGCACCATACACAAGTTACAATGTTCTAAACAACAGTTCCTCCGAGTAGGTATAACTACATACTGACACTACTTGGACAGATGTGGCACAGCGGCCAGAGCACATGACTTCACAGCAAATGACACACTGTTTAGACTCACGTTTTCATCCCGAGTCCGGCAGCAGCTCAGTTTAGCAGCTTGAGACTGTACACAATACCTTCACATATTTCCCGTACCCCAGGACTTTCAGACCTGTACGGGTTAGTACTTCATCCTAGTAGGTATAAACACATGCTGACACTACTTCCACAGGTGTAGTGCAGCGGCCACGGCACATGACTTCACAGCATAAGACGCAAAATTTGGGCTCACGCTTTAATCCCCGACTCCCGCACCAGCTCACCTTAGCAGCGTCAGACTCTAGGCAATACCTCACTTAATTTCCGTAGCCCAGCACTTTCACACTGCTACGGGTGAATACTTCGCTTCACACCCCATCTATAGCACACCCTAAACACCCCACAGAGGTTACAGTGCTCCTACCCTCCTCTTTCCCACTTTTTTTGCCCTTTTTTCCCGACTCGCTTCGGCGAAATCAGAAAATGGCAGCCAACACTTCCTAGTTGCAACCACTCGCAGCCAATAAGCAGCAAGCTCAAGTTGTAACGCCTCAGCCAATCAGATGGCAGAATTCCCAAATATCGATATCTGTAAATTTTGATATTTCTCAAAAACCACTGAACGGATTTACACCAAATAAACAAAAGTGTGCTTTCTAGACCAAGACCCTTCTCCCTGCCACATTTGGGGTAATTCCGTTCACCGATTCGACCTGTAACCTAGTCTAAAGTTTCCTATGGAAATTAACATGGAGAAAACACGTTTTGGGACCCCCTTTTTTCTCGGCCCCCACTTGACAAATCACCCCCAAACTTCCCACAAAGGAGCTGATATGAACAAAGAATACGTTTGAAAAATTTCATGATGATTCATCAAACGATGCTAAAGTTATAAGCAAAACAAAAAATGCTCTTCCTATGGACACTTTGTCCTAACTTGGCGACCACCAGTAGGTAATATATATATATATATATATATATATATATATATATATATATATATATATATATAGATAGATAGATATCCAGAAAACTCCACTGCACAGCGACTATGTAAATTCAACAAAATGGAGCACGGACCACAGCTTGATGCGCAGAATCTAGTTTATTGTCTCCAAACTCTGTCAGCCATATAGATAGCTAGATAGATAGCTAGATAGATAGCTAGATAGATAGCTAGATAGATAGCTAGATAGATAGCTAGATAGCTAGATAGCTAGATAGCTAGATAGATAGCTAGATAGATAGCTAGATAGATAGCTAGATAGCTAGATAGATAGCTAGATAGCTAGATAGATAGCTAGATAGCTAGATAGCTAGATAGATAGCTAGATAGATAGCTAGATAGCTAGATAGATAGCTAGATAGCTAGCTAGCTAGCTAGCTAGCTAGATAGATAGATAGATAGATAATCTACTGGCGGTCGCCAGTAGATAGTTATGGTTAGGACCTATTTTCCATAGGAAATCCACAACATTCTATTCCCAATAAGTCTGGCGCCGGTTGACGAATCTTCGCGAAATTTTACAAACGTTTGGCCAGCTCCGGTCCACTCCTATCCTGAAAGTTTTGTGGTGATTCGTCAAGCGGGGGGGGGGGCGAGAAAAAAGGGGGGGTCCCAAAATGTGTTTCCCCCATGCAATTTCCCATAGGACCTGTTGACACAGCTACAGCCCGAACTGCTGAACGGAATTACACCAAATTTGGCAAAGAGGTAGCCCTTGGTTCACACTTGTGCCTTTTGGTTAAATGGTGTAAATCCGTTCAGTAGTTCCTGAGATATAGATATATATAGATATATTTATATAGAATAGTACTGAGATACATCCAAAAGTCACACAATACACATTCTTCCGTAGTTATTCCTTTTTAATCTTCTTTATTTTTTCTTTTGTTGCATACATTCAATACAATCTACAGCCAACGTGTTTCATGCACACTGCGCTTCTTCAGGGCTGAAGTAAAATTATTAGGAATCTCAATGTTAATATTCCTTGAGTTATTCAAAATTGTCTTCCGGTCTAATTATCTGGTGATCTTCCTTATGAAACAATTCTTTAAAGGGGGCGTGGCTACGCAAGCCACGATGGCGGACCTGCACTGTTGAGGCTCCGGGTCCGGGCGCCCTTAACATGAAATATTGAGCGTCACTGGGGCAGACAAACGACCCCAGACCCGTCGGAACCCGTTCCCACGGGGGTGCAGCCGCGGCGCCGGATCGCAGCGCACTGAGCCTTCCGCGCTGCGGCTCCAAGTTGGCGCCGGTGCCCTGCTGAGCAGCCCAGCGGCGGAGAGGGGACGGGGCTGGAAGTGGTGGTGCATCGTGCCTGGCGCGCTGGGGCATTTGGACGCCGAGAACAGACACCGACTCGACGGGGGACGGCGCCGGGCACGGACGGGGCGGACCTACGCTTCTCGCCATCTGACCGGAGACACAGCGGAGCACCCGGACGACGCCGAGGACCGAGGCAGGCCGACACAGATCACCGGAGGGAGGCGCCCCCCCCCCCAACTCCCCACGGGACGCTTCAGGTACCAGGAGAACTTGGGGAGTGGGGGGGACCGCGGTGATCGGGGGGGGGCGCCGCGGACCCGGGGCCCCCTCCGCTACCAGTAAAAACCCTCTGCCTGACCTTAAAATGGCCGCCTGCGGGACATCTGGCATCGTGGCAAATCCCTCACAGGGGCCCTGATCAGAATAAACTGTCACTGAAACGTGAGGGTGGTGGCGATCGCCCTCCCAACTGCATGGGGTGGGCCCCCCCCACCTCCGGCCCACAACTGCCCCACTGGCGCCGCTGACGGAACGTGCTGCCCCGGGAGACCGGCCGCCTGTGGGACATCAGGCATTGTGGCGAATCCTTCCCAAGGGCCCTGATCCTGACACACGGGAGTGGTGGCGATAGCCCTTCACCCTGCATGGGGCAAGCCCCCCACCTGCTGGGGTACCAACTGTGAACCTCCGCCCCACAACTACCCCACTGACGCCGCTGACAGGACGCGCTGCCCCAGGAGACGGGCCGGGCGATCAGAGGGACCCACATTAGGGGGGATGCTCCCGGCGCTCGGATCGCCATTGTGACATTAAACTTTGCTGCCAGCCGGGCGCACCCCCCTGCCTGACCTCGACGAGCCCGCTTGTACGTGGCGTAGCCTCGCTACATTCCCTCCACAGGGGCCCATAACCCACGAGGACGGCAACTGTCCGCTATATCCGTGCCCCCATCGTGTATCTGGCTTGGAGACGCCATAGTGGAGGAGTGACTCGGCGACCGGAACGCTCCGCCTGGCTCGGCGGACACTGCCCCATACCTGGACCCCTGGGTGAACAAGAGTATCCAGTTCCTGTCCGGGACTCCTTTCCCCTCCCCTCCTCCCTTTGCTGGGGGACCACACTTACGCCGGGTGCCTCTCCCCACGGCGCCGAGGCCAGCGGGACCTGCGGAGCTCGCCCGGGGAAGGGCCCACCTCCCTAGCGCCACTCTACCATGGGGAAACCACGATCCACACAACAATGTGCGGTGCCGGAGACTGCCCCGGAAAAGATGCCAAAAACTTCTACTTGGTCCCCCAATACCACGCCTTCGTCGGATCTCTCCATTTCGGACAAACTAGATAAAGTCCTCGCAGCTATTGAACTCTCCCGGATCTCGATGGAGGAACGACTCGGCACGTTGACGACGGAAGTCAATTTGCTCCGGGATGATCACCGCAAGCTGGCGGATCGGGTGCGGGCAGAGGAACGGATATTGGAGGAAATACAGCCCGCACTGAAAGAACAACAGGCGACACTCCAGGGAGTCCTCACTCGCTTGTCTGCAGTGGAGGAACGGGCACAGGACTTGGAAGGCCGCTCGAGACGCTGTAATATTCGGGTGGTGGGGCTGCCGGAGGGGATCGAAGGAGCGAACCCCATAGACTACATGGACACTTGGCTCAAATCCTTTACCCCAACGGCGGACCGTACAGCGTTCTTCTCGATTGAACGAGCCCACAGGGTGCCGGCCCGGAAGCCCATCCCTGGAGCGCCCCCTCGACCACTGCTCGCTAAATTCCTGCATTTTCGCGATCGTGACGCTGTACTTCGAGCGGCACGACAGGCGGCGCCACTCCGAATAGAGGACAAGCAGGTAATGATTTTCCCGGACTATGCTCGAGCGGTGCAACAGCAGCGATCCACTTTTCTGGACGTAAAGCGGAGACTGCGGGATAACAACATGCAGTATGCTTTACTCTATCCAGCTCGCCTCAAGGTTCTCTACAAGGGCTCTTCAGTCTTTTTCACGACCGCCGAGGCGGCGCACGATTGGGCGGATCAGCACTGCACACGGACGCCCGATGCCCACCCCAGAAACGGCTCGCCCTATAACACGTTCCGAGCCAAAAAGCGCCCCATGAAGCCTCGTCACACGGAGAGGAAAGTAGTTTCTGGCGCCCACGACTCGCCGGACCTGGAGCAGATCATGAAGGAGAGGCGGGGGGCGCTACAGGCGGTTATTGATCTCCGATCCACCCAACATACCGACTCCATTGGTCGCCCTCCACACATCTTCTCCTCAGAGGGTGAAAATGACAGTGATGACACCGCATCGGGGATGGGCTCCGTGATGCCCTCTGGGGTCACTCCACAAACGGCAGAAGGACTGTTGGATGGACAGGCGTGCCCCTCCCCACCATGAGGCACCCAAGAACGCTAGACTGTCTACTTTGTATCCTTATGAGTAATAGTCAATATTCATCCACCATCACAAATGTTGAGCTTGGCACATCCCTAGTGACGCGTAATGATCCTTCTCCCATGCCTACTAGACGCATCGGCGCGCAGCTTCAGGTCGCCACCCCCCAACATATAGAACAGGTTCATTCTCCCGGCGTTACAGGGAGACGTTTGGACACACCGTCTCTCGGACGATGAGTCCTTTGCATTGGGACTGTTTCCCGTTCCCCAGCATACCGTTTATTTCCCAGTTCTTACACATCCCACACGTCATGGCACCCTACACTTGCAAGACCAAGCGCCCCAGCAGCCGGGATCACTGGTCCGTTATTCAGCAGCAGCGCGGCGAACCCCTTGGCCCCCACACACCGACCACTCGGGTCGGCGTTTCCCTTGGCCTGCACACTAACCGTATTACCCATGGCACGGAGGACGAGTGTAGCAGATGTTAACATACTAACGTTAAATGCGCGCGGTCTTCACACTCCCCGCAAGCGTTATGCGACCTATGCCTATGCGAAGCGCCAGGCGGCCTCCATACTTCTAGTGCAAGAAACCCATTTGAATGCAACAGAGGTGGGCAGGGTACAGGCGAAATGGCGGGGCCTCGTCTGCGCCACAACCTATTCATCATTTGCCCGCGGCGCGATGATCTGGGTTCGACCGGGTACTCCCTTCCAGGAGCTCCAGCGGGTGGTAGACGGGGAGGGTAGGTTTGTCCTGTTGGAGGGCCTGCTCGACGGCCAGACCGTCCTACTGGGAAGCATATACGCTCCGAATGTTGACCAGGATAAGTTTTGGGACAGACTCACAAAAATCCTAGCCCAATTCACACATGTACCTTGGATACTCGGGGGAGATTACAATTGTATTCTGGATCCCGGATTAGATCGCTCCTTCCCTCCATTGCCACGTTCCCCTACTTACAGACAAATTGATAGATTTAAGGCATGGGTAGCGCACTGGTCACTCACAGATGCATGGCGATTGCACCACCCTCATACGCGCATGTACTCCTTCTACTCTGCTCCTCACAATCTCCGAGTCAGGCTGGACCGGTTCTTATGCACGGCAGCGGTGCTCCCTCAGGTCCGTCACACAGACTACCTGGGTAGAGTCATATCCGACCATGATGCGCATGTGCTGAGTCTTCAATGGAGACCCCCACACCCCCCTGTCCCAACATGGCGCCTCCCACGCGATTGTCTGGCGGACCCGGTCTTCACACACGAACAAGAGTGTAGTATCAGAGAATACTTTGCCCGAAACGCGGGGTCAGCATCCTCCACCCTGATCGAGTGGGACAGTTTTAAGGTGGTGGCCAGGGGAGACTGCATTCAACAGCGCGTCGGGGTGAAGCGTACCCTGGAACAGGCCCTCGATAAGGCTGAGAAACGGCTTGCTAACGCCACAAAACTCACTGATCAATCGGTGGCAGTGGTGACGCAGCTTGCCCATGCCAAGTCGGAATATCAGGGAGCGTGCGCGGATATGCGGCGATACAACTTTCGGGCATATGCGACTCGAATGCACAAAGACCGTGACAAGACGGGCTCGCTGCTGGCGTGGCTGGCTAAACAAGACACGGAGATGCGACCCATCACGTCCATAACTACGCAGCACGGCGTCTTGGTACACTCCCAGGACGAGATTCTTCAAGAATTCCGTCAATATTACTCGGAGGTCTATGATAGCCCTCGAGAGTGGAGTCAAGGGACGATCGATCGCTTCCTTGACCCTCTCCCTCTCCCTCGGATATCTGCTGCAGAGAAAACTGACCTGGACACGGCAATACATACCTCAGAGATCACACATGCCATACGTACATTGGCTCGACACAAAGCCCCTGGCTTGGACGGGTTCCCGCTAGAATACTATGCCACCTTCGCTTCGCTGCTGACCCCCCGTCTTTCGATGGTACTGGACACAGCACTACGCGCGGGCGAATTGCCCAGATCCATGAGAGAATCGGTAATTGTCACTTTCCCGAAGCCCAACCGCGATCCACAGCTGTTGGCTTCTTATCGGCCTATAACGCTCCTCACAGCAGACTGTAAAATTTTGGGGAAAATATTGGCAGAAAGATACTCCCTGGTGATACGTCCATTAGTACACATTGACCAATGTGGATTTGTTCCGGGCAGGAACACCTCCCAGAACATACGACGTCTGTTCCATATCCAGGATCAGATTGGTGACCGCTACCCCAGAGCGGCGTGTCTGATCTTGGACCTCGAGAAGGCCTTCGACACCCTGACGTGGCAGTACCTGTTCTCGGTTCTCCAGCGTGCTGGCCTCGGCCCCAAGCTAGTAGCCTACACCCGCCTTCTGTACACTAAACTCACTTCCCGAATCCGCATTGGGCGTCGTATTTCTTCGGCATTCACAATACACAGGGGTACCAGACAGGGCTGCCCCCTCTCGCCCCTATTATTCGCGCTGGCTGTGGAGCCCCTGGCTGTCCGTCTCCGTGGGGAGGGGCAGGACTGGGGCATACCGCTCGCGGACACCACACACTGTGTCTCACTGTATGCCGACGATCTCCTCCTGTACATACGGGACATCACCGCGGATCTCACCTCACTCGGGCTCATCTTGACCGAGTTCGCAGAGGCTTCAGGCTTAAAGGTGAACTGGGAGAAATCTGTAGTGTACCCCCTACACCCCGACTCTGCCCCTCGGGAGGTATGGATTGGTGATCGGAGACTCAATTGGACGGCGGAAGCCCCTCGCTATCTAGGGATTCGCCTATATCACTCACCCACTGACATCTTCGAGGGTAACTATCGTAGGACACTTGCCTCCATACGTTCCACTATCGGATTCTGGCGGAATCTTCCGCTGGCCCCGATTGGCCGCGTAGCCCTAGCGAAAATGATTTTGGTCCCGCGCCTACTCTATTATTTCACTAATCTTCCAGTGATACCGCCTCGCTCTTTCTTCAAAGATTTGGACACTCTTCTTGGATCCCTAATATGGGGCAAGGGGCGACATAGAATCGCACTGGCAAAACTGAAATTACCCACAACACAAGGAGGCCTTGGAGCCCCCTCGTTCGAAGCCTATTTCCTAGCGGCGCAGCTCCAATGGCTCTCCTATTGGACAGCTGACAGGCACACGTCCGAAACATACACGACCACGGGTCGGATAACGACACCGGAATTGTGCCGTCTACTTGTGCCAGGTACCCGCCCAGCGGAGACCTACCCCCTCCAGGTGGAGGTGGCCCGGGGATGTATCCGACGCATACACCGACTCGCACCGGACAGGCCCCCGTATTCACCATTGCTTCCACTAGTGGGCTGGCCCAAAAACACCCAGTTCTTTACCCCCGTCCTGCTACGGGAGTGGACATCTAGGGAGGTCACCGAGGCAGACATACTGTTCGCGGAGGGACACCTTCGGCCCTTCCAGCAACTCATTGATGACTATGATCTCCCCCCAGGGCAATTCTTGAGGCATCGTCAGCTCCTCAGCCATTTCCGACCATACTATGATCTCACACTAGGGGAGCCCCCCACACATCCAGTCCTCCACATGATACTGCGAATGGGACGGGGCCGTCATCTCACCACCTGGCTGTACAAGTCCATCCGGGAGTTAACACCCCCATCGCTGACCCCCTTACGGACCCTTTGGGAGGAGGAGGTGGGACGGGCGTTTCACGACACTGAGTGGGAAAGGGCACTCGAATTCCCCAAAAAGGTGTCTAGGAATGGCCGTTTCAAAAACATACAATATTACATTCTACATAGGGCCTACTTGACCCCAGCACGCCTGCAGCGTTTTTATCCCGCTACGGTCTTCCTCTGCCCCCGCTGTCAGGCGCAAGACGCAGATTTTCTCCATATGTTTTGGTCGTGCCCGGATATTCAGACTTACTGGTCGACTATCCACGAAACCCTCCGAGATCTCACGGGGTTGCCTCATCTAGATACATGGGAGTACTGCGCACTGGGAATAATGGGCCGGAAGACACGGCACAAAGTGCCCATACGATTTGTCTCCTTAGCACACCTCCTGGCTAAACGATGCATAGCGATGCATTGGCGTTCCCCCACGGGCCCCCCGCTGGCGGCATGGAGGGGGGCGGTGCTCAAGTGGTCCGCGGCTGAGGAGGATGCCCTGCGAGAGGAGGAAGCGAAGGGCATACGTAAAACCCCGATTTCCCTGGAGTGGGCGCTATTGATGCATCAGTTTAAACAGCCCCAGCCCCTAGCTGACCAGGGCGCGACCGCGACCATCCCTACTGCCACGCAGCCTTACGCGACACAACCCCACTCGGATAATGCTCCCCCTAATGCCCCACGCCCACCCTAGAGTGACCACGTTCCTATCCCCGCTACTCCGGGGCCTGCACCTATGTCGTATGTCCGCCTGCATAGTCGTACCCCGACCAGGGGTTCCCACTGCGTCGTCTCACCAGTTACCTAACGGACCACATGTGAGATGGTCCGGCTGCCCTATCCTTGATAGTCCATGACTGCCCCTAGTTTACTCTCCCCCTCCCTGGTTTGTTTATTCATATGGCAAATACCTGTTACATTGCATATAATTGCAGTAAAGTTATTTCTACATGTCAAGATGGGTATCACCTGACTGGAACAATGTACTTAATGACGCCACGCTCCAATACTGATATGTAACAACTGTACTAACAAATGCCAATAAAAACAAGTTTAAAAAAAAAAATGAAACAATTCTTTAAAAAGCAGGTAGCTTAGCTCCTTGGTTCTTAAGAAGTCATGAATTCTTGCTAATTTAGTATTTGCATGGTCCTTATATTATCTTCACTAGTTTTCTTGTTTCAATACTAGAACTGCCACACACCTCTGTTGTATTTCTTCCACCTTGCTCATGCAAACCCCATGATACGGGATCCTGTGTCTTGCTTCCAATGAAGTCCTCCCTCCTTTTCTGCTATGGAACCGTAACTCTTACAAAAAGGTGTGTTATTAACATAACACATGCATTTGTAAAGCACATGTTTACTGAATAACAGATTTTTATTGTTACCCAACTCAATAACACTCATTTTATGAACCTCATAAGGATGAAAGACTGAGTTGATCCACCAGGAAGTGAATCTGTGACCATGAGGTCATACACAGGTGTCTGTAGTGGACACATTAGTCCACAGAACCACTGCACCTGGCCGTCTCTCTCCCTTTGCAGGGAAATGGACAGACTTATACTGGGAGAGACTTAAAACACTTTATTAATCAGGTTATCCTGCAACATATGTTTTGCTCTGCATCCAGATGAGAGGATGAGCTACGGATGTTAGATTTTTTGTTGTACGGAAGGTGTTTTTATACCTGTACACATGGTACCCGTAAAACGCTCCGTTCAGGTTAAACTATACATTTGCTACACCTACATATGGTTCCCGTAAAACGCTCGATCAGGTTAAACCATGCATTTGCTACACATACACATGATTCCCGTAAAATGCTCCGGGTGGTGAGGCCAACATAGCGGGTCAGCCTACTGCCCCTGCGGGACCCTAGAGGGGTGTGAACAACGGACTCGCCCTTCTGCACGGATGCGCGGCCAATGTGGTCTCTCGGCTGAAGGCACCTGGGTCACGCACTGCTGTGCTCTCCCTGGGCTTCGGAGGGGAGCCCTCGTGCACTTTGTGCCCCGGCCCAGCCCTACTACGCATCTGACCTGCAAACACCCAAGAAGCAGGGGGGACGTGAGAGGCCACCGATCCTCCATGCCGTGTGAGGGGCGCGCGTCACCTGGGCCTCACTCATCCGCTCATGGGCAGACCCGCCCGCATCAGCGACCGCCTTACCCCAAGCCGGAGACCCTGACATGTCCACTACGCGTGGAAAGAAAGAGAAAGACAAAGAGAAGGGGAAGGAGGATTGGTCCGTCAAAGACTTGTTTGCCAAGATGTCGGGCGCAGCTGGAGGTGGGGCCATGTCTCCCCAGCCCCGCCCAAAGGGCAGGAGATGGAGCAAACAGACAAACCGGTCGCAAGAGCCTTCCTCTCCCAGTTGCTCTCGGCTTTGAGAGATGATCTCCAGATTCTTAAAAAAGAATTCGCTGATGAAATGAAAGAAGTCCGCAGAGACCTAGACGCGGTGGGCGAAAGGGTGTCGTCTATGAAGGATCATGAACAGTCTCATGACGAGGAAGTCGAGCAACTGCAGCAGGAAGTGATCCGCTTACAAGCACAACAAATTGACCTCCAGGCCCATGCGGAGGATTTGGAAATCCGCTCCTGCACGAACAACATTCGGGTGAGAGGTGTTCCCTCCAATGAAGAGAATAATTATATCAATGGGTACCTCCAGGAGCTATTTCGTCATGTGCTAAAATAAACTCAATACTTTCCATCAAAATAGACAGGGCTCACAGAGTTGGCTTGCAGCGGAAGGCCCCAGCACTTCCCCCTGATATCTTGGCCTTTCTACCGAACTTTCAACTTAAAGAACTTATCCTGCGCAAAGCCCGCGATGCCCAGCCCTTGGTTTTCAGAGGCCACACTGTTGCTTTATATCAGGTTTTGGCGGCCTGTACCCTTCAGAAACGCAGGGACTTTCATCTGGTCACAACCCACCTCCGCAACCAAGGTGTCTCCTTCTTGTGGGTGCACCCATTCCGCATCATTTTCAAGTGGGACAGCAAGCTAGGTCTAATACGCTTCCTGCAAGAGGCATGCCAGCTCCTGGACATTGAGCATGACCCACCGGATGAAACATTGAGTCAAGACAAGAAAGTCCGGCGGGGGCGATGGCAGAGAGTTGGGGGCAGGCACCAGTCTGGGACCCCCTCGAAGCCGAATCCAGAGAAGATAGCACAGGAACATCGAGCAGTGCTGGCCTCTTTGACGGCGGACTCTGGAGCTGGGGCCGATGCTTAACTAGCACTGGGGTCAGATAAGTGTGCTAGAGCATAGCTGGGGGGCAGCAGCTGGGCGGGCTGGGACGGGAGGGACACCGTCAGCCACAGATGCACCCCACTGACTGTTTTTCCGGAGGGGATGTGGTCTCGTACTACGGCTTCTGGACACTTTGTGTATTTTATTTTGTTGGGCTTGTTGGGCTTGTTAGGGTGGTGGGAAGGGACGTCCGATATCCATGATCACGAGTTGCAAGACCTGTTGGGGAACTCTGATGCTACCACGACAATGCTATCATACTACCCTTGACACTACATGTATATATACTGCAGCACTCAGACTGGGAATATGCTTACACCTGGGGCTCCGCCTAGAAGGCCCAATTTTCCTCCCCCCTTGATATGGTCCATGTGGAAATTCTTACAATTAATGTAAAGGGGCTTAACAATCCGGTGAAGAGGAGTGCGGTATTGTCGTATTTGGAGAATGCGGAGGCAGATGTGTGTCTCCTGCAGGAGACTCACCTCTTGCCCGGGAACACTCACCGCATGCGGTCCAAGGCCTTCCTACTCCAGTACTTCTCCACCTTGGGGGCGAAAAAGGCCGAAGTAGCCATACTCATCTCTAGATGATGCAAGGGGGTGGTGAAGCACAAAGTGTCAGAGCTCAAGGGGAGGTTACTGGCTTATACTCTTCAATTTGGTAATCAACCCCAGGTGATTGGTTCCATTTACGCCCCTAACAGAGGGCAGGAGCCCTTTCTACAGGCTGCCCTAGCAGACGTATTGGCCCCACAGGGGCGTATGATGTTAGTGGGGGGGACCTCAACATAGTTATGGACTCAGGTATGGACAGGTCACACGCAACCTTTTCCAGGGAGGGGAACTGTTATGGGATGGGAAGAGGTGGCTGAGGGAGGTGGGCTTGGTAGACATCTGGAGGTGGCTCACCCCACACCACAACAATACACATACTACTCCCAAGCCCATAAGTCTTACACACGACTGGACCACTTTCTAGGGACGGAGGAGGTAAATGCTGCAGTGCGGCAGACGTACATTGAACCTATGACTCTCTCGGATCATGATGCCCTATCGGTCCAGGTTTTGCTGAACACAAATACACATCTGATCGGAAGTTGGCGGCTTAAGGAACATATGCTTCATAACAAGGAGGTAGAACAGCAACTTCTTACATGCATTAGGGATTATCTCACCATAAATGACATTCCAGACAATGCAGTTACGACACTGTGGGAAGCATTGAAAGCCGTAGTACGGGGGGAGCTTATAGGGACTGCAGTGGCCCACAATAGAGAGTGTAAGGAGGTGACAGTTACATTAACAACTCAAGTACGAGAACTTGAACAGGTACATAGCAGGACTGGGGCCCCTCGGGTATGGAGACAGCTGAAGGCGGCGAGGGCACTACTGGCCTACCCACGATTTGGACAGAGCAGAATATGCGGCGATCCGCTTGAAACATTCCTACTACATTGGGTGAGACCGCACAGGCCGGCTCCTGGCCAATCGCCTGCGGGCCCAGAGACAGCAAGCGCATGTTTCTTCACTTTGGAAAGAGGGCGGGGGAGGAGAAATTAGGGGATGCAGAGACCGCACAGGAATTCTGGGATTTTTACCTGCAACTTTACTCTGCGGAACCTCAATCTGATCATGCTACAACGGCTTACTTGCAGTGGATCTCCATGCCTGCATTGTCTCCCACTCAGGTGGCATCCCTAGATGCCCCTATTCGCATAGAGGAGGTCATCACAGCTATTTCACGCTTAAAATTGCTTAAATCCGCGGGCCCAGACGGGTTCCCTTCTCTTTTTTACAAGAAATTCTGCACTATCACCGATGCTGACTAGGCTTTTCAATTCGTTCGGAGGCTCCAAGCCAGATTCCAGACACCATGCTGGCGGCAGCAATAGTGGTATTGCCCAAGCCTGGTAAGGTTAGGCAACAATGCGGCGCATATCGCCTGATCTCTCTACTAAATGTAGATTTCAAAATCTTCACGGGCATCTTTGCAACACGCTTGAGTCCTTGCATGCCATACTTGATAGAACCTGACCAGGCGGGGTTTATTCAATCCCGCCAATGTAGCGATAATACGAAAAGAATGCTCGATCTTGTGGATAAGGCCCACCGGACGCGAATGGATGCTCTCCTGTTAACAATCGACGCAGAGAAAGCGTTCGATCGGGTGGATTGGGGGTTCCTGGGGCTCACAATGGAGAAGTTCGGCCTGCGGAAGCGGTTCCGTGAATGGGTGGGCTGTTACTCTGCCGCACCTATGACCTGCATCAGAGTCAATGCCATCTACTCCATGCACTTTGTTATTCATAGGGGGACCAGGCAGGGCTGCCCACTGTCGCCATTATTATTTGCCTTGTATATTGTGCCATTGGCACAGCGGGTCAGAGATAACCAAACTATTAAGGGGATCCCATTTGGAGGGAAAATCCACCCCATTAGCCTCTATGCTGATGATGTACTGGCGGCACTGGCAGCACCCAGACTATCCCAACCCGCCTTCATGGAGGAGTTGGACCCCTTTAGCCAGGTCTCCGGCTTTCGGGTTAATGTTGGCAAATCTTTTGCACTGCCCCTCGACTCGGCCGCGTCCTCCACGCAGACCTTGCAATTGCCCACAGGCGCTTGGCTAACTGGCATTAAAGTGACGGAAACAATCCCGTATCTTGGCTTAGAGGTGGTGGCGACGGTCCAACGAACAACCCAGCTGAATTATGCTAGGTTGCTGCGTCAGGCGGAGAAAGACCTGGGCTCATGGGGCAAACACCACTTCTCCCTCCTCGGCCGGGCAGCCGCTGTTAAAATGTCCCTACTACCTCGGGCACTTTACTTGTTCCAAACTCTACCAACTCATCCTCCTGTCGGTGTGCTCACTTTGCTGTATACCGGATCTCCTCATCTATTATTAATCAGCCTAACTATGCTACTTAGTGGAATGGGCAAGGCCGGAGTCCGAAAAGCGGTGGCTTCTCCAAGATATGGCACGTGCGGGCATCCCTTTATGGAAGGCCCCTTTCTTAGGAGGGCACAGTGGCCGCAAGGCCTGATGGGCTCTATGATCACTAAGTCGGTATTGGCGGCCTGGGACGGGGTGGCGACTTCCAGGAATCTTACGACTTTTCCTTCCCCACTGACCCCCTTGTTTGGCAATAGCAACTTCACTCCCGTGTGGTAAATATTCTTTTTTACCTAATACTGAATTTCATACGGAATCTTTAAAATAAAATAAAAATAGCTCAGAATAACAAGAGGCAGAATCCGTGGTATAAGAGGTTTTCTAAATGGGCTTTATTCCATAAAAAATGGCCGACTCGAGTCGCGGCCTTCAGGTTCCGTCACCACGAGGGTTCAGGAAGTGAAGTACAATACTTTATTGACAGACATGCATTTTTATAATAAGTACATTACAATGAAACGAATGTAGAAGGCGTAACATTTGATAAGAAAAGTGACATAACAGGTACGTAATTGAAACTAGGCGTAATAAGGAATAAAAGAAACATGATTGGTTAGGATTATCAGACATAGGTGGATCTATAAGATAATACTTGGCATAGATGCGCGCGCAGCAGCATGACGTGTTAGTGACGTGCAACTAGGGGGTGAAGGGGACTTGACATTTAGCTCTACATGTGGAGACGAGAAGTCTGGGGGGTCAAGTCAACCTAATCCCAAATCATATCTAACATCCTATGTTTAGAGAACTATGTTATCCACAAGGAAGGACTCTCGGACAGAATCTAGTCTATACTGACTGTGTGCGTGCACAAACGCCTAAGTGTCTATATGAGATGCGAGGGGCAGAAAACTTTCCATGGCAGCAGGGCTATGAATCACTTGCAGGAGGACGGAAAGGCTGAGTCCTTTGCTTGTGAGCTAAAGGAAATGTTTACCTAAATCACTAGACAGGAATGCATCGGCTGAAGAGCAAAATAGATAATTCGAAGGTGAAATACAGCTTCTTGGCAGGCAGGCGAAAACTGGCCGAGGCAGGCACCGTTAGCTGCACAGGGAGTAGGACAAAGTTCATGGATACAGATGCGAGCTCAAACTGATGCTGTCAGAGGCAGAGAGCAGGGAAAGGCTTTGAGGACAGAATCGGGCCTACTCTGCCTGAACTGCAAAAATGGAGTAACTTAGCCATAAAAAGTCGGTGGCCTTTCATACTTAGGAATCGAATATCCAGCCCATTCATGGCGGATCTGACAGAGAACATGTCGACGGTAGACACACGTATGTTTGCGTCTTAGAAACTGGAACTGGAGGGAACATACATGTACTTGTAACATGCATATAGAACCGTTGGGGTCCAAGATAGGGGACATAGCTGATCAGGAAAATCCACATTTCCACATTCCCTCCTTGTCCCCTACTTGCCCTTCAAGAGATATCAATCTTCATCATTCCATCAATTTGCTCATGGAGCATCATTTCTTCTTCCTTCTTCTTCCGGTATTTTGAACGAGAACTGTGATATGGAATGCATGATGTGGCACACAGACCACAAATCGCTGGTCCACATTGCAGGCATAAACAACAACTGAAAAGCATAAGAAGGCCAATACCTAGGAAGGATAGAACTCTCCATCCCCAGGCTGATATCACACTCCAAAACCACCCGAACCACGTCCAAGTGCCTGGATTTTCGTGTATCTGGCTTACAATCTTATGAAGGCGTGTTATAGCTTTATATACAGATGGCGAATTTTCTGGTATGAATATGCAGCAGCTGGATCCGATGACCCTGCAAGCTCCGCCCCTATCGGCCAGGATGACGTCAAGGACAAGACGATTCTGGAGAACAACAATTCTCATCACTGATTGTTCCTCTGTCAGATTGCCTAGGGCGGCTATAGTCTCGTTTACTACAGCTTCAAGAGTCTTGGTGAGTCTGCGTATCAGCTTACTATTTGATATGGTACCTATATAGGGAAAGATACCTTTATTGAAATCTACATACTTGTCCCATGCCGTCTCAGTATAATCGACAACTGGGAGATCTCTACGCTCTCTTTTGTGTACTAAATGAACATTTCGATAATAATCAGGGGGAGCTAGGAAAACAGGTGGCAGAAGGAATGCTATGTAACAGGTACCATCCCAATCTAGAGGCAGACGCATATATGCCGTCTGACCACATATAAAGTAAGAATGGCGAGAAGCTCTAAATGAGGATTTACCTTGATCACTATATTCTACTGTAGTAACGCATTGGCTATGGCCCATATGTATGGAACCAACTTTTCTCACACATAAGTCACCCTTAACTGGAAATACAGACATAGTGGGCAGAATTAGTTCAACTTCGGATTTGACATTCAAAATCATAAGATTAGGCTTAAAATTACCTAATTTATACACTTCATTTTCTAATTCAGTTCCTGTTCTACTGGGGTGACCCTCCTTATTAGGGTGACAGACTTTGAATAAAACTAGATTCAGATTTCCCCATATCCAATGTTGTTGGTAAACTGCTGTGTCTGGGTCTATGGAATTTAATAAACTAAACCATGCTCCACAGGAGCCATTGTGTGTGAACGGATGTGGAAAGAAAGGCAGAACTCCTTTGTTATTCTGATAGGGAGGGAGTCGGCCACACACCCAACAATTGGTGGCATTACTAGTCTGATGGGAATGATGTAACATACTAATGAAGGTGTTATTGCGCAGCGCAAGTCTATAAGATAATTCATGTGGCGGTAGGTCACTAAAAGAATGTTCAGCAGTAATATTATAAACATGTCTAGAAATAGGATGATATATGTGCAAAATCACACTCGTAATGATTATTAAAACACTCAATAAAAACAGAATTAATAATGTCCTCACACAGTAGCTACGCAGTGATTTACAATACGCCTGTCGTTTCAACATTTCTCTGGTATTTTCTCTACTTAGGTCCAAGGGATACATGTCAGAGACAATTCAACCGCTTCACCTTGGAGAGGACTTAAACAATCAAATTGCTCGACTGTTTGGGCCTAAGTTTTAATTTATAGTTCTGAGAATCATTCATTTCAACAAAGGGAAGTTTTGAATCAGTCTGTGAGGGAGTGCAGGACACAGTGTGTATATCCGAGGATAGTCCATGAAATTTCTTAACGTGGCTGGAGTGTACCCATCCCTTGCGCCCCTCAACTTTCACGGCTGTTCTTGTGGTCAGCAGGACTAGCTTCGGTTCTTTCCACCTGGGCTCCAATTGGGTTTTCCGATCGAAATTCCTGACGAGAACATAATCGCCGGGAATTACATCATGAGGTTTCACCTCGGTGTTGTCGGGAAAAGCTGCGACTACCTGTGAACGACAAGATTGTAGTGCAGACATCAAGGAAGCCAGGTAATCTGTCAGCATATTACAGTCAACATCAGTTATTTTACGGGGTATAGGCGTCCCCCACATATTCGGTGGTCTACCAAAGATCACTTCATAAGGGGATAGCCCTGCTCGAGAGTGTGCTACCATTCTCATGTAAAATAGTGCAACTGGTAAGGCTACTATCCAGTCAACACCTTTCTCCTTACATATTTTAGACAATCTGATTTTCAAAGTTTGATTATGTCGTTCCACGAGACCTGCTGCCTCGGGGTGTCGGACACAGTGGAATTTCCACTGATATCCCAACAAAAGTGAGACATGTTTCATTAATTCGGATGAGAAAGGCTGGCCGTTATCTGAATATACAACATGTGGTAGCCCGTACCGTGGGAAGAATTCTCGAACTAACTGTTTGGCAGTAGTCGGGGCCGTGTAATCTGATACGGGGTACGCCTCTGTCCAACGGGAGAGAGCGCAGACAACTACGAGAACATATTTGAATCCTCGACAACGTTCCATCTGAATATAATCCATCTGGAGGACTTCAAAAGGATGGTCAGGAGGCTGAAATCCACCCTGCTCTACGGGAACACCCTTTCCTGGATTGAACTGACAACATATCATACAGGTACGAACTTTTTGTTTAGCTGCTGCTCGTAAATGTTTGTTGAACCAAATGTGCTGAATGCTGTCTAGCATAGCCTTCTCTCCTAAATGTGCTGGACTGTGAACTGTAGCTATAATGGCTTGAACCATGGAATCAGGGAGAAACCATACAGATTTCTCCTTCGTCATCCATCCTTGATCTGTCTGGATCCCTCCTAGTTCAGTCCACTTCTTTATTTCTTCTGCTGTGGCATGTGTCTGTATGTCAATTACGTCAAGTGCGGGATCCTTAATTGTCATACATTGTGTTGGTGCCTGAACTATTGGCTTTGTCATGTCTAATGTGCGATTCTGAGCAGTCTGTTTAGCTGTTCTGTCAGCTAAATCATTGCCTTGAGAAATGATATCAGTAACCTTCGTGTGTGCTTTACATTTCATAATCGATATAGCAGTGGGTAGATGTATTGCGTCTAACAAGGCATGAATGAGGGGTCCGTGCTGAATGTGGGCACCATGGGAGGTTAAATAACCTCTCTCTCGCCACAGCACGCCGAAGTCGTGTACAACTCCGAATGCATAACGTGAGTCAGTGTATACATTAACTTTCTTATTTGTGGCTTGAATACAGGCTTGTGTTAGAGCAATAAGTTCTGCTGCTTGGGCTGACAAAGTATCTATACAATTTGTCTCAATAACTTCAGTGTCTGTTGTGACTGCATACGCGGCCACTAAATCTCCTGTACTTGTTCTCATGCACGATCCGTCTACATACAACGTCAGGTCTGGATCTAACAATGGAACGTCTGTCAAGTCTTGTCTAGGTTTCGTCTTTATTTCAATGATTTCAACACAATCATGAGCTAGTGGGTCTGTTCCAATTACAGGTAATAGTGTAGCAGGATTCAATGTATTACACCGTCGGATCTCTATGTGTGGTTGAAACAATGTCAGTTCATAACCGGTAAGTCTTGCTATGGTCAAGTGTTGTGTCTGTGTTCGGTTCACAAGAACCTCTACTGCATGTGGTACTTGTACTGTCAATGGGTGTCCTAATACTATGGCATCGCTTTGTCTGATTGCTAAAGCTGTCGCTGCCACTGATTTCAGGCATGCAGGCAAAGCCTGAGCTACGGGATCTAATGTACTGGAAAAATAAGCACATGGCTTGCGTGATCCTGCTTGATCCTGAGTGAGTACTGACAAGGCAGTACCTTCGCGTTCTGTAACAAAGAGTGTAAAATGTTTGCTATAACATGGTGTTGCTAAAACAGGTGCTTGACATAAAGCTTCCTTTAGGCTTTCAAAAGCTTGTGTATGTTCCTGAGTCCAAGGGAGAACAGTCGATGTGGCTGCCTCCTGTGTGGTTAACTGAATGAGTGGTTTTGCTAGAAATGCGTACTGAGGGATCCACTGCCTACAATATGAAGTGAGGCCTATGAAAGCCCGCACCTCCTTTTGTGTCTGGGGTATTGACATGTTAGCAATTAACTGGATGCGATCTGGTGTAAGCTGCCTTCCCTCCTTGGACAGCGAGTGACCAAGATAAATAACTCGCTGGACACAGAATTGCAGCTTAGAAGGAGACACCTTGTGCCCCTTGTCGGCTAGGAAATGTAAAACTGTCAGAGAAGCTTTTTCACATTCTGGCTCGCTTCTCGCTGTGATCAGCAGATCATCGACATATTGAAGCAGTGCAGTATTGACTGGCATGTGGATACTGTCAAGTTCTCGTTTCAGTGCTTGGCTGTAAATGCTGGGGCTTTCTGTGAATCCTTGGGGAGCGCGTGAGAATTTAAAACTGCGCCCATTTAAACTGAATCCGAACAAATATTGGCTGTCCGGATCTATTGGGACGCTGAAGAAGGCATTCTTGAGATCAATTACAGTAAAGAATGTTGCTTCGGAATCAATTGCTGTCAACAATGATGATATATCAGGGACCACAGGGAATTGTGGTACAATACACTTGTTTAGTTCACGCAAATCAATAACCAATCGGTACACTGGTGGGGCAGTAGGATCAGTTCGTTTAAGAATCGGAATTATCGGTGAATTACATACATTGGAGTCTGTTTCTACAACTACTCCCTGGGCAATCAGCTCATCAATGATTTTCAGCAAAGCCACTACAGCATCATGCGGTAACTTGTATTGTCGCATTCGTGGTAGTACCACTCCTGCTTTCAGTGTGACTCGATAGGGTGTAATGTTCATGCAGCCAACATCCGTAGGGCCTTGTGCCCATAGATGTACTGGTAAAATCTGTAGTCGGGGATCCATGTCCCTAGACACATAGTGACCTTTAAAATCACGTAAAAACAACCTTACTCCTTCCGGAGAACAACATATTATGGCTCCTAGTGCTTTCAGAGTTTTAATTCCTAACAGATTTTCTGGGCATGATTTAGTAAGCAATAAATCTGTAGTTCGTGTCAAAGGTCCTATCGTAAGTGGTAGAGGCTGTGATACTTCATTAACAACAGGTTTTCCTGAAAAACCAAGGGAAACATTTTGAGAGCCTGAGAGGGGTGCCCCTGGAACTTCACTACGTTTTATGGTTGTTCGACTTGCCCCTGTATCGAGTAAGAATTTTCTATCTTGACCTAATAATTCACTATGTACATAAGGTCCTTCTTGATCTACAGGAATCTCGATAAGCGGTAAGTCAACTTCCCTCTCTAGGCTGGTTCATGCGTAACGCTGATACTCAGGATATTCATACTGTGCAGTCTGATACATTTGTCGTGTTGTGGTTTGTGTGGCAGTAGCAGGCAACGGTGGTGCAGCTGGCACAAACTGTATGGGTTGCTGTGAAGCTGGCATGGACTGTTGCTGAACTGGCATGGACTGTCCATGCTGTGTAGCTCCTTGTTCATTCTGATCTTGTCTAACTAATCGTGGTCTCTCCTTTGCAATGCCTGTAGCTATATTACGTTTCAGGACTGGACAATCGTGTACATAATGGCCTAGTTGTTTACAGTAATTGCAGGTTCCTTTTACAGGAACTGCAGAATCACCAGAATGTGTCACACCCTTTTTGTGACCATCTGCTGGTACTGTCTGAGAAACTAGCATTTTCATTTTTGTATCCTTCATGCGTCTATGCTCGTGTTCTTGTTCATCCCTAATTCTATTGTGATGATACTGTAACATTTGTAGCATTTGCGACGGAGTGTTACTTTGCCAGGTACTCTCGAATTTCAATATTCTATTCTTTACTGGAGGCAATGCATTTTCCACTAATTTTGTCACAAATAGATGTGGATATGAGTCACTACTTGCTTTTATACCACTATTTATACCAAAACATTTTTCAAATCGAGCATAATAATCGCTTGTGTCTTCATCTTGCTTTTGTTTGCAGGCTGTGATTGCACCCCAATCTTCCTTTTTTGTAGTTAATAAACGTGGCAATACCTGTACTAGTAAACCTGGTAACAGTTTAACTTTATCCCCGAGCCCTGAACCTGCAGTTCGGCCCCTTTCTTCCTCTGCTAATGCTGTCCAGTCTATCTTTTGGTCTCCCACTTCCCACTCTTTTTCTTTCAATTTTTCATAAATGCCAGCAGGCAAAAGCACCTTTAATATCGTCATAATATCAGGAAAGGTGTACTCTCCCATCAGTAACATGTCTTTAATTTCTCGGTGGAAACCCGCTGGGTCTTTGTCATGACTAGGTACTACTTTTTTCATTTCTAATAATTCCATTTTTGATATGGGTGTGTAAACAAATACACGGTGAAACTCATTGTCTTCGCCTTTTATTGGGTGCACTTCTCGTAGGGGATTTTGTCTATCCATATAGTACGGCGCTCTTTCTCTGCGGGGCAGCGAGAGAGAATCCGGACTTACAAAAAGGACATACTGCTTACGTGACACTAATATCTCTTTAATTAGCTTGTTACCAGAACCTCTCCATCTGTTCGTGAGTAGTTCCGTTAATATATCAGGTAAAGGACCAGGGTCAGCATGTTGGCTCTTATATAATATGAGGAGTTGCTGAATCATATATATTCCAGCTAAACGTTGTTCATCTGTACTGAGATTAAAAAAACGTGTGTGCTACGGTCTCATCACCGTATTTTTCAGGACTGTCAATCCAGTGAACAGCTGATCTGGCTAATTCTTGCTCATCCATGGAATCGAGGAGGTGGTAACCCCTTCGTTCTCGTAGTATTTTATCTGCGGCTTGAAACGAATGTTCAGGAGACTTCAGATTTATTACAGGCGTCGGATACGTTCTGCTATTATTTGGACATACAGAGTGTATGGGATCAGAAAAACATCTAGTATTTTCACAGGATCTTCCTCTGCCTACATAGGCTATGGTCTCTGACTGTCTTGCGGAATTCCCTGATTCGGACACTTCATCTTGCTCGAACTCGTCTGTTCCCAATCTCTCTTCATGAATACGCTCTATTTCTTTACGGATTTTTCGGCACATGGCTATTATACAATTTTGCTTATCGTGTCTCCCTTCTGATATATTCTGACTCCATCTTGTAAGAATAAGCATTGCATTCGGGTCTACCCCCGGACGGTCTTGATTTCTGATCACACAGTTTATGAGGAAACGTAACAGTTCCCCCTGTATCTCTACTTTCTGGAATTCCATAGCTCTGTTAATACATCCTGGATCTCGTCCTGTTTGAACAAAATGATATATGTTATCTAGATGCGTAATCATCCCTGGTAACCTCGCTAAATACTCTGCGGCTCGCCTGATACGTAATGATGCCAGGACCATTTCATCCTCTTTACCAACCACCGGGTCATATCTACAATTTACAAGGAGTTCTTTAAGCGTACGTTCACTTACGAATTTAGGTGTACGTGAATGCGCTGACTCTTGAAAAACAAGTTTATTTATTCTGGGTGGTGTAAAGGTACTGCTAGCACCTCCCGTGGCCCCATCTGGGGCGTCGGGTGTGAATGGGTTCGTTGAACGTGACACAGCAACTATGGGTGTCGATACCTCTGTAGAGTCGACTGCGGAGACAGATGCGGAAACAGATGTGCTTGCCGACGCTTGCGTCGGGACTTGCTGTTGCACGGGGACAGATACCTGATCCTGACGTTGAACCCCTACACCAGACGGTCTATGTGGTGCGGCGTTAGCATACTCGGGAGCTGCGTCGTCTAGGTATGAGGAGAGAAAAACATCTTCTGCGGTTCTGGGATGCCCTTTTGGATGTACCTTAATTGGAAATAATGGGGGTGGCAAGTCTTTTGGCATCTTTGGAGCAGCCTTAGGTAGTCCTTCGGCTAGAAGGGGATACATACCATTCATAAGAGCATTCCTTTGTCTATTTACTTGTTCTGATTTCACTCGGATACCTTCCTCAATTAATAGATTTTCTTGAACTTTATTTGAACTTTCTTTACTCCTCTCTTCTTGTCTACGTGCTTTTTCTGTACGTCTATGAGATTCTTTACGCCATAACTCAACAGCGTCTTTCTGTGACTGTCTGACCTTTCTTTTCCATAACTCTTCCTCCACTTTCATGATGCATTCTGCATCCCAGGTTCCCGCTACGGGCCACCTTTGATTTTCCGGCAATCCCTTGGTATAATCTACCCATAGATCAAGAAACAATATGGCATCTAAGCCATGCTTATGGTACATAAAATGCCCTGGAGTGTCCCTAGGAGGAATAGGAACTGCTTCTTCAAGCACCCCTTTTCTGGTAGTAATCTGTCTTAACTTCGAGAAGAGCGGCATATTGACAACTGATCTGATACTTACTCTTGAACTTACTTAATACGAAAAAAACCCCAATAATGAACAGTGTACAATGAACAATCATTCATACCACAATATGCAAGACATTTCTGAAAACATTAAATATTAAACATTTAACAATGACCGACAATGATGACAGTCTGCCTAACTAATCACCACGCTGAATTCTTGACAATAACTGAATACTTCGGAATACTTGATATACTGCTAAACAGTACATATACACTGCTAAACAGTGCAGACCGGATTTGTGTACCCAAATCCGTCTTGACCGGCACAACCTATGTGCGCGTCAACACGCCTCCCCGGCGATGGTACTCACCGAGTAGCTCCTTGAAACGGAAGGCCTCAGAGAAAGGACAGGACTCGATGACTGCGGACAGCGGACCCTCTGGACATCGGGATTTCGAGAAAACCTGGTGGGCCTCTGTATACCTCGGATCTTGCTCTCTCAGCTAGGCTCTGGTCGGGATACTTCGCACTTCTCACCGCCTCGTCTGGGTTGATCGCAGCCTCAGTCGCCCCCGCTTGACCGGAGGGAGCTTACAGGAAATCCTGCTGGTACGCGTTTATGGTCCGTCCAGCTGTGGCAGGAGACCGGGCCTGCAACGTACCGCCGGCGCGTGAGATGAGAAAGTGTCCCTGTTCGGGCGCCATTATGTGGTAAATATTCTTTTTTACCTAATACTGAATTTCATACGGAATCTTTAAAATAAAATAAAAATAGCTCAGAATAACAAGAGGCAGAATCCGTGGTATAAGAGGTTTTCTAAATGGGCTTTATTCCATAAAAAATGGCCGACTCGAGTCGCGGCCTTCAGGTTCCGTCACCACGAGGGTTCAGGAAGTGAAGTACAATACTTTATTGACAGACATGCATTTTTATAATAAGTACATTACAATGAAACGAATGTAGAAGGCGTAACATTTGATAAGAAAAGTGACATAACAGGTACGTAATTGAAACTAGGCGTAATAAGGAATAAAAGAAACATGATTGGTTAGGATTATCAGACATAGGTGGATCTATAAGATAATACTTGGCATAGATGCGCGCGCAGCAGCATGACGTGTGAGTGACGTGCAACTAGGGGGTGAAGGGGACTTGACATTTAGCTCTACATGTGGAGACGAGAAGTCTGGGGGGTCAAGTCAACCTAATCCCAAATCATATCTAACATCCTATGTTTAGAGAACTATGTTATCCACAAGGAAGGACTCTCGGACAGAATCTAGTCTATACTGACTGTGTGCGTGCACAAACGCCTAAGTGTCTATATGAGATGCGAGGGGCAGAAAACTTTCCATGGCAGCAGGGCTATGAATCACTTGCAGGAGGACGGAAAGGCTGAGTCCTTTGCTTGTGAGCTAAAGGAAATGTTTACCTAAATCACTAGACAGGAATGCATCGGCTGAAGAGCAAAATAGATAATTCGAAGGTGAAATACAGCTTCTTGGCAGGCAGGCGAAAACTGGCCGAGGCAGGCACCGTTAGCTGCACAGGGAGTAGGACAAAGTTCATGGATACAGATGCGAGCTCAAACTGATGCTGTCAGAGGCAGAGAGCAGGGAAAGGCTTTGAGGACAGAATCGGGCCTACTCTGCCTGAACTGCAAAAATGGAGTAACTTAGCCATAAAAAGTCGGTGGCCTTTCATACTTAGGAATCGAATATCCAGCCCATTCATGGCGGATCTGACAGAGAACATGTCGACGGTAGACACACGTATGTTTGCGTCTTAGAAACTGGAACTGGAGGGAACATACATGTACTTGTAACATGCATATAGAACCGTTGGGGTCCAAGATAGGGGACATAGCTGATCAGGAAAATCCACATTTCCACACCCGGGTTGCCCGATAAATCATTCCGAGACTGGCGCGACACCCCATGTCGCTCGGTGGGCCACTTATTTGATTTGTCTGGGGATGATTTCGTTCAACCAGTTGAAGCTTGACTATGGGATTCCCAAAACCGAGAGAATGAGGTATATGCAGGTGCGACACTGGGTCCTTCAACCTGGGATGCGGGAACAGGGTAGTAGCAAATTGACCAAATAAGAGAAGTGGTTGATCACTAAATTGACGGATAAAGGGATAATATCGGAAATGTACGATATGCTTTGGGCGTATCAGGCCCGCAGGCCACCCCGAGCCAACGGCGGTGGGGACTAGAGTTGGGCGGTGATCTTTCTGCAAAGGACCGGGAGGGCATTTATTATAGAGCAAAGCATACTGCCTGGAATGTCGCAAACATCACAATTGCAGTGAGTGTGTGAAGAGCTTTGGCCGGTTATCATCTCTCCAAAGACATCAGCGAACACACACTGGGGAAAAACCTTACCATTGCAATGAATGTGGAAATAGTTTTCATGGCTCTTCAGCATTAATGATTCATCAGCGAACTCACACAGGGGAAAACCCATTTGAGTGTAATGAATGTGTGAAGAACTTTAGTCAATTATCAAACCTCCATTGTCATCAGCGAACTCACACTGGTGAAAAACCTTACCATTGCAGTGAATGTGTAAAGAGCTTTTGTCAATTATCAGCTCTCCGAAGACATCAGCGAACACACACTGGGGAAAAACCTTACCATTGCAATGAATGTCGGAGTAATTTTTATAGCTCTTCAGAATTAAGGGCTCATCAGCAAACTCACACAGGGGAAAAACCATTCAAGTGCAGTGAATGTGTGAAGAGATTTAGTCGGTTATCAATTCTACACATCCATATGCAAAAACACACCTTCATTGAACACACTTCGAAATAATCCTAGAGGTGCAGCAAATATGGCAAGAACTGAAGTACATCAACAATAATACTAACCCATCTGTGGACACACACAGGGACAAACACATGCAGTTATTGTGAGTTGAACGAATTTCTGAAAATGATAACTTTATAATTATGTGCCGCATTCAAAATCCAGATAATAAAAAGTAGATGATAGAAGACCCAACTAGCAGGAAAGAAGAAAAACGTAGGGCCCAATTATGATTTTGTAAGGACCACCATAGACAGGCCATCGGTGGCAGTCTGCCTGACATCCAGGGCCGTGGGCCGACTGCTGGAATACGATGCTGGCAGTCGGAGCACTGCAAGCGGGGGATCACTGCCGCCTCTGACAGAGTCAGAGATCCCATCGGGGCAGCAGTCGGACAGGTAATCCCTGAATGGCTGCGGTGCCTGCGCAGGCACCGCAGTCGGGATGATCACGGTGTACCTTTCCCTCTTCCTTTTTATTGTGGTCTGACCGCCATGAAAAGGCAGACAGAAAGCAAGTTTGAGTGTCCCTAGAATGGCCCCTGTTCCTTCGCTATGGGGCCCGTGGAGGGGGAGGGCGACACATGGTGCCTGGCACACGGATGTTTCTAAACATGCCTTTTTGTATTGAGGCTTGTACTGCGGCCCTCTTCCGGGCCGCAACACCAGCCACAATTCAAAAAGGTAAGTTTCCAACCACCTACAGGGCGGTCGGAACGTAATTCGGAGGACGGGACCACTGCCTATTTGTCTAGCGCTCCCAATCCCGAAACCATGGCGGTCAGACACTCACCGACCACCATCGTAATCTGCCCCGTAGATATTTGTAGAATTATAAAAGTGTATACTCTCAGGGATTCTTGATTTCTCTACAGGTACCAGAAAACATATTGGGAGACTCGCATATTGTGGACTAAAAGAAAAGAAACATTGTTGGTTATAAAGAACAACATCAAAACAAACCTAATTACGCTACTGGTAAAAGCAACACTATGAACAATGCTTGGACTAACAAGGGTATTTTCAGCTAGATTTAGGGATTAGTGATAACATCCATAAACCCTAAACACATGCACTCCCATGGAATGCTTAACCTAAAAGACAAAAGTAACTACAAAAGTTAGCATTGAAAGTATGCAAGTCATCCCGTCAGAAGGATGGTAAAGAGGCTATACTCAAGGCCACTGGAAGTATGCGATTCTGCAGCCACAGCGATTTTCGCATAGTTATGGCTTTTCCGCATTTGCCACATAATCCATCGTCAGCTGCATAGTCTGCAGATTAATTTTGTTTTTAGGTCAAACGGATCAAACATTTTAAAAAAATATGCCGACTCAGGTCCCTGCACACCTGAAGGCTTCGCACAAAGGTTGTCTGGTGGTCATCTTTCAGTAGCCTATTGCTGTGTTTGGGTGTTAAATTAGTACTACTAAGGTGATCTTTTTTCCAGACACAGTTACCAGGTGTAAAATTGACAAAATAATGTTGTAATACTATCATAAAATGTGCCGCATTATGCCGCATAATTTGCCTTTCATGCAGCATAATTTAGTCAACCCTGCTGCATATTTTGTTCCTACTCTGCTGCATGATTCCAGTGGCCCTGGCTCTACTCGAGGGGAGTGACAAGGCACAAGAATAGCCAACACTAGCTGATACACAACACCAAAAATAGACAAGCTCATATCCTAGGATAAAAGCTAGATATGAGCATAGTTGTTCTCTGCACTAAATAATACAAACAGTCACTTAATGCGTGCCATTTACTCATTGTCTCTTTAATGAAGAGTGCACGTACCACCAAATTTCATACTCATTTTAAAAAACATAGATGGAAGAAAGGCTGAGTCAGTCATATCAAGCTGTCTCCAGTGTTCCGCCTGTTCATATTTCCATAAAACCTACCTTGGAGAAGCAGAAGGCAGGAATAACTAAAATAGCAAATCACTTTTGGGGGAGGGGGGAATACAGCAAATTGGGTTTCTTCCACATAATAAAAGAAGCAAACATATTATCTATTAAAATGTATAACACGATACGTGTTTAAAATGTGATGTAATGCAGATTAAGATGAAAGATGTGTGAAAAGATGAATTGTCTGTAGACTCAATGAAGTTCTGCTTTATATTGTTATTACTAGCAGACGTTCATGGACGTGTGACATTAAGAAAGAGTTTTGTTGCAATAGTAGAGGTTGAAAGTGTTAGTCAGATGCTGATAAATCCATATTGAGCAGGCTGTGGGTGCCATCAGTATATGTATAACACTGAAAACCGGACAACCTGATCACGAGTGAAAATGCCTTAGATCGGCTATCTAGGAGCAATGCAGTGTAGCCCCAGTGATGCCTGCCGAGCCAAGGCAGAGGATCAAAATGACATATTCAATAGCTGGGACAGTGCTAGAGAGTACACATTTACATAAAGCATATTCACAGTTTGAGGCAAAGAGAGGTAAATCAGTTTGCCCATAATCGTTTGATATGGTTAATTATCAGAACTGGTGTTAGAGGTCTCTAGCTTGCAAGGTCAGCTGCTAAAGTTCTTGATTACAAATTAATAGTGTTACATATCATCAATAACATTATCCTAGTGTGTTGTCTTACCTTACTATGTATAGTGTGGTTGCTTTCACACAGACCCACACCAACAAAACCAATGTTTAGTTCGATGTCACACTGGTAGAACAGCAACTCCTTAAATTCATGAAGCTGCACCCTGTACGATGGTCAGGCCGAGCACAGGACCTCTCTTCAGGAGGGTGGGGGATCATTAATGAAAGTCACAGAGCTGCAGCTTTGTGACAGCCAGTCTGAACACAGGACCTCTCTTCAGGAGGGTGAGGGATCATTAATGAAAGTCACAGAGCTGCAGCTTTGTGACAGCCAGTCTGACCACAGGACCTCTCTTCAGGAGGGTGAGGGATCATTGATGAAAGTCACGGAGCTGCAGCTTTGTGACAGCCAGTCTGAGCACAGGGCCTCTCTTCAGTAGGGTGAGGGATCATTAATGAAAGTCACAGAGCTGCAGCTTTGTGACAGCCAGTCTGAACACAGGAACTCTCTTCAGGAGGGTGAGGGATCATTAATGAAAGTCACGAAGGCTGCAGCTTTGTGACAGCCAGTCTGAACACAGGACCTCTCTTCAGGAGGGTGAGGCATCATTAAAGAAAGTCACAGAGCTGCAGCTTTGTGACAGCCAGTCTGAGCACAGGACCTCTCTTCAGGAGGGTGAGGGATCATTAATGAAAGTCACGAATGCTGCAGCTTTGTGACAGCCAGTCTGAGCACAGGACCTCTCTTCAGAAGAATGAGGGGTCATTAATGAAAGTCACAGAGCTGCAGCTTTCTGGCAGCCAGTCTGAACGCAGGACCTCTCTTCAGGAGGGTGAGGGATCATTCATGAAAGTCACAGAGCTGCAGCTTTGTGACAGCCAGTCTGAGCACAAGACCTCTCTTCAGGAGGGTGAGGGATCATTAATGAAAGTCACAGAGCTGCAGCTTTGTGACAGCCAGTCTGAGCACAGGACCTCTCTTCAGGATGGTGAGGCATCATTGATGAAAGTCACGGAGCTGCAGCTTTGTGACTCCCCGTCTGAACACAGGACCTCTCTTCAGGAGGGTGAGGGATCATTCATGATAGTCACAGAGCTGCAGCTTTGTGACTGCCCGTCTGAACACACAACCTCTCTTCAGGAGGGTGAGGGATCATTAATGAAAGTCACAGAGCTGCAGCTTTGTGACACCAGTCTGAACACAGGACCTCTCTTCAGAAGAACGAGGGATCATTAATGAAAGTCACAGGAGCTGCAGCTTTGTGACAGCCAGTCTGAGCACAGGACCTCTCTTCAGGAGGGTGAGGGATCATTAATGAAAGTCACAGGAGCTGCAGCTTTGTGGCAGCCAGTCTGAGCACAGGACCTCACTTCAGAAGAATGAGGGATCATTAATGAAAGTCACAGAGCTGCAGCTTTGTGACAGCCAGTCTGAGCACAGGACCTCTCTTCAGGAGGGTGAGGGATCATTCATGAAAGTCACAGAGCTGCAGCTTTGTCACAGCCAGTCTGAGCACAGGACCTCTCTTCAGGAGGGTGAGGGATCATTAATGAAAGTCACAGAGCTGCAGTTTTGTGACAGCCAGTCTGAACACAGGGCCTCTCTTCAGGAGGGTGAGGGATCATTAATGAAAGTCACAGAGCTGCAGCTTTGTGGCAGCCAGTCTGAGCACAGGACCTCTCTTCAGAAGAATGAGGGATCATTAATGAAAGTCACAGAGCTGCAGCTTTGTGGCAGCCAGTCTGAGCACAGGACCTCACTTCAGAAGAATGAGGGATCATTAATGAAAGTCACAGAGCTGCAGCTTTGTGGCAGCCAGTCTGAGCACAGGACCTCTCTTCAGGAGGGTGAGGGATCATTAATGAAAGTCACAGAGCTGCAGCTTTGTCGCAGCCAGTCTGAGCACAGGACCTCTCTTCGGGAGGGTGAGGGATCATTAATGAAAGTCACAGAGCTGCAGCTTTGTGACAGCCAGTCTGAGCACAGGACCTCTCTTCAGGAGGGTGAGGGATCATTCATGAAAGTCACAGAGCTGCAGCTTTGTGGCAGCCAGTCTGAGCACAGGGCCTCTCTTCAGGAGGGTGAGGGATCATTAATGAAAGTCACAGAGCTGCAGCTTTGTGGCAGCCAGTCTGAGCACAGGACCTCTCTTCAGGAGGGTGAGGGATCATTCATGATAGTCACAGAGCTGCAGCTTTGTCACAGCCAGTCTGAGCACAGGACCTCTCTTCAGGAGGGTGAGGGATCATTAATGAAAGTCACAGAGCTGCAGCTTTGTGGCAGCCAGTCTGAGCACAGGACCTCTCTTCAGAAGAATGAGGGATCATTAGTGAAAGTCACAGAGCTGCAGCTTTGGGACAGCCAGTGTGAACACAGGACCTCTCTTCAGGAGGGTGAGGGATCATTAATGAAAGTCACAGAGCTGCAGCTTTGTGACAGCCAGTCTGAGCACAGGACCTCACTTCAGAAGAATGAGGGATCATTAATGAAAGTCACCAAGGCTGCAGCTTTGTGGCAGCCAGTCTGAGCACAGGACCTCTCTTCAGGAGGGTGAGGGATCATTAATGAAAGTCACAGAGCTGCAGCTTTGTGACTGCCCGTCTGAACACCGGACCTCTCTTCAGGAGGGTGAGGGATCATTAATGAAAGTCACAGAGCTGCAGCTTTGTGGCAGCCAGTCTGAGCACAGGACCTCACTTCAGAAGATTGAGGGATCATTAATGAAAGTCACAGAGCTGCAGCTTTGTGACAGCCAGTCTGAGCACAGGACCTCTCTTCAGGAGGGTGAGGGATCATTTATGAAAGTCACAGAGCTGCAGCTTTGTGACAGCCAGTCTGAGCACAGGACCTCTCTTCAGGAGGGTGAGGGATCATTCATGATAGTCACAGAGCTGCAGCTTTGTCACAGCCAGTCTGAGCACAGGACCTCTCTTCAGAAGAATGAGGGATCATTAGTGAAAGTCACAGAGCTGCAGCTTTGGGACAGCCAGTGTGAACACAGGACCTCTCTTCAGGAGGGTGAGGGATCATTAATGAAAGTCACAGAGCTGCAGCTTTGTCACAGCCAGTCTGAGCACAGGACCTCTCTTCAGGAGGGTGAGGGATCATTAATGAAAGTCACAGAGCTGCAGCTTTGTGGCAGCCAGTCTGAGCACAGGACCTCTCTTCAGGAGGGTGAGGGATCATTAATGAAAGTCACAGAGCTGCAGCTTTGTGACAGCCAGTGTGAACACAGGACCTCTCTTCAGGAGGGTGAGGGCTCATTAATGAAAGTCACAGAGCTGCAGCTTTGTGGCAGCCAGTCTGAGCACAGGACCTCTCTTCGGGAGGGTGAGGGATCATTAATGAAAGTCACAGAGCTGCAGCTTTGTGACAGCCAGTCTGAGCACAGGACCTCTCTTCGGGAGGGTGAGGGATCATTAATGAAAGTCACAGAGCTGCAGCTTTGTGACAGCCAGTCTGAGCACAGGACCTCTCTTCAGGAGGGTGAGGGATCATTCATGAAAGTCACAGAGCTGCAGCTTTGTGACAGCCAGTCTGAGCACAGGACCTCTCTTCAGAAGAATGAGGGATCATTAATGATAGTCACAGAGCTGCAGCTTTGTCACAGCCAGTCTGAGCACAGGACCTCTCTTCAGGAGGGTGAGGGATCATTAGCGAAAGTCACAGAGCTGCAGCTTTGTGGCAGCCAGTCTGAGCACAGGACCTCTCTTCAGGAGGGTGAGGGATCATTAATGAAAGTCACAGAGCTGCAGCTTTGTGACAGCCAGTCTGAGCACAGGACCTCTCTTCAGGAGGGTGAGGGATCATTAATGAAAGTCACAGAGCTGCAGCTTTGTGACAGCCAGTCTGAGCACAGGACCTCTCTTCACGAGGGTGAGGGATCATTAATGAAAGTCACAGAGCTGCAGCTTTGTCACAGCCAGTCTGAGCACAGGACCTCTCTTCACGAGGGTGAGGGATCATTAATGAAAGTCACAGAGCTGCAGCTTTGTCACAGCCAGTCTGAACACAGGACCTCTCTTCAGGAGGGTGAGGGATCATTAATGAAAGTCACAAAGGCTGCAGTTTTGTGACAGCCAGTCTGAGCACAGGACCTCTCTTCAGGAGGGTGAGGGATCATTAATGAAAGTCACAGAGCTGCAGCTTTGTGACAGCCAGTCTGAGCACAGGACCTCTCTTTAGGAGGGTGAGGGATCATTAATGAAAGTCACAGAGCTGCAGCTTTGTGGCAGCCAGTCTGAGCACAGGACCTCTCTTCAGGAGGGTGAGGGATCATTAATGAAAGTCACAGAGCTGCAGCTTTGTGGCAGCCAGTCTGAGCACAGGACCTCTCTTCAGGAGGGTGAGGGATCATTAATGAAAGTCACAGAGCTGCAGCTTTGTGACAGCCAGTCTGAACACAGGACCTCTCTTCAGGAGGGTGAGGGATCATTAATGAAAGTCACAGAGCTGCAGCTTTGTGACAGCCAGTCTGAGCACAGGACCTCTCTTCAGGAGGGTGAGGGATCATTAATGAAAGTCACAGAGCTGCAGCTTTGTGACAGCCAGTCTGAGCACAGGACCTCTCTTCAGGAGGGTGAGGCATCATTGATGAAAGTCATGGAGCTGCAGCTTTGTGACTCCCCGTCTGAACACAGGACCTCTCTTCAGGAGGGTGAGGGATCATTCATGATAGTCACAAAGCTGCAGCTTTGTGACTGCCCGTCTGAACACAGGACCTCTCTTCAGAAGAACGAGGGATCATTAATGAAAGTCACAGGAGCTGCAGCTTTGTGACAGCCAGTCTGAACACAGGGCCTCTCTTCAGGAGGGTGAGGGATCATTAATGAAAGTCACAGAGCTGCAGCTTTGTGACAGCCAGTCTGAACACAGGACCTCTCTTCAGAAGAACGAGGGATCATTAATGAAAGTCACAGGAGCTGCAGCTTTGTGACAGCCAGTCTGAACACAGGGCCTCTCTTCAGGAGGGTGAGGGATCATTAATTAACGTCACAGAGCTGCAGCTTTGTCGCAGTCAGTCTGAGCACAGGACCTCTCTTTGGGAGGGTGAGAGATCATTAATGAAAGTTGCAGAGCTGTAGCTTTGTGGCAGCCAGTCTGAGCACAGGACGTCTCTTCAGGAGGGTGACGGATCATTAATTAACGTCACAGAGCTGCAGCTTTCTGGCAGCCAGTCTGAACACAGGACCTCTCTTCAGGAGGGTGAGGGATCATTAATTAACGTCACAGAGCTGCAGCTTTGTGGCAGCCAGTCTGAACACAGGACCTCTCTTCAGGAGGGTGAGGGATCATTAGTGAAAGTCACAGAGCTGCAGCATTGTGACAGCCAGTCTGAACACAGGACCTCTCTTCAGGAGGGTGATGGATCATTAATGAAAGTCACAGAGCTGCAGCTTTGTGACAGCCAGTCTGAGCACAGGACCTCTCTTCAGGAGGGTGAGGGATCATTAATGAAAGTCACAGAGCTGCAGCTTTGTCACAGCCAGTCTGAGCACAGGACCTCTCTTCGGGAGGGTGAGGGATCATTAAGGAAAGTCACAGAGCTGCAGCTTTGTGACAGCCAGTCTGAGCACAGGACCTCTCTTCAGTAGGGTGAGGGATCATTAATGAAAGTCACAGAGCTGCAGCATTGTGACAGCCAGTCTGAGCACAGGACCTCTCTTCAGGAGGGTGAGGGATCATTAATGAAAGTCACAGAGCTGCAGCTTTGTGACAGCCAGTCTGAGCACAGGACATCTCTTCAGGAATGTGAGGGATCATTAATAAAAGTCACAGAGCTGCAGCTTTGTGACAGCCAGTCTGAGCACAGGACCTCTCTTCAGGAGAATGAGGGATCATTAATGAAAGTCACAGAGCTGCAGCTTTGTGACAGCCAGTCTGAACACAGGGCCTCTCTTCAGGAGGGTGAGGGATCATTAATGAAAGTCGCAGAGCTGCAGCTTTGTGGCAGCCAGTCTGAGCACAGGACCTCTCTTCGGGAGGGTGAGGGATCATTAATGAAAGTCGCAGAGCTGCAGCTTTGTGGCAGCCAGTCTGAGCACAGGACCTCTCTTCAGGAGGGTGAGGGATCATTAGCGAAAGTCACAGAGCTGCAGCTTTGTGACAGCCAGTCTGAGCACAGGACCTCTCTTCAGGAGGGTGAGGGATCATTAATGAAAGTCACAGAGCTGCAGCTTTGTGACAGCCAGTCTGAACACAGGACCTCTCTTCAGGAGGGTGAGGGATCATTCATGATAGTCACAGAGCTGCAGCTTTGTGACTGCCCGTCTGAACACAGGACCTCTCTTCAGGAGGGTGAGGGATCATTAATGAAAGTCACAGAGCTGCAGCTTTGTGGCAGCCAGTCTGAGCACAGGACCTCTCTTCAGGAGGGTGAGGGATCATTAATGAAAGTCACAAAGGCTGCAGCTTTGTGACAGCCAGTCTGAGCACAGGACCTCTCTTCAGGAGGGTGAGGGATCATTAATGAAAGTCACAGAGCTGCAGCTTTGTGGCAACCAGTCTGAGCACAGGACCTCTCTTCAGAAGAATGAGGGATCATTAATGAAAGTCACAGAGCTGCAGCTTTGTGGCAGCCAGTCTGAGCACAGGACCTCTCTTCAGGAGGGTGAGGGATCATTAATGAAAGTCACAGAGCTGCAGCTTTGTGACAGCCAGTCTGAGCACAGGACCTCTCTTCAGGAGGGTGAGGGATCATTAATGAAAGTCACAGAGCTGCAGGTTTGTGACAGCCAGTCTGAGCACAGGACCTCTCTTCAGGAGGGTGAGGGATCATTAATGAAAGTCACAGAGCTGCAGCTTTGTGACAGCCAGTCTGAACACAGGACCTCTCTTCAGGAGGGTGAAGGATCATTCATGATAGTCACAGAGCTGCAGCTTTGTGACTGCCCGTCTGAACACCGGACCTCTCTTCAGGAGGGTGAGGGATCATTAATGAAAGTCACAGAGCTGCAGCTTTGTGGCAGCCAGTCTGAGCACAGGACCTCACTTCAGAAGAATGAGGGATCATTAATGAAAGTCACAGAGCTGCAGCTTTGTCACAGCCAGTCTGAGCACAGGACCTCTCTTCCGGAGGGTGAGGGATCACTATTGAAAGTCACAGAGCTGCAGCTTTGTCACAGCCATTCTGAGCACAGGACCTCTCTTCAGGAGGGTGAGGGATCATTAATGAAAGTCACAGAGCTGCAGCTTTGTGGCAGCCAGTCTGAGCACAGGACCTCTCTTCAGGAGGGTGAGGGATCATTAATGAAAGTCACAGAGCTGCAGCTTTGTGACAGCCAGTCTGAACACAGGACCTCTCTTCAGAAGAATGAGGGATCATTAGTGAAAGTCACAGAGCTGCAGCTTTGTGACAGCCAGTGTGAACACAAGACCTCTCTTCAGGAGGGTGAGGGATCATTAATGAAAGTCACAGAGCTGCAGCTTTGTGGCAGCCAGTCTGAGCACAGGACCTCCCTTCAGAAGAATGAGGGATCATTAATGAAAGTCACAGAGCTGCAGCTTTGTGACAGCCAGTCTGAGCACAGGACCTCTCTTCAGGAGGGTGAGGGATCATTCATGAAAGTCACAGAGCTGCAGCTTTGTGACAGCCAGTCTGAACACAGAGCCTCTCTTCAGGAGGGTGAGGGATCATTAATGAAAGTCACGAAGGCTGCAGCTTTGTGGCAGCCAGTCTGAACATAGGACCTCTCTTCAGGAGGGTGAGGGATCATTTATGAAATTCACAGAGCTGCAGCTTTGTGACAGCCAGTCTGAGCACAGGACCTCTCTTCAGGAGGGTGAGGGATCATTAATGAAAGTCACAGAGCTGCAGCTTTGTGACAGCCAGTCTGAGCACAGGACCTCTCTTCAGGAGGGTGAGGGATCATTAATGAAAGTCACAGAGCTGCAGCTTTGTGACAGCCAGTCTGAGCACAGGACCTCTCTTCAGGAGGGTGAGGGATCATTCATGAAAGTCACAGAGCTGCAGCTTTGTGGCAGCCAGTCTGAGCACAGGACCTCTCTTCAGGAGGGTGAGGGATCATTAATGAAAGTCACAGAGCTGCAGCTTTGTGGCAGCCAGTCTGAGCACAGGACCTCTCTTCAGGAGGGTGAGGGATCATTAATGAAAGTCACAGAGCTGCAGCTTTGTCACAGCCAGTCTGAGCACAGGACCTCTCTTCAGAAGAATGAGGGATCGTTAATGAAAGTCACAGAGCTGCAGCTTTGTGGCAGCCAGTCTGAGCACAGGACCTCTCTTCAGAAGAATGAGGGATCATTAATGAAAGTCACAGAGCTGCAGCTTTGTGGCAGCCAGTCTGAACACAGGACCTCTCTTCAGGAGGGTGAGGGATCATTAATGAACGTCACAGAGCTGCAGCTTTGTGACAGCCAGTCTGAGCACAGGACCTCTCTTCGGGAGGGTGAGGGATCATTAATGAAAGTCACAGAGCTGCAGCTTTGTGACAGCCAGTCTGAACACAGGACCTCTCTTCAGGAGGGTGAGGGATCATTCATGATAGTCACAGAGCTGCAGCTTTGTGACAGCCAGTCTGAGCACAGGACCTCTCTTCAGGAGGGTGAGGGATCATTAATGAAAGTCACAGAGCTGCAGCTTTGTGACAGCCAGTCTGAACACAGGACCTCTCTTCAGGAGGGTGAGGGATCATTCATGATAGTCACAGAGCTGCAGCTTTGTGACTGCCCGTCTGAACACCGGACCTCTCTTCAGGAGGGTGAGGGATCATTAATGAAAGTCACAGAGCTGCAGCTTTGTGGCAGCCAGTCTGAGCACAGGACCTCACTTCAGAAGAATGAGGGATCATTAATGAAAGTCACAGAGCTGCAGCTTTGTGACAGCCAGTCTGAGCACAGGACCTCTCTTCCGGAGGGTGAGGGATCATTAATGAAAGTCACAGAGCTGCAGCTTTGTGGCAGCCAGTCTGAGCACAGGACCTCTCTTCAGGAGGGTGAGGGATCATTAATGAAAGTCACAGAGCTGCAGCTTTGTGGCAGCCAGTCTGAGCACAGGACCTCTCTTCCGGAGGGTGAGGGATCATTAATGAAAGTCACAGAGCTGCAGCTTTGTGACAGCCAGTCTGAACACAGGACCTCTCTTCAGAAGAATGAGGGATCATTAATGATAGTCACAGAGCTGCAGCTTTGTGACAGCCAGTCTGAGCACAGGACCTCTCTTCAGGAGGGTGAGGGATCATTAATGAAAGTCACAGAGCTGCAGCTTTGTGGCAGCCAGTCTGAGCACAGGACCTCTCTTCAGGAGGGTGAGGGATCATTGATGAAAGTCACAGAGCTGCAGCTTTGTGACAGCCAGTCTGAACACAGGACCTCTCTTCAGAAGAATGAGGGATCATTAATGATAGTCACAGAGCTGCAGCTTTGTGACAGCCAGTCTGAGCACAGGACCTCTCTTCAGGAGGGTGAGGGATCATTAATGAAATTCACAGAGCTGCAGCTTTGTGGCAGCCAGTCTGAGCACAGGACCTCTCTTCAGGAGGGTGAGGGATCATTAATGAAAGTCACAGAGCTGCAGCTTTGTGACAGCCAGTGTGAACACAGGACCTCTCTTCAGGAGGGTGAGGGCTCATTAATGAAAGTCACAGAGCTGCAGCTTTGTGGCAGCCAGTCTGAGCACAGGACCTCTCTTCGGGAGGGTGAGGGATCATTAATGAAAGTCACAGAGCTGCAGCTTTGTGACAGCCAGTCTGAACACAGGGCCTCTCTTCAGGAGGGTGAGGGATCATTAATGAAAGTCACAGAGCTGCAGCTTTGTGGCAGCCAGCCTGAGCACAGGACCTCTCTTCAGAAGAATGAGGGATCATTAATGAAAGTCACAGAGCTGCAGCTTTGTGACAGCCAGTCTGAGCACAGGACCTCTCTTCAGGAGGGTGAGGGATCATTAATGAAAGTCACAGAGCTGCAGCTTTGTGGCAGCCAGTCTGAGCACAGGACCTCTCTTCAGGAGGGTGAGGGATCATTAATGAAAGTCACAGAGCTGCAGGTTTGTGACAGCCAGTCTGAGCACAGGACCTCTCTTCAGGAGGGTGAGGGATCATTAATGAAAGTCACAGAGCTGCAGCTTTGTGACAGCCAGTCTGAACACAGGACCTCTCTTCAGGAGGGTGAGGGATCATTCATGATAGTCACAGAGCTGCAGCTTTGTGACTGCCCGTCTGAACACCGGACCTCTCTTCAGGAGGGTGAGGGATCATTAATGAAAGTCACAGAGCTGCAGCTTTGTGGCAGCCAGTCTGAGCACAGGACCTCACTTCAGAAGAATGAGGGATCATTAATGAAAGTCACAGAGCTGCAGCTTTGTGACAGCCAGTCTGAGCACAGGACCTCTCTTCCGGAGGGTGAGGGATCATTAATGAAAGTCACAGAGCTGCAGCTTTGTCACAGCCAGTCTGAGCACAGGACCTCTCTTCAGGAGGGTGAGGGATCATTAATGAAAGTCACAGAGCTGCAGCTTTGTGGCAGCCAGTCTGAGCACAGGACCTCTCTTCAGGAGGGTGAGGGATCATTGATGAAAGTCACAGAGCTGCAGCTTTGTGACAGCCAGTCTGAACACAGGACCTCTCTTCAGAAAAATGAGGGATCATTAATGATAGTCACAGAGCTGCAGCTTTGTGACAGCCAGTCTGAGCACAGGACCTCTCTTCAGGAGGGTGAGGGATCATTAATGAAATTCACAGAGCTGCAGCTTTGTGGCAGCCAGTCTGAGCACAGGACCTCTCTTCAGGAGGGTGAGGGATCATTAATGAAAGTCACAGAGCTGCAGCTTTGTGGCAGCCAGTCTGAGCACAGGACCTCTCTTCAGGAGGGTGAGGGATCATTAATGAAAGTCACAGAGCTGCAGCTTTGTGGCAGCCAGTCTGAGCACAGGACCTCTCTTCGGGAGGGTGAGGGATCATTAATGAAAGTCACAGAGCTGCAGCTTTGTGACAGCCAGTCTGAGCACAGGACCTCTCTTCAGGAGGGTGAGGGATCATTAATGAAAGTCACAGAGCTGCAGCTTTGTGGCAGCCAGTCTGAGCACAGGACCTCTCTTCGGGAGGGTGAGGGATCATTAATGAAAGTCACAGAGCTGCAGCTTTGTGGCAGCCAGTCTGAACACCGGACCTCTCTTCAGGAGGGTGAGGGATCATTAATGAAAGTCACAGAGCTGCAGCTTTGTGGCAGCCAGTCTGAGCACAGGACCTCACTTCAGAAGAATGAGGGATCATTAATGAAAGTCACAGAGCTGCAGCTTTGTCACAGCCAGTCTGAGCACAGGACCTCTCTTCAGGAGGGTGAGGGATCATTAATGAAAGTCACAGAGCTGCAGCTTTGTGACAGCCAGTCTGAGCACAGGACCTCTCTTCAGAAGAATCAGGGATCATTAATGATAGTCACAGAGCTGCAGCTGTGTCACAGCCAGTCTGAGCACAGGACCTCTCTTCAGAAGAATGAGGGATCATTAGTGAAAGTCACAGAGCTGCAGCTTTGTGACAGCCAGTGTGAACACAGGACCTCTCTTCAGGAGGGTGAGGGATCATTAATGAAAGTCACAGAGCTGCAGCTTTGTGGCAGCCAGTCTGAGCACAGGACCTCTCTTCAGAAGAATGAGGGATCATTAGTGAAAGTCACGAGGGCTGCAGCTTTGTGACAGCCAGTGTGAACACAGGACCTCTCTTCAGAAGAATGAGGGATCATTAGTGAAAGTCACAGAGCTGCAGCTTTGTGGCAGCCAGTCTGAGCACAGGACCTCTCTTCAGAAGAATGAGGCATCATTGATGAAAGTCACAGAGCTGCAGCTTTGTGACAGCTAGTCTGAGCACAGGACCTCTCTTCAGGAGGGTGAGGGATCATTAGTGAAAGTCACAGAGCTGCAGCTTTGTGACAGCCAGTGTGAACACAGGACCTCTCTTCAGGAGGGTGAGGGATAATTAATGAAAGTCACAGAGCTGCAGCTTTGTGGCAGCCAGTCTGAACACAGGACCTCTCTTCAGGAGGGTGACGGATCATTAATGATAGTCACAGAGCTGCAGCTTTGTGGCAGCCTGTCTGAGCACAGGACCTCTCTTCAGGAGGGTGAGGGATCATTAATGAAAGTCACAGAGCTGCAGCTTTGTGACAGCCAGTCTGAGCACAGGACCTCTCTTCAGGAGGGTGAGGGATCATTCATGAAAGTCACAGAGCTGCAGCTTTGTGACAGCCAGTCTGAGCACAGGACTTCTCTTCAGAAGAATGAGGGATCGTTAATGAAAGTCACAGAGCTGCAGCTTTGTGACAGCCAGTCTGAGCACAGGACCTCTCTTCAGAAGAATGAGGGATCATTAATGAAAGTCACAGAGCTGCAGCTTTGTGACAGCCAGTCTGAGCACAGGACCTCTCTTCAGGAGGGTGAGGGATCATTAATGAAAGTCACAGAGCTGCAGCTTTGTGACAGCCAGTCTGAGCACAGGACCTCTCTTCAGGAGGGTGAGGGATCATTAATGAAAGTCACAGAGCTGCAGGTTTGTGACAGCCAGTCTGAGCACAGGACCTCTCTTCAGGAGGGTGAGGGATCATTAATGAAAGTCACAGAGCTGCAGCTTTGTCACAGCCAGACTGAGCACAGGACCTCTCTTCAGGAGGGTGAGGGATCATTAATGAAAGTCACAGAGCTGCAGCTTTGTGGCAGCCAGTCTGAGCACAGGACCTCTCTTCAGGAGGGTGAGGGATCATTAATGAAAGTCACAGAGCTGCAGCTTTGTGACAGCCAGTCTGAACACAGGACCTCTCTTCAGAAGAATGAGGGATCATTAATGATAGTCACAGAGCTGCAGCTTTGTCACAGCCAGTCTGAGCACAGGACCTCTCTTCAGGAGGGTGAGGGATCATTAATGAAAGTCACAGAGCTGCAGCTTTGTGGCAGCAAGTCTGAGCACAGGACCTCTCTTCAGAAGAATGAGGGATCATTAGTGAAAGTCACAGAGCTGCAGCTTTGTGACAGCCAGTGTGAACACAGGACCTCTCTTCAGGAGGGTGAGGGATCATTAATGAAAGTCACAGAGCTGCAGCTTTGTGGCAGCCAGTCTGAGCACAGGACCTCCCTTCAGAAGAATGAGGGATCATTAATGAAAGTCACAGAGCTGCAGCTTTGTGACAGCCAGTCTGAGCACAGGACCTCTCTTCAGGAGGGTGAGGGATCATTCATGAAAGTCACAGAGCTGCAGCTTTGTGACAGCCAGTCTGAGCACAGGACCTCTCTTCAGGAGGGTGAGGGATCATTAATGAAAGTCACAGAGCTGCAGCTTTGTGACAGCCAGTCTGAACACAGGACCTCTCTTCAGGAGGGTGAGGGATCATTCATGATAGTCACAGAGCTGCAGCTTTGTGACTGCCCGTCTGAACACCGGACCTCTCTTCAGGAGGGTGAGGGATCATTAATGAAAGTCACAGAGCTGCAGCTTTGTGGCAGCCAGTCTGAGCACAGGACCTCTCTTCAGGAGGGTGAGGGATCATTAATGAAAGTCACAGAGCTGCAGCTTTGTGACAGCCAGTCTGAGCACAGGACCTCTCTTCAGAAGAATGAGGGATCATTAATGAAAGTCACAGAGCTGCAGCTTTGTGGCAGCCAGTCTGAGCACAGGACCTCTCTTCAGGAGGGTGAGGGATCATTAATGAAAGTCACAGAGCTGCAGCTTTGTGACAGCCAGTCTGAACACAGGACCTCTCTTCAGAAGAATGAGGGATCATTAATGATAGTCACAGAGCTGCAGCTTTGTCACAGCCAGTCTGAGCACAGGACCTCTCTTCAGGAGGGTGAGGGATCATTAATGAAAGTCACAGAGCTGCAGCTTTGTGGCAGCCAGTCTGAGCACAGGACCTCTCTTCAGGAGGGTGAGGCATCATTGATGAAAGTCATGGAGCTGCAGCTTTGTGGCAGCCAGTCTGAACACAGGACCTCTCTTCAGAAGAATGAGGGATCATTAATGAAAGTCACAGAGCTGCAGCTTTGTGACAGCCAGTCTGAACACAGGACCTCTCTTCAGAAGAATGAGGGATCATTAATGATAGTCACAGAGCTGCAGCTTTGTCACAGCCAGTCTGAACAGAGGACCTCTCTTCAGGAGGGTGAGGGATCATTAATGAAAGTCACAGAGCTGCAGCTTTGTGGCAGCCAGTCTGAGCACAGGACCTCTCTTCAGAAGAATGAGGGATCATTAATGAAAGTCACAGAGCTGCAGCTTTGTGGCAGCCAGCCTGAGCACAGGACCTCTCTTCAGAAGAATGAGGGATCATTAATGAAAGTCACAGAGCTGCAGCTTTGTGACAGCCAGTGTGAACACAGGACCTCTCTTCAGGAGGGTGAGGGATCATTAATGAAAGTCACAGAGCTGCAGCTTTGTGGCAGCCAGTCTGAACACAGGACCTCTCTTCAGAAGAATGAGGGATCATTAATGAAAGTCACAGAGCTGCAGCTTTGTGACAGCCAGTCTGAACACAGGACCTCTCTTCAGAAGAATGAGGGATCATTAATGATAGTCACAGAGCTGCAGCTTTGTCACAGCCAGTCTGAACAGAGGACCTCTCTTCAGGAGGGTGAGGGATCATTAATGAAAGTCACAGAGCTGCAGCTTTGTGGCAGCCAGTCTGAGCACAGGACCTCTCTTCAGAAGAATGAGGGATCATTAATGAAAGTCACAGAGCTGCAGCTTTGTGGCAGCCAGCCTGAGCACAGGACCTCTCTTCAGAAGAATGAGGGATCATTAATGAAAGTCACAGAGCTGCAGCTTTGTCACAGCCAGTCTGAGCACAGGACCTCTCTTCAGGAGGGTGAGGGATCATTAATGAAATTCACAGAGCTGCAGCTTTGTGGCAGCCAGTCTGAGCACAGGACCTCTCTTCAGGAGGGTGAGGGATCATTAATGAAAGTCACAGAGCTGCAGCTTTGTGACAGCCAGTGTGAACACAGGACCTCTCTTCAGGAGGGTGAGGGCTCATTAATGAAAGTCACAGAGCTGCAGCTTTGTGGCAGCCAGTCTGAGCACAGGACCTCTCTTCGGGAGGGTGAGGGATCATTAATGAAAGTCACAGAGCTGCAGCTTTGTGACAGCCAGTCTGAGCACAGGACCTCTCTTCAGGAGGGTGAGGGATCATTAATGAAAGTCACAGAGCTGCAGCTTTGTGGCAGCCAGCCTGAGCACAGGACCTCTCTTCAGAAGAATGAGGGATCATTAATGAAAGTCACAGAGCTGCAGCTTTGTGGCAGCCAGTCTGAGCACAGGACCTCTCTTCAGGAGGGTGAGGGATCATTAATGAAAGTCACAGAGCTGCAGCTTTGTGGCAGCCAGTCTGAGCACAGGACCTCTCTTCAGGAGGGTGAGGGATAATTAATGAAAGTCACAGAGCTGCAGCATTGTGACAGCCAGTCTGAGCACAGGACCTCTCTTCAGGAGGGTGAGGGATCATTAATGAAAGTCACAGAGCTGCAGCTTTGTGACAGCCAGTCTGAGCACAGGACCTGTTGGAAAACCACTCCCACACTAGAAGGGGTGGTGGTGGTCTTCCGGACACACTGTGGTAGCTTGGCTCGAGTGGTCAGGAAACAGGCACCGTGCTAAGCATACAATATACCCATACAATAACCATGCGTGCATCCGTTCCAAAAACGACTCTACACCGTAAAAATTATGAAAATATCTTTCTTTATCTTTTTCTCTTAGTTGCTGATTGGGAAAATAAATAAGTCAATCACAATATACAAATTTAAATAGTGCTGGTCAAATAAATACTGTCTGGAGATTCAATAAATAGGGATGATCATAAATACAAGGGACATAAATATAAGTGCAGGTAATACAGGCAATTAAATATTCTGAGGCATTAAATACTGAACCAATAAATATTGTACACCATCAAGTCCTGTGGACCTATAAATATAGTGAAGCAATAAATAGGTAAAAACTCAATAAATACAGTACCCCCAATAAATAATTAAAAGTATACAGCAACACTCATGTAATCAGTTGACATTTCAATTCCTAAGGGCTGATTTGGCCCAGGCACAGCTTGTAGGGTTGTGGAAGGCTTGAGGGGGGCTACTCCCTGGCTGAGACAAGGCTGAGGCCTAAACTGAGGTAGATCAAAGGGGGGAATACCAGTGCCCTGGCTTTCTCTCTCCACACCACCTCTCTAGGTTAGTCCCAGTTCACCCCAGGCACAGTCAGGTTGGTTTCAGCACCTCCCTAGCCCCTTAGAGCAGTCTCTCAGGTCTCCACAGGGCCTTAGGCGCCCTCTACTCCACTTACTGCCCTTTTTCTGATGTTCCGACGCCGCTGGAGTCGTGTCGACGCCGTGAGGCGGTTCCGGTTCGGTCTCGGCGGCCTCGGCACAATGTCAGTTCTTTGACGACGCCGGTAGGCGGTTCCGGTCCGATGTCGGCGGCCTCGGTTCAATCTCGACCTCCGATTCGACGGCGTCGGGCAGTCTCTACTCGGTGTCGACTTCGGGCGGCTCCGGTCCGATGGCGCTCTCGGCTCCGATGACGTCGTCCGGCCTGGCCTCGATGTCGACTTCCGGCGACTCCGGGGTGCGATCCTCACCCCCGACCTCCGGTGCTCCTCCTCTCAGGTTCCAGGCGACTCCGGAGTGCGATCCTCACTCCCGACCTCCGGTTCACCTCTACCTCGGTCTCCGACGACTCCGGAGGGCGGACTTCACTCCTCCGATGACGCCGCTCGCTCGACCTCGGTTCACTTCCTCCTCGACCTCTGGTATTCCTCACGACCTCCGTCGGCGCCCTCTCACGACCTCAGGCGGCTCCGGGTACGACGTCTGCTTCTTCAGTCAGCGCCGCTTCTCCACCTCGGGCCCCAGGTCTTAGGCTACTCGACGCCGGATTCCAGGGAAATCAGTTTCCAGGTCAGGATCTTGCTGCTTTCTGCTTCTAAGGCCTGTTCCTGCTGTCCAGGTCCTTAGGATGAGTTTTTCTGTCTTCTTCCCACACAGGGCTACAGGCTGGGATCCATCAGTAGGGACTAGTATCAAGGGTGGGTTTATGGACCCCACTCCAGGCACAAGTTTCCACCCCTGCTGCTTCACTCCTTCCTCCTTCACTGTTGTGCTCCTCTCTCTTCACCAGTCAGGTGCCAACTGCCAGCTCCAACTGCCAACACTCTATCTTAGCTTCCCAACATTCTAAACCGCCTCCAACTGTCACAGAGTTCTGGAATGTTCTGGAAGGTGCTGGTAGGTTCCAGTGGATGCTGGTGATGTCACAGGTGGCCACCATTTTGTGCTCCAGGCCCTCAGACAGAAGTTTCAGGGGTAGCTAAAATGGCTCCCTGAATCTGTAGCAACACGAAAAAGTCTGGTGGTTCCCAAAAAGGAAAAATTCAAACAGGGTTTGAGGCAAAAGTGGGACAAAATAAATAATGATGAGGAGGGACCACCCAAAGGGCTGACAGGTCTAACACGCGTCCCCCCCAGCTGAAAGTGGGGAGAGCTACCCAACCCCTTGGGAGTTCTCATCACTAAGGCGGAAATACCTTGAGAGACCGTCTGCATTGGCGTGGTCCACTCCAGGCCGATGTTCCACCTGAAAGTCCATCCCCTGTAGGGAAATAGACCACCTCAACAACTTGGGATTCTCCCCCTTCATTTGCATCAGCCAACGAAGGGGTCTGTGGTCGGTCTGAACTAGGAAGTGCGAGCCAAACAGGTATGGCCGCAACTTCTTCAGAGCCCATACCACTGCAAAGGCTTCACGCTCTATTGCACTCCACTTCTGTTCCCTGGGAAGTAGTCTCCGGGATAGGAAGACCACGGGTTGATCCAGACCCTCTTCGTTGAGTTGCGATAACACTGCCCCAATGCCATGTTCTGATGCATCTGTCTGGACAATGAACTCCTTGGAAAAGTCTGGGGCCCTTAAGACCGGGGCCTCGCACATGGCTTTCTTCAATCTCACAAAGGCCTGCTGACAGGCCTCCGTCCAGACTACCCGTCGAGGTTGTTTCTTGGACGTGAGCTCCGTGAGGGGGGCTACGATGGTACCGTACCCCTTCACGAAGCGGCGGTAATATCCCGTGAGGCCCAAAAATGCTCGGACCTCAGTCTGTGTCTTGGGGGGTTCCCAGGCCATGATGGCCTCGATCTTCGCCTGGAGGGGTTGCACCGCTCCCCTACCCACCAAGTGTCCAAGGTACACTACCGACCCCTGCCCGATCTGGCACTTGCTGGCCTTGATCGTCAATCCAGCTTGTCTCAGGGCCTGGAGAACAGCTTGCAGGTGACGCAAGTGATCCTCCCAGCTGTTACTGAAGACAGCTATGTCATCCAGATAGGCAGCAGAGAAACTCTCCATTCCGGTGAGGATCTGGTTTACCAGGCGCTGAAACGTGGCAGGTGCGTTCTTGAGCCCAAAGGGCATCACACAGAACTGGTAGTGGCCATTGGGCGTGGAGAAGGCTGACCTTTCCCTTGCTCCATCAGTCAACGAGATCTGCCAGTACCCTGAAGTAAGGTCAAAGGTACTTAGATATTGGGCAGCTCCCAGCCGGTCAATCAATTCATCCGCCCTAGGGATCGGATGAGCATCAGTTTTTGTCACTGAATTCAGTCCCCGGTAGTCCACACAGAACCTCAGTTCTGGTTGGGCACCCGGTGGTGCAGCTTTCGGTACTAACACCACCGGACTAGACCAGGGGCTGCTAGAAGGTTCAACCACTCCTAGCTCCAGCATCTTAGTGACTTCACTATGAATGCTGGCCTTCACCTTGTCTGACATCCGGTAGATCTTGGACTTCACAGGTGGGCTGTCTCCTGTGTCCACGTCATGGACGCACAGGTGAGTCCTACCCGGGACAAGGGAGAACAACGAAGAGTACTGCCCCAGGACCTGGCGACAGTCCTCCTGCTGTTCAGGAGTTAGAGATGGGGAGAGAATCACTCCCTCCACCGACCCATCCTTTTCTTGAGACGCAAACAGATCAGGGAGAGGCTCGCTTTCCACGTCCTCTCCTCCGTCAGTCACCATCATCAAGATGACTTCGGGCCTCTCGTGGTGGGGTTTGAGGCGGTTGGCATGCAGCACCCGCAGGGGCTGACGAGGGGTCTTCAGGTCCACCAAGTAGGTAGCCTTACCCTTCTTCTCCAACACCTCAAAGGGTCCTGACCAGCGATCCTGGAGGGCGCTAAGCTCTCCGGGTTCGATCACCTACACCTTCTGGCCAGGCTCCAACTCCACCGGGTGAGCATTGTGGTCATACCACGCCTTCATTACTGCTTGGCTGGCTTCCAAGTTGTCAGAAGCTTGCTTCCACAACTTAGCCATTTGGCTCCGGAAGGCCAGCATGTAGCTCACCACATCCTGGGGGAGCTTTCTGGGAGTTCTTTCCCATCCGTCTCTCACCAGGTTAAGAGGTCCACGTACAGGGTGCCCATACAGAAGCTCGAAGGGGCTGAAGCCCACTCCCTTCTGTGGCACTTCCCTGTAAGAAAAAAGTAAACAGGGTAGGAGGACGTCCCATTTCCTCCGCAGGCTTTCAGGCAGACTTCTGATCATGCCTTTCAAGGTTTTGTTAAACCTCTCCACCAGACCATTGGTCTGGGGGTGGTAAGGAGTTGTGAACCGGTAGGTCACTCCACACTCCTTCCACATCGCCCGCATATACGCTGACATGAAGTTGGTCCCCCTGTCGGACACAACTTCCTTGGGAAAACCCACTCGGGTAAAGATTCCCATCAGGGCCCTAGCCACAACAGGTGCTGTTATGGTCCTCAGAGGTATTGCCTCTGGGTACCGTGTGGCATGATCCACCAGGACCAGGATAAACCTGTGACCAGCTGATGTTGGCGGATCTAACGGTCCCACAATGTCGATGCCCACCCTTTCAAAGGGGGTGCTAACGACAGGAAGTGGTTCCAGGGGAGCTTTCAGCTTCACCCCTGTTTTCCCACTGGCTTGGCAAGACACACATGTCCGGCAGTAGGTATCGGACGACACTTTCATCTGAGGCCAATAAAAGTGTGGGACAAGACGGGCGAAGGTCTTGTCTTGCCCCAGGTGTCCTGCCAATGGTATCTCGTGAGCCAACTCCAGAAGGAAGGCTCGATAACGTTGAGGAACTACCAAGGCTCGTGACGATCCATGTAGGGGTGCCTTGGGTTCACTGTAGAGGAGGCCATCCTCCCAGTAAACACTGTAGTTCCCTTCAACGTTCCCTGCTGCCTGGGCTTCGGCCTGTCGCCTCAGCCCCTCAAGGGTAGGGCACTCCCTTTGGCCCTGGCAGAATTCCTCCCTGGACGGGCCTCCCTCCACGTGCCACTCGGCCGGGATGGGTAGGTCCTCCAGGTTGGTAACGTCCCCCACCGTAGACTCCTGGTCCACCACCTCCGGTGGCCTATCCGTCCTACGGGGTGGGGACGCCGAGGCAGGCTCCTCCTGTCCTCGGTTCTTCCCTTGACTGGCAGCTGGCTGGGCCTTTGTTCCAGGCTCCAGCCGGAATGAACTCCCTCTTCGGGTAGTCGCGGACCTTGTGCTAACACAGGCCCAGTCAGGTGTACCCAGCATCTCGGTGTGAGTCCGGTATTCCACCTCCTTCCAAGCGTTGTGCTCCATATCATTCCCCAGCAGACAATCGACTGGCACGGCAGGGCTTACGGCAACTCGAAGTGAACCTGCAACCCCCCCCCATTCAAAGGGAACCTCGGCCACTGGATAGTGGCCTGTTCTGCCGTCAGCCATCGCGGCTGGGTGGAGTACATCGGGAATTACCTGCTCTGGAGACACCAGTTGGCTACGCACCATAGTCATACTGGCTCCTGTGTCTCTCAGAGCCTCCCCTCTTTGGCCGTTGATGGTGACCCACTGCCCATACTTTGCGGTATTTGCGGGCACCTGGATCTTAGGAACCATCTCCCGTTCTCCCAGGGACACTAAAGTGACACCCGCCCACTCCCTTCCCTTGGTTAAGGGCATCTCCTCCCCGAGCACTACACTAGCTACTCCGGGGGTCTTTCCTCCAGTGGGAGGGGGTGATCGTTTCTGACACTTCGGATCTCCTTTATAGTGTCCAACGCCACCGCACTCGTAGCAATGGACAACCCTTGGCTGCTGACTCTGGCCAGGATTAGGGTTTCTGGGCGGGTTAGCCTTAGAGGTGAATCCTGTTCCCTTCCCTTGGAAGTTATTTTGGGGGCCTTTGGAGAACTCCTTTTTCTTTTCCCCTCCCTCTTTCTTCTGGGGGGCGCCCTGTCCGGCCTTTTGAGTATCCCCTCCAGTCCCCCTTGTGGACACCCGGGTACTAGCCCAAATGTCCGCCTCCTCAGCAAGCTTCCGGGGACTGGTCAGCTTGCTATCCACCAGGTGTTGCCGCAGTTCAGGGAAACATTTCTCGAGCAGGTGTTCCTTCAGTACTAGGTCAAACAACTCCTCGTAGTTCCTCACTTCACTGCCCTGAATCCAACCTTCCATTGCCTTCTTCGCATAGTCCAGGAAGTCCACCCAATTCTGCGTGCCCAGTTTGTGACTACCCCTGAACTTCTGTCGGTACTTTTCAGGTGTTAGTCCAAACTTTCTGATGAGCGCCAGTTTCATGGTGGGGTAGTGGGTCTGCTCATCCTCTTCGAGGGCCAATAAAGCATCCCTACCAGCTGGAGGCATGTACTTGTACAATCCCCCTCCCCAGTACTTCTCCGGAACCCCATGGGCCCTCAGTGAGACCTCATAGGCCGCTAGCCACTTGGCGATATCGTCGCCCACTCCATAGCTAGCCACTATGTCCTTTGGCAGGTATGGTTTGGATTCCCTGGTGATCTCTTGGGTTTGGCTGCCACCATTAGGAACAGGTTGTGCCCCGATTCTCAAGATCTGAAGATCTATTTCTTTCAGTCGCAATTCGTGGGCCATCCTCTGCTCCTCCTTTTCCTTTTCCAGCCTTGCTAAGTCCCATGTGAGCTGTCTTTTCTCCCTCCGGTCCGTTAGCTCCACTTCAGACAAGCCACCGCTAGAGGCACTGCTGCCCTTCCTAGAAATGGTTCTGGGCCCTGCTGACAGGTTCCCCACCTCAGGTTGGTACATCTCAGCCCCCTCAGGGTCAGGCTCTCCATCCCTGTCTTCCTCCTCAGCCTTGCTTTCTCGGCGTGCCTCCCCCCAAGCCCTTAAGCTGGTTTGGAGTGCACCCTTCTTTGCTCCTGGGGGACAGTACACCCCCTCCCGCTGGCAAAACTCCCTGAGTTGGGCCACAGTGTAGGTTTCTAGATTTTCTAGTACAAACTCCATCTTGCCCACTCAGGTTAGAGGACAGGTTTTGTGCAGTAACAATGCAGGGGGGTACCTTTAATAATACCTCCTCCCACCACCAGAGTAAATTTGGAAAAAACAAAAACCCACAATTAGGAAGGCCGCTTTTGAGAAAACTCCCGGTGTAGGCCTATGGACTACCCACAGTTATTGTTGAGTATACGTAGGCACAGCTCAATCCCACCACTGAACACCAATTTATGTTGGAAAACCACTCCCACACTAGAAGGGGTGGTGGTGGTCTTCCGGACACACTGTGGTAGCTTGGCTCGAGTGGTCAGGAAACAGGCACCGTGCTAAGCATACAATATACCCATACAATAACCATGCGTGCATCCGTTCCAAAAACGACTCTACACCGTAAAAATTATGAAAATATCTTTCTTTATCTTTTTCTCTTAGTTGCTGATTGGGAAAATAAATAAGTCAATCACAATATACAAATTTAAATAGTGCTGGTCAAATAAATACTGTCTGGAGATTCAATAAATAGGGATGATCATAAATACAAGGGACATAAATATAAGTGCAGGTAATACAGGCAATTAAATATTCTGAGGCATTAAATACTGAACCAATAAATATTGTACACCATCAAGTCCTGTGGACCTATAAATATAGTGAAGCAATAAATAGGTAAAAACTCAATAAATACAGTACCCCCAATAAATAATTAAAAGTATACAGCAACACTCATGTAATCAGTTGACATTTCAATTCCTAAGGGCTGATTTGGCCCAGGCACAGCTTGTAGGGTTGTGGAAGGCTTGAGGGGGGCTACTCCCTGGCTGAGACAAGGCTGAGGCCTAAACTGAGGTAGATCAAAGGGGGGAATACCAGTGCCCTGGCTTTCTCTCTCCACACCACCTCTCTAGGTTAGTCCCAGTTCACCCCAGGCACAGTCAGGTTGGTTTCAGCACCTCCCTAGCCCCTTAGAGCAGTCTCTCAGGTCTCCACAGGGCCTTAGGCGCCCTCTACTCCACTTACTGCCCTTTTTCTGATGTTCCGACGCCGCTGGAGTCGTGTCGACGCCGTGAGGCGGTTCCGGTTCGGTCTCGGCGGCCTCGGCACAATGTCAGTTCTTTGACGACGCCGGTAGGCGGTTCCGGTCCGATGTCGGCGGCCTCGGTTCAATCTCGACCTCCGATTCGACGGCGTCGGGCAGTCTCTACTCGGTGTCGACTTCGGGCGGCTCCGGTCCGATGGCGCTCTCGGCTCCGATGACGTCGTCCGGCCTGGCCTCGATGTCGACTTCCGGCGACTCCGGGGTGCGATCCTCACCCCCGACCTCCGGTGCTCCTCCTCTCAGGTTCCAGGCGACTCCGGAGTGCGATCCTCACTCCCGACCTCCGGTTCACCTCTACCTCGGTCTCCGACGACTCCGGAGGGCGGACTTCACTCCTCCGATGACGCCGCTCGCTCGACCTCGGTTCACTTCCTCCTCGACCTCTGGTATTCCTCACGACCTCCGTCGGCGCCCTCTCACGACCTCAGGCGGCTCCGGGTACGACGTCTGCTTCTTCAGTCAGCGCCGCTTCTCCACCTCGGGCCCCAGGTCTTAGGCTACTCGACGCCGGATTCCAGGGAAATCAGTTTCCAGGTCAGGATCTTGCTGCTTTCTGCTTCTAAGGCCTGTTCCTGCTGTCCAGGTCCTTAGGATGAGTTTTTCTGTCTTCTTCCCACACAGGGCTACAGGCTGGGATCCATCAGTAGGGACTAGTATCAAGGGTGGGTTTATGGACCCCACTCCAGGCACAAGTTTCCACCCCTGCTGCTTCACTCCTTCCTCCTTCACTGTTGTGCTCCTCTCTCTTCACCAGTCAGGTGCCAACTGCCAGCTCCAACTGCCAACACTCTATCTTAGCTTCCCAACATTCTAAACCGCCTCCAACTGTCACAGAGTTCTGGAATGTTCTGGAAGGTGCTGGTAGGTTCCAGTGGATGCTGGTGATGTCACAGGTGGCCACCATTTTGTGCTCCAGGCCCTCAGACAGAAGTTTCAGGGGTAGCTAAAATGGCTCCCTGAATCTGTAGCAACACGAAAAGGTCTGGTGGTTCCCAAAAAGGAAAAATTCAAACAGGGTTTGAGGCAAAAGTGGGACAAAATAAATAATGATGAGGAGGGACCACCCAAAGGGCTGACAGGTCTAACAGGACCTCTCTTCAGAAGAATCAGGGATCATTAATGATAGTCACAGAGCTGCAGCTGTGTCACAGCCAGTCTGAGCACAGGACCTCTCTTCAGAAGAATGAGGGATCATTAGTGAAAGTCACAGAGCTGCAGCTTTGTGACAGCCAGTGTGAACACAGGACCTCTCTTCAGGAGGGTGAGGGATCATTAATGAAAGTCACAGAGCTGCAGCTTTGTGGCGGCCAGTCTGAGCACAGGACCTCTCTTCAGAAGAATGAGGGATCATTAGTGAAAGTCACGAGGGCTGCAGCTTTGTGACAGCCAGTGTGAACACAGGACCTCTCTTCAGAAGAATGAGGGATCATTAGTGAAAGTCACAGAGCTGCAGCTTTGTGGCAGCCAGTCTGAGCACAGGACCTCGCTTCAGAAGAATGAGGCATCATTGATGAAAGTCACAGAGCTGCAGCTTTGTGGCAGCTAGTCTGAGCACAGGACCTCTCTTCAGGAGGGTGAGGGATCATTAGTGAAAGTCACAGAGCTGCAGCTTTGTGACAGCCAGTCTGAACACAGGACCTCTCTTCAGGAGGGTGAGGGATCATTAATGATAGTCACAGAGCTGCAGCTTTGTGGCAGCCTGTCTGAGCACAGGACCTCTCTTCAGGAGGGTGAGGGATCATTAATGAAAGTCACAGAGCTGCAGCTTTGTGACAGCCAGTCTGAGCACAGGACCTCTCTTCAGGAGGGTGAGGGATCATTAATGAAAGTCACAGAGCTGCAGCTTTGTCACAGCCAGTCTGAGCACAGGACCTCTCTTCAGGAGGGTGAGGGATCATTAATGAAAGTCACAGAGCTGCAGCTTTGTGACAGCCAGTCTGAACACAGGACCTCTCTTCAGGAGGGTGATGGATCATTAATGAAAGTCACAGAGCTGCAGCTTTGTGACAGCCAGTCTGAGCACAGGACCTCTCTTCAGGAGGGTGAGGGATCATTAATGAAAGTCACAGAGCTGCAGCTTTGTGACAGCCAGTCTGAGCACAGGACCTCTCTTCAGGAGGGTGAGGGATCATTAATGAAAGTCACAGAGCTGCAGCTTTGTCACAGCCAGTCTGAGCACAGGACCTCTCCTCAGGAGGGTGAGGGATCATTAATGAAAGTCACAGAGCTGCAGCTTTGTCACAGCCAGTCTGAGCACAGGACCTCTCTTCAGGAGGATGATGGATCATTAATGAAAGTCACAGAGCTGCAGCTTTGTGACAGCCAGTCTGAGCACAGGACCTCTCTTCAGGAGGGTGAGGGATCATTCATGAAAGTCACAGAGCTGCAGCTTTGTGACAGCCAGTCTGAGCACAGGACCTCTCTTCAGGAGGGTGAGGGATCATTAATGAAAGTCACAGAGCTGCAGCTTTGTCACAGCCAGTCTGAACACAGGACCTCTCTTCAGGAGGGTGAGGGATCATTCATGATAGTCACAGAGCTGCAGCTTTGTGACTGCCCGTCTGAACACCGGACCTCTCTTCAGGAGGGTGAGGGATCATTAATGAAAGTCACAGAGCTGCAGCTTTGTGGCAGCCAGTCTGAGCACAGGACCTCACTTCAGAAGATTGAGGGATCATTAATGAAAGTCACAGAGCTGCAGCTTTGTGACAGCCAGTCTGAGCACAGGACCTCTCTTCCGGAGGGTGAGGGATCATTAATGAAAGTCACAGAGCTGCAGCTTTGTCACAGCCAGTCTGAGCACAGGACCTCTCTTCAGGAGGGTGAGGGATCATTAATGAAAGTCACAGAGCTGCAGCTTTGTGGCAGCCAGTCTGAGCACAGGACCTCTCTTCAGGAGGGTGAGGGATCATTAATGAAAGTCACAGAGCTGCAGCTTTGTGACAGCCAGTCTGAACACAGGACCTCTCTTCAGAAGAATGAGGGATCATTAATGATAGTCACAGAGCTGCAGCTTTGTCACAGCCAGTCTGAGCACAGGACCTCTCTTCAGGAGGGTGAGGGATCATTAATGAAAGTCACAGAGCTGCAGCTTTGTGGCAGCAAGTCTGAGCACAGGACCTCTCTTCAGAAGAATGAGGGATCATTAGTGAAAGTCACAGAGTTGCAGCTTTGTGACAGCCAGTGTGAACACAGGACCTCTCTTCAGGAGGGTGAGGGATCATTAATGAAAGTCACAGAGCTGCAGCTTTGTGGCAGCCAGTCTGAGCACAGGACCTCCCTTCAGAAGAATGAGGGATCATTAATGAAAGTCACAGAGCTGCAGCTTTGTGACAGCCAGTCTGAGCACAGGACCTCTCTTCAGGAGGGTGAGGGATCATTCATGAAAGTCACAGAGCTGCAGCTTTGTGACAGCCAGTCTGAACACAGGGCCTCTCTTCAGGAGGGTGAGGGATCATTAATGAAAGTCACGAAGGCTGCAGCTTTGTGGCAGCCAGTCTGAACATAGGACCTCTCTTCAGGAGGGCGAGGGATCATTTATGAAAGTCACAGAGCTGCAGCTTTGTGACAGCCAGTCTGAGCACAGGACCTCTCTTCAGGAGGGTGATGGATCATTAATGAAAGTCACAGAGCTGCAGCTTTGTGACAGCCAGTCTGAGCACAGGACCTCTCTTCAGGAGGGTGAGGGATCATTCATGAAAGTCACAGAGCTGCAGCTTTGTGGCAGCCAGTCTGAGCACAGGACCTCTCTTCAGGAGGGTGAGGGATCATTAATGAAAGTCACAGAGCTGCAGCTTTGTGACAGCCAGTCTGAGCACAGGACCTCTCTTCAGGAGGGTGAGGGATCATTAATGAAAGTCACAGAGCTGCAGCTTTGTGGCAGCCAGTCTGAGCACAGGACCTCTCTTCAGGAGGGTGAGGGATCATTAATGAAAGTCACAGAGCTGCAGCTTTGTGACAGCCAGTCTGAGCACAGGACCTCTCTTCAGGTGGGTGAGGGATCATTCATGATAGTCACAGAGCTGCAGCTTTGTGACTGCCCGTCTGAACACCGGACCTCTCTTCAGGAGGGTGAGGGATCATTAATGAAAGTCACAGAGCTGCAGCTTTGTGGCAGCCAGTCTGAGCACAGGACCTCACTTCAGAAGAATGAGGGATCATTAATGAAAGTCACGGAGCTGCAGCTTTGTGACAGCCAGTCTGAGCACAGGACCTCTCTTCAGGAGGGTGAGGGATCAATAATGAAAGTCACAGAGCTGCAGCTTTGTCACAGCCAGTCTGAGCACAGGACCTCTCTTCAGGAGGGTGAGGGATCATTAATGAAAGTCACAGAGCTGCAGCTTTGTGGCAGCCAGTCTGAGCACAGGACCTCTCTTCAGGAGGGTGAGGGATCATTCATGATAGTCACAGAGCTGCAGCTTTGTGGCAGCCAGTCTGAGCACAGGACCTCTCTTCAGAAGAATGAGGGATCATTAATGATAGTCACAGAGCTGCAGCTTTGTCACAGCCAGTCTGAGCACAGGACCTCTCTTCAGAAGAATGAGGGATCATTAGTGAAAGTCACAGAGCTGCAGCTTTGTGACAGCCAGTGTGAACACAGGACCTCTCTTCAGGAGGGTGAGGGATCATTAATGAAAGTCACAGAGCTGCAGCTTTGTGGCAGCCAGTCTGAGCACAGGACCTCTCTTCAGAAGAATGAGGGATCATTAATGAAAGTCACAGAGCTGCAGCTTTGTGACAGCCAGTCTGAGCACAGGACCTCTCTTCAGGAGGGTGAGGGATCATTAATGAAAGTCACAGAGCTGCAGCTTTGTGGCAGCCAGTCTGAGCACAGGACCTCTCTTCAGGAGGGTGAGGGATCATTAATGAAAGTCACAGAGCTGCAGCTTTGTGGCAGCCAGTCTGAGCACAGGACCTCTCTTCAGGAGGGTGAGGGATCATTAATGAAAGTCACAGAGCTGCAGCTTTGTGGCAGCCAGTCTGAGCACAGGACCTCTCTTCAGGAGGGTGAGGGATCATTAATGAAAGTCACAGAGCTGCAGCTTTGTGGCAGCCAGTCTGAGCACAGGACCTCTCTTCAGGAGGGTGAGGGATCATTAATGAAAGTCACAGAGCTGCAGCTTTGTGGCAGCCAGTCTGAGCACAGGACCTCTCTTCAGGAGGGTGAGGGATCATTAATGAAAGTCACAGAGCTGCAGCTTTGTGACAGCCAGTCTGAGCACAGGACCTCTCTTCACGAGGGTGAGGGATCATTAATGAAAGTCACAGAGCTGCAGCTTTGTGACAGCCAGTCTGAGCACAGGACCTCTCTTTAGGAGGGTGAGGGATCATTAATGAAAGTCACAGAGCTGCAGCTTTGTGACAGCCAGTCTGAGCACAGGACCTCTCTTCAGGAGGGTGAGGGATCATTAATGAAAGTCACAGAGCTGCAGCTTTGTGACAGCCAGTCTGAGCACAGGACCTCTCTTCAGGAGGGTGAGGCATCATTGATGAAAGTCACAGAGCTGCAGCTTTGTGACTCCCCGTCTGAACACAGGACCTCTCTTCAGGAGGGTGAGGGATCATTCATGATAGTCACAGAGCTGCAGCTTTGTGGCCATCTTACAGATTCATTTAATGGATTGGGGGAGAGGCAGTCACTCCTACCGCGGCCCCCACTCAGAGATTTGCGAGGGGCGCCTCTCAGTGTGGGGCTGAGATAAAGGTTTGAGGGATTGGTGGTGTTATATATCCTTGCCCCGCATGAAAGCCTCCCACCACAGCACCGGCTGCTCACGCTCCCCAAAACCCTTGCCCATATGTGATGATGGCCAAGCTACTGGTGGCTTAAAAAGAAGAGCTTCCTGGAATATTTTACTTCGTACAAGAAGCGCCTCGTCATGATCACAGACAATCAAGGCACACTGGTGGCGACTTCCAGGAGCTCACCGCAAACATGTACCGTGATAGAGGCGACTTGCTTGCTAAACCGTCCCCAATCGCTGTGTACTTCTCTTTGAAAATGTGGTGTTTCTGTGATTTATTGCATCCATTTCATTTGGAAGTGTCTAAAAGTAAAACTGGATATGGTCTGTGCAGTCTGGAACTCAGCTGCCCAAAATGAATCCACTGTAAACAGTAAACCCACCAGTGGCAAAGACCTTCCAATGACTTGTGACATCATTAGTAACTAACAATTCACCACTGACCATGACCTCACTAGTTATTTACCTAATTAATTACAGTGAAATCGTCTTTACCACTGAATTCCCTAATCACTGTGATGTCACTAGTGACCGTGATCTCAGCAATTGCTGTGACCTCAAGAACAACTGTGACTTCACCAGTGACTGACATCACTAGTGCATTTGACCTAATTTGTGGCAGCAGCCTCATGGCTGTTACTTCACAAGTAACCCGGACTTTAACATGATTCTAACCTCATCAGGCACTGTGACCTCAGGTACATACATAAGAACAGTTGCAAACTATTAAGAGCTCGCAATAGTCAGCTCACAAAACGTATAAATCATCAATTTTACCAAACAAAATTATGTTATATTACAAAATATTTATTTGATGAGTAAAAGACAAAAACATTTTAAACAAAACTTAGAGGGTCATGGAAAGGAGAGGAGAAAATTGTTCCAGGGAACGTGTAGAAGAGGGTGCTAAAAAAATTAGGAGTCAAGAGGACTCACAGTTTTCAAAACAGAAGATAAGGGGCATATATTTACACAAATGTACAATAACTGATAATGAATAAACAGTTCAATGCAACCTGGCCATATTTAAAAATCATTCGAATTTTTAAGCTGGAACAGGGGAATTGGGGAGGATGGTCCCGGTGCGAGAAGGGATAGCGTCGACGGTTCGATCTGACTTAACGGCAACCCAGGGAATTTGGTGCCTCAACCATGCGGATCTTCCTCAGGACAGGGGAAGGAAGGGAGAATAGACCCTATAGAGTGAAAACAAGGGAACTTAAAACGGGTACCTATGACGGTTACCATTACTTAATGTCTGCACATCAAGGGAAAAGGACCCACCTCAACAAGAATCATGTGGTGCTCAAGGGGTCCAATGAATGGCACACCGTTCCCTGAAAATTAAATAATGACATTGGTTCCCAAAAATGTATAGCAAAGGGTCCTTAATTCTAAAGGAAGGGTATGGCGACTTACCCGGGTTGATGACAATATCCAACTCTGTTTGGGATTCAGTTTGTGGTTGACGAAGAGATGGCGCTATTGAGATCCAGTTCGTAGTAACCGCGCATATAGCGCGGGTCACGTGATTGATTTAAACAATCCAGGACACAGCTTATTTTAATACAGCTAAAAAAGGGGTGAAGAGTGAACTAAGTTAAGGATTCTGTCCTGAATACGTTGTCAAGCTCTTTAACCAAGCCGGTTAGAAGGGTAATTACCTTGTGGTGCTGGGAAGAGTCTCCGTTCGAAAGAGTAAAAATTAAAATAGTGATAAACTGATTTTATTACCATTTTACTTTACATGCTTTCTGCAGCAGTGCATGGGAGTGGTGTAACACTCCTCCGCTCTTATGTACAAACTTCTGCAGTGACTAAGATGCAACACTTTATCACGAGTAGTGCAAGTCAGTTTTGTGTTATGGCCACACATCATCTTTTTCCACTGGTGTGAACTGTGCCTCCTCCTCCAGGTCTGCCCCCTCCTATCAGCCAGATTCATTCTCCTGTACAAAGGGGGTTTCACGAGGACTCCTCTACTCTGCGGCCCGCATTGTACTGTTCCACCCTGGGACTGGCCAAGAGGGCTCTCTTGGGATGACCTGTCTCTGGCCTGTTGCGGCCCATGGGGATCTCTGGGTGACTGAGATTCTAGGCGCTTGATAAGAATTTACACGGCTGAGCCAGATATCACAACTGTGCAGGCTAAGTCCGGGGTCTGAAAGACAAGCCTCTTTACAAAGCTACCCTCTCAAAATTGTCACTAAATGTCCGGGATCCTCTCCTCATGCCAAGAGCTCTCAGTAAGGTCCAGGGCACTAAATGTATGTGTTTAGTTAAAAAACACTTCACATTGGAGAAGTAGGGACGAAGGAGCCAGAATGATAAAAAAATTATGTACTAAAAGAAGGTGAAATGCTTTTGCAGCCCTAGAAATGTTGCTGAAACCTCACGTTTCTTGATCATTCAAACACTGCAGTGCTGGTTTCATGTGGCAGGTGCTGTGCTTGGTTCCACACGTTCAAATGAAGCCTAGCTTCAATGCTGATGGCTGTTAAGGGGCAGGTGGGCTGCGCAGCGCAAGGGGCAGTAACATGGCTGTGGCAGGGTATCTGTGCAGCACAAGGGGGCAGTTACATAGCAGGGAAAGGTGGGCTGTGCAGCACAAGGTGGCAGTAACATGGCAGAATCAGGTGGGCTGCACAGCACAAGGGGCAGTGATATGGTAGGGGCAAGCGGGTTGTCACATATTGCAAATCTATGTATAGGGAGCGACCTGTGTAGATCACACACTAACAGCGCAGGAGAAGAGCATCATCCCTGTCTGAATTCCTCTGTGTTAGAGCACAGGTGCTTTGAATAAAGCTTTTTTCACACTTGTTGCACAGAAAGAACATACTTGAGTGCAGCAATTTTGAGTGCAGCATTTCTCGTACTATAGAAAACTCTTTTTACAGCCATGCCCTGAGAGAGCTGCAACATCCTTGGGGAATGCTCTAGCGATTCTGTAAATACATTTTTTATAAAAGTATTTTCCCATCAGATCAGATAATCTTTATTCTGTATACATTAAATAGTATAACCATAAAAGCATACAATAATATATATTAGAAAAATCCATACAAATTCATAGGAAATTCAAACAAAAAAATTAAGTATCATATCCCAAGATATGTTAGCAAATAGGGGTGGGCGAAAAATTCCACTACACCGGCGGAGTTTTGCCCAATCCACGTTCTGCAAAGAGTGGACTTTCCTCAATAAGCAAAGTGCAGCCGATCCCTATTGAACAGTTCCAACTACAGGAAATCCCAGATGCAGTTATTCCCTTCCACACTAGCTTTCTCAGACAGGTGGCAGTAGGTGAGAATTTATAAACGATCAGGCAAATAAACGTCAACTGAAGAAGCAGTAAATAACACAACGCAGATCTACAACTTATTTTCCCATCACTGGTGTTGGGATTAAACTGTCAATTGATATGAATACTCATTTGAAGTTCATAATACGTTTTAAAAGTTCAGGCCTCGTGAAAATTCTCTTGTGATGTTGAAGATATTTTTTGTGAAACGATCTTTCAACTTCTAGGGTTTCAACCTGTGTAGACAATCTAGGGTCATAGAATGTCCTTTTTAACAAACTTCTTATTGCATTCTGTGAATGCAAATGGCTTATCACCCATGGAACGTCTGGTGACAGTGAAGATCATTTATTCACCAAGCTCTTCTTGTACTGAGTGCAAGAAAATAGCTTCTCATCCATGTAAACTCTACGATGATACTAAAGGTCTGTTTCATATATAAAACTTTTCACACATTCAATGCATGAAAATTGTTTCTCACCTATGTGGATTATCTGGCTATGTTTAAAACATGTGCACTGATTAAACATCTTTTCATAATGATTGCATGAAAGTGGCTTCTTCGTGGGTTAGCAGGTGATGTCGAAGATTTGACCTTTGAATAAAGCTTTTTCCACACACAGTGCACACAAAGGGCTTCTCACCAGTGTGGATTCTTCGGTGACGGTCTAAATCTGACTTGTAGAGAAATCTCTTCTCACACTCGCTGCAGATAAAGGGTTTCTCAATTGCACCCCTGTGGATTTTCAGGTGGCGTTTAAGTCCTGGTTGGTAAGTAAAGCTCTTCCCACACTCACTGCAGGAAAAGTGTTTCTCAATTTCACCATTGTGGATTTTCAGGTGGCGTTTAAGTGTTGATTTGAGAGTAAAGCTCTTCCCACATTCAGTGCAGGCAAATGGCTTTTCATCATTTTGAATTCTCTGGTCTTGTTGAAAGTCTAATTTAAACTCAAAGCTCTTCTTAATATGGCTTCTCTGGTGACGCTGAAAATCTGACTTGTACACAAAGCACTCTCCACATTCAGAGCAAGGAAATGGTTTTTTAAACTCACCCTTGTGTATTTTCTGGTGACGTATAAGCCCTCCCTGCTGAGTAAAACCTATCCCACATTCAGTGCAGAGAAAGGGTTTCTCACCCGTGTGAATTCTCTGGTGACGCCGAAGAATTGATAACTGAGTAAAACTCTTCGGACATTCAGTACAGGAAAAGGGCTTCTCACCAGTATGGATTCTCTGGTGACGAAGAAGATAGGACTTGTGAGCAAAACCCTTTCCACAATAGGTACAGGGAAAGCGCTTCTTTAGTCCATGGTATTTCTGATAGTGTAGATGATTTCCAATTCTTTTAAATGCATTTTTACCATCAGTGGAGAAGGTGTGCTTGTCCTCACTTTGGAGTATTCGATATTGGTTAAGGACTGACTTTGGAATAGAGGTCTTGTTTTCATAGCATGTAGTGGACTCCTTCACAAGCATACTTGACATACCTGACATAGAATGAAAAAATAAATTAGGAAGAATATTTTCTTAATTAAACAAAAAACATCTGTTGTCCCCTGTGAAAGAGGGACAGTCATAACACAGACAAACAATCAATGATAGTCAAGAAGCAGAAAGATGTCACATTGTTCTCAGATAAGCATGTGCACTGAATGACAAATGTTATTCTGCCCTATTACTGACAAAACTCCATAAATCCAATGAAAGCAAGTGTTGGATACCTTGAGTGACAAACATGTACCCGTCCGAACAATGACTGATGTATGCTCAATGGTGCAAAATGGGCATGATGTTAAGCAGGCTAGAGCTGAAAAACCGCCAAATCGATTACACAACAACTGAGAACTTCGATCAATCAGATTCTTCAGAGTAGATTACATCTTGGTTGTTAATTTGGGAAAACCATTGTGTAGTTAATATGTTCTGTTAGTCAGGAGTCTTTTGAATGTTTTAAAACAGGATCGCCTGTATATTTTAAGTGTCTCCCCGGACAGCTTTAGTCCTCAGCCTGATAATAGATTATCAATTAAAAAAAAAAGACAACTTTGTTTCAGCCACTTCAACTTTGGTTGCTTGCACCAACCACAGTCACCTTCAGCCATAGCTTGTGGAAAAGGTCATTCATACGTAGGGCATTTTTTATGTTTTGGTGGTGATTGGCAAAATAGTCTCTCTCCCAGATAAGGAAGCAGCATCCCCAAATCACTAGTCTGCAACTACACAAGTCAGACGCTGCAGGAGAGTGTCAGAGTAAGTGGGGTTTTCTTCAATGTATGTGTTAGAGTGCAGCGTACTTCTAACCTTAAGGCGTTACAGTGAGATTTATATTAAGTGGTGAACGGGATGGCCAAACTCCTAGATGGCCAACAAGAAGTGTTGCAAGGCTGCCTGGGAGGAGAGTCAAGAGAGCCTGGAGCATGGAAGAAGGGTCCAGGCAGCTGCAAAGAAAGGGAACAGCAGATGGCGTGGGAAACCAGCCTTGGAACCTCCTGCGGTACTGGTAGATGAGGTGCAGGAGGAGGCGGCCGTGGACCTAACCAGGACGCTGCCTTTGTGGGAGACCTGCCTGAGCCTGCTGGATGGCAAGTTGAGGGTGGACCTATCGATTGCCTAACCCCAGAGAGGCTGAGGTGGCAAGCCGAAACCCAGGCAACTGATGGCACCTCTGGAGATCACCTTATTTACTGGGAGCCTCCTCTACAGTGAGCCTAAAGAGCCTGTGCACGGGGCAACATGTGCTGGTGGTTCACCAATGTTACAGGGCCTTGCTACTGGGTTTGGCTCATGGGATTCCCCGGCAGGACATCTGGGACAGGACAAGGAGCTTTGACAGGTTTGTCACCCACTTTTATTGGCCCTCGATGAGGACAGTCTCAGATGCTTTCTGTAAGACTCGTCTCACTTACCAAGCCAGTGGGAAGACAGGGAAGAAGCTCAAGGTTTCCCTGACTCCCATGCCTGTTGGCATTTCCTTTGAGAGGGTGGGCATCAACATTGTTGGTCTCTGGACCCCAAAATTGCCGTGGGCAACAGGTTTACCCAGGAGTTGGTGGACCATGCCATATGCTTTCCAAAGATCATCCCTCTGAAAATCATAACTACACCTGCAGTGGCTAGGGCCTTGATGAGTTTCCCCAAGCAAGTGGTGTCAGACAGTGGCATCAACTTCATGCCCATGTATATGAAGTTCACTTGGAAGGAATGTGGGGTAACCTAGATGTTCTTCACAACTTATCACCCCTAGACTAATGGGATTGATGAGAGATTCAACAAGACCCTCAAGGACATGAGTATGGACCTACCGGAGGCCATGTGGTGGAAGTGGAACGTCCTCTTGCCGTGCCTACTCTTTGCATACATAGAATAGTGTAGAAAGGAGTAGGACTGAGCCTTCTTGAACTCCTCCATTGTCACCCAGTAATGGCGCCTCTCAGTTTAGTGGAGAGGGGGTGGGAACAAGCTCCAGAGAAGCCCTCTCAGGATGTGGTTAGCTACCTGCTAACCTGCCGCAACCAAATGCAGACGTTCTGGAAAAAGGCTTCTGATAACTTAGAAGCTAGCCAGAAGTTGACAAAGCAACAATATGACCAGAAGGTCACTCTGGTTGAGTTTTAGCCAGACCAGAAGGTGAGAGTGATGGCGCCAGTGGAGCACAGGGCCCTCCAAGATCATTGGACAGCGCCCTATGAGGTGATTGAAAGGAAGGAGTAGGCTTCATACCTGGTGGATCTCAAGACACTCAGACACCCCCTATGGGTCCTCCTCCTCAATTGCCTGTAGCCCCACCATGGGGCATCTCGAGTGGGCTGCTGCTGCTGCTGAAATTGTAGCCATGGTCTGAAACCAATGGTTGGATATTTGAAGCGGGTTTGTCCCAGTGGGGCCACGGAGCTTTGCAGAAGAGGCCTGGACCTGCCATCTGTGACCTGAGAGGAGCCCTGAAGAAGTGCATCTCCTTTCTCTTCTATCATGGACAAAGAGTTGCACTCTTATGGGCCATTTAGCGGACCTCCTGTGTGGCTTCAGAGACTCGACAGAATTCAAGAGGCCTTTTCTTGGAAGTACCCAGCTCAGCAGTGGCAGCTTACTAAAATTACATTTTCAATATATTCAATAAATATTCTGACATAGTCATTAGATTTCATTGTTAATAAATATAAAATAGGTGCTTGAAATGTGTCTGTAGCTGGTACAGGGCAAAAGTCACCACGTTTTTAGTGACGGATGATGGAGTAGAGGGAACCTCTCCCTGATCTTGTGTCATTCAAGGAGAGAGATGGGTCAGTGGATGGTGTCAACATCTCCCCTACTCTGACCCCAGAGCAGCAGAGGGACTGTCGCCAGCTATTGGGACCGTGTCAATCTCAGATCTCCCTCAGCCCTGGGCTTACTAACTTGTGTACCCACGATACGGACACTGGTGACAGCTCCTCTGTCAAAAACAAACCTACAGAGGGTCAGGCAAGGTGAGGGACAGCACCAAGGAGTGGGTCTCCAAGATGCTGGAGTTGGGACCACTGCAGTAGTCCCTGGTCCAGCCCAGTGATGCTGGTTCCAAAGGCTGCCCCACCGGGCACCAGACCATAACTCCAGTTCTGTCTGGAATACAAGGGGCTCAATTAAGTGACCCATCCCTTCAGATGATGAGCTCATTGATCGGTTGGGAACTGCCAAGTTCCTGAGAACTTTTGTACTGACTTGAGGCTCCTGGCAGATTGCCCTAACTGAGGTGGCTAAATTGAGTATAGCGTTTCCACACCAGAGGCCACTTCGAATTCAAGGTAATGCCCTTTGACCAGAACAATGCCCCTGCCACCTTCAAGAGGCTGGTGAACCAGGATGTGGCTTTAAGTGGAGGTCTTCAGAGCTCCTTACCTGGATGCCACAGCAGTAGCAGTTGGTAAGACACCCGTTTCAGCTCCAGGAAGTGCTTCAGGTTCTGCAACACGCAGGCCTTAATATCAAGGCCAGTAAGTTTCAGATAAGGCAGGGGTCTATAGTGTACTTGGAATGCCTGATGGGCAGGGGTAAGGAGCAGTCCCTCCAGGCCATGATAGAAACCATTATGGCCTGGAAGCCCCCCAAAAGGCAGACAAAAGTGAAGGCATTCCTGGGCCTCACTGGTTACTGCAGGAGGTTTGTCAAGGGGTATGGTACCACTGTTGCACCTTTGAGTGAGTTGACTTTGAAGAAGGAGCCAAGAAAGGTGATCTGGACAGAGGAATGCCAGAAAGCCTTTGACTTCCTCAAACAGGCCATGTGCACATCCCCTGTAATCAAGGCCCCGGACTTTCCCAAAGAATTTATTGTGCAAACTGATGCCTCACAGTATGACATTGGGGCAGTATTGTCCCAGTTAAATGAGGCAGCCCTAGACTAACTTGTAGACTTCATCAGTAGGGGGATACTTCCCCAGGAACAAAGATGGGATTGCCATTGAGAGAGAAACCTTTGCTGTGATCTGGGTGCTGAAGAAGCTGAGACCATACCTGTTTGCCACTCACTTCCGGGTTCAGACAGATCAGAGGCTCCTCAGATGGTTGATGCAGATGATGAAATTGTTGAGGCCGTCCATCTTCCTACAGGGAATAGAAGTTACGATGGAACACCGTCCCGGGTGAGACCACGTAAATGTGATGGTATCTTTAGGTATTTCTACCTCATTGATGAGAACTCCTGGGAGATTGGATAGTTCTATTCGCTTTCAGCTGGGGAATACATTCAACACTTACATATTATGCACCCAACCTTCTGAGTAGCAACACTTAGAGGGGAGTTATGTAATATTTACTACAGGTCAAAACAGTGATTTTGACATGGGTTCATGAGGCGTTTGGTAACCCGCAGGGGATAGTGTGCAGGGCCTGCAGGCAACACCACACCGACACACAGCAAAAGGATTTGCACAGCATGGGTCTTGGCACGCACAGGGTCGGCTGCAGCAGCCAACCCCCGCTGTGCATGGGCAACAATTTTTTAATATAAATCTGTAAAGTGAGGGGTGGTCGTCCACTAGGGGTTAGGAGCCCATGGGGGGAGTTGGTTGCTGGGCCTGGCCAGAGGCCAGGCCCTGCCGCCAACCCACAACTGCACACAACCAAAAGCTGTGTCCATTAAGGAAGCCGGGAGTATATGATTAAAAAAAAAACACAGAATTGTATTTGGTCCCGTTGTGGGTGACCCAGAAGACAAGCTAGTGACTCATCTGGCACCTTATATTTCTTGTCCAGTTTAGGAACCACTACTGCAACTGTAGCTGAGGTCTGCCTCAGCTTACTGGTCTCTTTGCATGCTGTCACAGCCATATAGACAGTCATTTTGTCTGACTGCCATAGGAAGCTCAAATCTTTTTACAGAGCTTTCAACCAGGGTATGAGTTACTAATGTTGTCCGGTGTTGAGTCAATCGGCGGAGGTGTTGTTGCATCTAGCACCAGCAGAAACAATCATCCTACTCCTCTCCTCTCTGTATATTTGAGCTAGGCAATTATCCTACCTCGTGCCCCAACAAAACTTTAACTCGTTCACTCGCCATCCATTGCTAATTACTTCCCGTATTACGTCACGCATGACGTCCTATGACATCATTGATGACAAAACTGTGCATGGCAGGACGCAAGTTATAGTTACTTTAGGGTACGAGTTAGAGTTACTTGTATATTTCAGTGGTTTTGTTTCTTTAAAACGGTTATGTCTTAACTGACATTATCAACTAACTCTAACTTCCCTTTAACCTTTGTTTTTCATTGAAAGAAATATAAATATAATATCAAGTCAAGTCAAAAAAACTTTATTTCGGCTATACAGCCATAAAAGCACAATACATATTACAATCCATAAAATATAATTGATTATTCTTACAGAAGTGATGGAGTCAAACAGAAAGATTCAAAACATCAATGAGTTCATAAAGATTAGTATAATGCATTCTTATTATAATATTGGCTCTCGCCACATAATCTATCCGACCCCCCAAGATTGGCATACATAATTATCAGAATATTTCAGGTCACCTTAGTGGGAATTATAAAAGTATTAAAACCTGTTTTAAAAAAAAAATAAGTTAAAAGAAAAACATTACAATTGTTTTACCTAAACAAAAATGTTATAACAATTCTCTGGATGAAGCTATATAGAAACATAGGACAGTTACTTTATTAGCGAATAAGCAGCATCTAGTTACGCCCCAGCTCTTTCCCCTTTAAGATACCTCCACGTATGCACCACCGCAAATAGAAATTTCGAGGTAGCGACAACAAATAAAGGAAGTGTTTCATATTCAAGTAGCCTAAAGACCTCGACATAGTTTCTAAGCCAAAGGCTCCTACAAAGTTGGGGGATCCACTTGGATCTGGGCCTAATGTAAGCAGGACAAACGAGCGTCACGTCGAGTTCAGTTTCTTCGGAGTCAGAGCAGCCAGGGCATTCAGCCTTGGTTGCACCCTTCCATCTATTCGTAAATGCACGTTGCGGTAACGTATTGTGCCTAAATTGTAAATACAATTTTTTAGCCATGAATGGTTGGATGCTATCCAGGGCCAATTCTAGTTTGTACTGCTGCTTAAGATCCAAAAACCTTGATGTCAGGCAGCCTGAATTCGTACTTTGTGTTCTTTAAAAGCAAGGACTAGGGACTTTTTCGGGATACTGGGGCATGTAAGCCACATATTTGCCCACCCCATAAAGTGGCATAGATTCCTAACATAAGATAGCCATGGTAAGTTGGCTGCTCCCAGTATGGACATAACATCCCTCAATTCCTCCCTATAGCTGACCAACTCCGGCGTACTCCATATGCGACGCCAAAAGAGGAGAGGACGCAGGGCAATTAAATCAGCTATAGAGCCATCCTCAATGGGAATAGGGGCGTACTTCTTGGTAATCCCAACAACTGCCTAATAAAAATATTCTCTGTAGCCGACAGAGTATAAAATGGGCTATGTCCCCAGAGTTCAGCTCCGTATAAAGAGGCTCCCCTTGCTTGGATTTTGTAGATTTCTGCTAGGGGACCAACCACTTTCTGGGTGCAGTTTTTGTGAACTTTCAATATACCACCCATTGACTGTGTTAATTTCAGATTGGCCTTCTTAATTTGAGTCCCCCAATCCATCTGGTCATTAAGTGTAATACCCAGGTAATCAAATATGGATACTCTCTCTAGGGACCTACCCTCCATTTGGGGATGCGGACAATTAATGGTTTTGGCGTGGAAAACCATATATTTAGTTTTCTGAACATTTATCTCCAAATTTCTATTCCTGCAGAATGCGCTAAACTCATCCAATACACGCTGCATACCCATTGATGATTTAGACAGGAGCAGCGTGTCGTCAGCAAACATTAAAGTCGGTATTTTACGATTAGCTAGCCTTGGTGAGTCTATGTCCTTTACTGCCAAGAGGGTCTCAATTAAGCCATTTAAAAAGAGGGAAAAAAGGGTTGGCGCTAACACGCATCCCTGCCGTACCCCCTTCGCCACAGGAAAAGGAGCAGTCAATTCTCCCTTCTTACCGTATCTTACCCTCACATAGGTGCCTTCATGTAGGCGCTTCAATAATTGGCAAAGATAGACCGGTGCTCCCATATCGGGGAGAAGACCCCATAACTGGTCACGCTGAACCATATCAAAGGCGGACTTAAGGTCCACGAAAGTTAAATAAAGGCTACCCCCATCATATTTTACTCTTTTCCAGTGGATTAATTGCAATCTAAAAATCTGGTCGATGGTCGAGGTTTTAGGCCTAAATCCCGCTTGTAGCGGGGTTAAGACATTCATCTCGTCCATCCAAGATTGCAATCGCCCCAGGAGAACACAAGCAAATATCTTTTGTGAAACATCAATAAGGCTTATTGGCCGTTAATTTGCTGGGTTTAGGTGGAGCCTTTTTTTAAAATTGGGATACTTTCCGTACCAGCCCAAGTCAAAGGGAGTGCCATACCCTGAATGATAGCATTGAATAGTATCTGTAGATAAGGAGCCCACACCACCTGTTCGTTTCTAAACGGGTCACCAGGAATTCTGTCTAAACCCGGTGCCTTATTAGGAAGTAGTTTGCCCAGCGCCATGTTAACGTTCAAAATTGTACAAAGTGGTGGGTCGCTATTTAGGGGAATTTGATCTATGTCTACTGACCCATGTACTACAGCTTCATCCAGAGGCATAGAATATAAAACTTTAAAATGTGATCTCCACGCTTCTTCCCCCAGATTTGGTTCAATAGCTGAGTTGCCTTCGGAGTGGCCAGTTTTAACCAAATTCCAAAAGCCTCTCATATCTCTAGAGTCCAAAGCTATCTTAATTGCTTCCCATTTTTCTTTCTCCCAAGCTGCTTTTGCTTCAGCAATGGTATTTTTATAGTGTGACCTGTCAATTCTGGTACGTATAGGGTCCTTATTCTTAACCCCAAGTACTAGTGTACGTTTTGCTTCCCTACACGCTTTATTAAACCAAGGGTGTTTAGGTTTGGGATCGTAATTGTTATTATTTCCATGTTTATAAAAGAACTCTGCCAACTTTGAAATCATGTCCCGCTGATTCATATTGATCATCAACAAGGATTCCTGGCCTTGATGATTTTCGGACACACAAAAATCAGTTTCTAAATAAGGAATAGATTGTGTGTACAAAGAAGCCATTTTTTCATTAGATGTAGCAAAACTCCCCCAGCGTACTTTTCTACCCCCTTCTATTGCAATTAGGTTTGGGGGAGGTTGAATTAGCAAACCCTGATCTCTCAAGAGTTCGGGGTAGGCTATCACAAGTACCAATGGATTGTGATCACTTTCACAGAGGATGGGCCATAAAATCCTTGATTCCAGACCAATTCTCAACATCTACCAGAATATAATCAATTGTAGAATCCTGCCCCAATTTATTAAAAGTTGGGCTTCCCGGACTGTCTGAAGAAAATCTACCATTACAAGCCCTTAGCAAATAAGTAAGGGTAAGTGAAGTCACTTGAAGAACAAGCGGGGTCCACCCTCTTGTTGGGTAGATATTACAGTCCGGAATTGACCACACAGAGTCTTCTTCACTTGTAACGTTGACATTTAAGCCATTAAGAGGTTCGAAGTGGCAATTGAAATCCCCCCCCAAACCCCCCCCCCCAACTATTGTATGGACAGATTCTCGTATAGTGAGAAGAAAAGAGGCCAATGAATCTATGGTCTGTGAAGTTTGCCCCATCCTCACAGGTCGAGAATATACATTGATAACAGCCAACTTGAACATATCAAAGAAAAGGAGAATGCACTGGATATCCAGAGATTCCGTATCTAGAACTTTAATTGTACAACCCAAATGAGTAGCCACCCAGATGCAGAGGCCCCCCGAGGGTGTCCCTCTAGGCCCCTGCAAGGCTGGAATACAATATGCAGCATAACCTATTCTATACAGTGGTTCAATGGACCACGTCTCTTGAAAGAGACAAAGCTCATGGGTGTCAATGTGTTTCCCCCAATCAGGGAGTTCCAGCTTGGATGTAAGACCTGCTATATTCCAAGATAGAACCCTTGTATTCTGCGAATCTTTTATTTTATCAATCTGTATGTGCGGGGATTCCAGCTCCTGCTGTAGCACCTGGCACGGAGTCCTCTACCATTCCTGTTCTTTTCCCACAGCCTCCCCAGATGTTTTTAGCGGAGCACCTGAGCTTCCAGGGGCCACTGCAAGCTCAAGACTATTCCTAAGAGGGTAGTCCCCAGCCTCAAGACTATAACAATTTTAGGGCACCACTGGCTGGGTGTCTATGTCTTCAATTAATACAGCTGAAAGATCCAGTCAGTCGACTAGATCTAAACTGCTGTATCTATTACTGACTGGAATATTAAAGGATGGGGTTGTTTCAGAGTCTCTGCCCATATTTGGCAGGTTACCAGTCTGGGCTCTCATTTCCCACTTTTTATAGACTCCCCCCATTCTTTCAGTCAGGGGACTAGGGGGAGAAAAATAACCCAGAGAGAGCGTCTGAATGCCGCTAATCTCCCCGGATTGACCCCAATTCAAAATATATTGGACCACCCTAGTGTCCCTAAAATTAATCAGGACACAATCCCCTGGAATATCTTTCCGCCTCTGTCCCAGTCAACTAACCCGCCTAACAAATAGAATTTCACACTGTATTAGGGGTGGGAGCGGTCTATGTTTATTTAGCCAAAAAGTAACTTTATTTTTTAATTCTGAATGAGTCTCCCCTCTACCTTTTTCTAACTCTGGTACTCCAGATAAAATAACAATGTAGGGGGTCGAGGCCAGGGGTAGATTGATGCACGTCAGGCTAGGTTTTATTAAATTTCTATTGGATTGGCGATTATTCCCAGGATCACTTCTACAATTACTGGAAAGATTTTGTTCCACTGGCGGTCCTAAGATTGTTGGCAAGGTCATAGGGCCACGGGCAATGTCTCCCTCCTTAGATGCCCCATGATGTAACACAACTGGATCTACAGTTTGTTGAGTAGGGGGGCTAGGTTCCATTAAGATTTTAGAGGCTGGAAGGGCAGTGGAGGCAGGTACAATCGCGTGATTGCTTGGTATGTGGGAGCCTGGTCAGAAATTTTAAAGTTATCCAAGATGTTAGAAATACTAGCTATTTTGCTCCCCCATATAGCAACCAGCGATGTAATCTTCTCAATTTGGCTCTTAACCACCTCTAACTCAGATCGTACAAGAATTTCAAAATGAGTTTTAAGTTATTTGGCCAAATTTGAAGCCCACATTGGAGGATCCACAGCAGTGAAGCCATTTCCACCAGTAATGTGGCCCTCTGTCTGGGTCTTCGATGTTATTCTCGAAGGGCTATTCTCTTGCTTTCCCCCTTTATGAGCTTCTTGTTTCTTCTGGCCACCTATCCTGATTTCCCCCCCCCCATGTCATGTTTATTTGAATTTCCAGAAATTACTTTTTCAGGTGAGGGCCTTAAATCAGGAGTGGTCGAAGGATTTGCTATTTGAGAGGAATCAAGATCTTCGATTTCCAAGGTTATTAGGGAGTTTGGAATCCTAGGCGTTAGAGACAGTCGTATTTCAGTGCGTTCTATCTCATAAGAGACCGCCCCAATTGCCTGCCGTAACATTTTATCAATGGCAGTCGGTTTCACAATGGGCGTGCGCACAGTGGCTTTCTGGCGAGTGTTAGGCCTTGTAGGTGGAGACGTACTGTCCCCATACTAAATTATAGCTATGCCTCCTTTATATGGGAGTAGTACAAGAATGATTATTCAAGTGAGTCAAAATAACACACTCCCTACAGTTATGAGTACTAAAAACCCAGACCTTCACTCTTTCCAAAACCCCTCGGCAAAACTCCAAAGTTCAACAACAATAACCCGATGCCCATACTATTATCATGTAAACTCACAAACTCACGTAACCCAACTTATCAGGGGAATGGCCCAGCCCAGCCTCGATCAGTCTCGGACGGGCTCTGACGGCCCGCCCTTGGGCCGGGCTTGGCCCGGCACGTCCCGCGCTGCGGGTGAGGAGGCTGCGCTTTATGCGCTGATGTGGAGCGGCGCCTACCCCTCGTCAGCTGGTCCCAGAGCAGCTGTGCGAGGCCGCGTTGCACCCTGTGAGATGGAGTTCATAGGGTGGTTTGAATGGTCATACAGCGAGCAGCAGCAAAGGGCACGTCCAGGAGAAACGTTGGCAGGTATCAGAACCCGCAGCCAGATTCCACTCAAACACCGGTAGGAGGGCAGAAAAGGGTTACAGGGACCCACGCTGCGGGGGTAGAGGCTGCGCTTTATGCGCTGCGGTGGAGCGGTGCCTCCCCCTCATCAGCGGGTCCCAGAGCAGCTGTGCGAGGCCGCGTTGCAACCTGGGAGATGGAGTTCATAGGGTGGTTTGAACGGTCATACACCGAGCAGCAGCAAAGGGCACGTCCAGGAGAAACGTTGGCAGGTATCAGATCCCGCAGGCAGATTATAATATCTTACATATCTCTACACATCTATATCTACATATTTGTATATTTTTGTTTTCATCCATTGAAACTCATGTCAAATGTCCGTAAAATCTGCTATGATAATTGCTGTAACAAGCCTCCCTTAAATCCACCCCTTAAGTTTCCATGGATCTGTACAAGGATGCATTAATTCTCAGACACACAAAGCTTGTTACATTCTCTACTAACTTGTAACTAACCACATCTTCTCATGCTCACCTGAACTCCTTATTTCAGGTTTTGTTGTCTCCTGAACACATGATTCTTCCTCTGGTCTTGTGCTCAGTGAAAACACTGCTGTTATAAGTGGAACCCCTGAAAAGAGGAGACATACCATATATAATTGCATGATAGAATGACTGAATAAATACAATGAGTTGAGAAATCCATGAAGCATAACCAAAAAGCAACTATCTGAAAAGAGGCCTTAAAAGATGAGCTGTAGAACAGACACACAGGTGAGTGACGCCATGGTGTATACAGTACAAAAAATCCCAAACTCTCTAAGCTAAACTGCACAAACTGCATATACGTCGCTGGCGGCCATGGTGGAAACACCATCAGTTTCTTAGAATCATACAAAAAATGGGCAAAGGCAATTAATACAAACTAGTAAAATAAACTTACTTTTTGGTAAATGAAGGAAAATTACTTTATTCTTTGGTAATCTATGAAACCCTTTTTCAGAAGCAGGTCATTGGTTATGTGACATGTAGGCCAGGGGGAGAAAAGAAGAACTTAAATTGTGCGGCAAACGTTAGAAGAACTTGAACTTCTGAACACCGTGTTACTGATGCTAGCTAGGAATGCTCTCATTTTTAAGATGACTACTCATGTGGTAAAAGTTGTGGCTTTTACCTTCGCATTTTATTCTTGTACGAGTAAAGCACAACATCTGGGAAACTTCTTTTAAAATGGCTAAAGAAATTAGAGGGTTAAAAGATGATCTGCTTGTACGATAACCACAGTGGTAAAACCGTTACCTCCAACTTTGAATTCAGTAGGATTTTTGTTTGCTTTAGTTATGGTATATTTGAACCCTCTCTGAGCCTGAGGTGCAGCGACACACTGTCTAAGACAAGGCTAGACTCAAACTCTCTCTGAGCCCGAGGTGCAGTGACACACTGTCAAACACAAGGGTAGACCTGACCCTTCTCTGAGGTGCAATGACACACTGCCCAACCCAAGGGTAGACCTGAACACTCAGAGCCTGAGGTGCAGCTACACACTGTCCAACCCAAATGGAGCACTGGTCTGATACAACAAGTAGGCTGATCCTGACAAAAGTCTGGAGGTCAAAAAGTTCAAAAGGGACTGCCACTTTTGGGAAGAAAAATCCTTTTCGAGTGGGCTGCTGCTGCTGAAATTGTAGCCGTGGTGTGAAACCGAAGGTCATATACTTGAAGCAGGTTGGTCCCGGTGGTGCCCTGGAGCTATGGAGAAGAGGACTGGACCTGCCATCTGTGACCTGAGAGGAGCACAGAAGAAGTGCATCTCCTTTCTCTTCTATCATGGACAAAGAGTTGCACTCTTTCAAGGGCCATTTAGCGGACCTCCTGTGTGACTTCAGAGACTCGACAGAATTCAAGAAGCCTTTTATTGGAAGTACCCAGCTCAGCAGTGGCAGCTTCCTAAAATTACATTTACAATGTATTTAATAAACATTCTGACTTAGTCATTAGATTTTGTTAATAAATAAAAAATAGGTGCTTGAAATGTGTCTGTGGCTGGTACAGGGCAAAAGTTATATAAAGTATGTACGTTTGTTATACCTTGACTTTTCCTATTTACTAGTTATAGTCTTATCAGTGACAATGTTGTTTGGGCCAAGTCACTGGGTGAACATGGCATTTCTAATGTCATACATGTTCAACTCTTACATATTATTCGCCCTACACTGTGAGCTGCAGTCAAGCTACACAGGGCAGGCCTAAAGCTACTTTTCACTTCCACTGTAGCGGATGGCACAACAAGTGCCGTAGTTCAGAGATGACATGTAACTTTCCATGCTATTAATGTGCATTTCTGCACCATATACTGGGATCTTATAGGACAGTTAAAAGTGCCAATCAAGTTTTCAGACACTTTTTACATCTTTTAGGGCCTCGGGTGCGTACACTGGACAACAGGTAGTAGTGTCCCAGAGTTAGAGTTCAAGGTTAGCATGAGGCGAGTCCGAAACAAATGAAATACTGGGAGTGACCACATATTGTCCAACACAAGAAGTGCAACAATTTAGGACTTACACGCCCCTGGGTCTGCTCTGATTTCTTCAATTTCCTGACCAAGATGATCAATAAAAGTTGAAGCTGGCTCTTCTTTTTTCCTCAAAAAAATAGCAGAATGACGAAAAGAAAATTAGGTAGAACAAGTTATTGACAGTTAGAGGTTTATACAAACCGAGTTTCATCTATTACAAACATACAATTTTAGACCAATAATATTCTTTCTAAAAGGTTAGGGCCATTACCTTTTACAAGTTCAGAAGATCTTGCCATTTGCATTTTGTATTAACTATGTAAACATGGACTTTTCTGCAAGTAGGTGAAACTACTAAAAGTAAGGACATGATGTTCAGAAAATAGATCTTCTCTAAACACCTATTCTCTGAGGTGCATTACTTTGATTGAATGCCATGTCTCCTAGAGGCAGTTTTGCAAACCAAAGCTGATTGTTGTGTTTAAACTAACACCCACTAAGACGCAATACAAAACACCCTAGTCTTTTTTTCAATCTCGCCTATCTCTACAAAAGATTTACGCCTGACATTTCAGTTGTTAAATTGTTTTCTGCTGAACTAAATTTGATATGGGTTTGGGCTTATATACTCACTTTAATGTTGTTTTGGTGCAACACTACATATGCCAAATGAACTTTTGTTAGAGGAATGCAATTGCTTTTCTTAGACTACAAAAAGAAATCATAGAATTCTTCACAGAAACCTTGTTTTATGTTTATGCAAAAGATTGTTTTCCCCATGCTCGTGTTCAGCCACACCTTATGTCAAGAATGGAGGCCCGATAGTCTAACAATCCAGTTTCCTGCAGAGGCACAACAATTTCTGCACAGGTGAATAGGACAAAGGCTTCCTGAAAGTCAGAGGTTTGTGGCAGTATAACATCACAGTGATGTACACTATTCTACATTCTTTGCTAATCTTGCAATTAGAGCGGGCTACAATGGGTAATTTCCCATTACAAGGGTTCAGAAGGGAAGAGATATTTTAATATTTCCAATATTCTTAATTCTGCTAAGACAATCTTTTCTTTCGTCTGTTTCCTATGGGCTGCTCAGTTGGACATTTCCTCCTCTATGTATGTGCCTCTCAGTGTGTGCTCAATGCTGTGATTGGTAATCATAGCCTTGTCTAGTGTGGACATATACCATATGTGTGCCTCCGTGAGTGTGCAGTCACTGCTGAGAAAGGTAAGCAGTGCCTTGTCTAGTAAGGACATGCAGCTTATGTGTGCCTCCATGAGTGTGTGTTCACTGCTGAGAAAGGTAAGCAGTGCCTTGTCTAATTAAGACATACACCTTATGTGTGCCTACGTGAGTGTGTGGTCACTGTTGAGTAAGGTAAGCATTGCCTTGTCTAATGAGGACAGGCACCTTATGTGCGCCTACGTGAGTGTGCGGTCCCTGCTATGAACGGTAAGCAGTGCCTTGTCTAGTGAGGACATATACCTTATGTGTGCCTCCGTGAGTGTGTGGTCACTGCTGAGAAAGGTAAGCAGTGCCTTGTCTAATGAAGACATACACCTTATGTGTGCCTCCATGAGTAAGTGGTCACTGCTATGAACGGTAAGCAGTGCCTTGTCTAGTGAGGACGTACAACACGTTTGTGCCTTAGTGAGTGTGTGGTCACTGCTATGATCGGTAAGCAGTGCCTTGTCTAAGGAGGACAAGCACCTTATGTGTGCCTCCATGAGTGTGTGGTCACTGCTGTGATCGGTAAGCAGTGCCTTGTCTAGTGAGGATACACCTTGTGTGCCTCCATGAGTGTGTGGTGGTCACTGCTGTGATCGGTAAGCAGTGCCTTGTCTAGTGAGGATACACCTTATGTGTTCCTCCATGAGTGTGGTCCCTGCTGTGATCGGTAAGCAGTGCCTTGTCTAGTGAGGATACACCTTATGTGTGCCTCCATGAGTGTGTGGTCACTGCTGTGATCGGTAAGCAGTGCCTTGTCTAGTGAGGATACACCTTATGTGTTCCTCCATGAGTGTGGTCCCTGCTGTGATCGGTAAGCAGTGCCTTGTCTAGTGAGGATACACCTTGTGTGCCTCCATGAGTGTGTGGTGGTCACTGCTGTGATCGGTAAGCAGTGCCTTGTCTAGTGAGGATACACCTTATGTGTTCCTCCATGAGTGTGGTCCCTGCTGTGATCGGTAAGCAGTGCCTTGTCTAGTGAGGATACACCTTGTGTGTGCCTCCATGAGTGTGTGGTCACTGCTGTGATCGGTAAGCAGTGCCTTGTCTAGTGAGGATACACCTTATGTGTTCCTCCATGAGTGTGGTCCCTGCTGTGATCGGTAAGCAGTGCCTTGTCTAGTGAGGATACACCTTATGTGTGCCTCCATGAGTGTGTGGTCACTGCTGTGATCGGTAAGCAGTGCCTTGTCTAGTGAGGATACACCTTATGTGTTCCTCCATGAGTGTGTGGTCACTGCTATGAATGGTAAGAAGTGCCTTGTCTAGTGAGGACGTACAACACGTTTGTGCCTTCGTGAGTGTGTGGTCACTGCTGTGATCGGTAAGCAGTGCCTTGTCTAGTGAGAATACACCTTCTGTGCGCCTCCATGAGTGTGTGGTCACTGCTGTGATCGGTAAGCAGTGCCTTGTCTAGTGAGGATACACCTTATGTGTTCCTCCATGAGTGTGTGGTCTCTGCTGTGATCGGTAAGCAGTGCCTTGTCTAGAGAGCACACATGTCCCATATGGACAAGGCCAGCTCTCTCATATCCTGGCTAAAGCACCGCTTGCTTACTTGGGGAGCTAATGACACTGTCTCTTCTCTCGGACTCATTGTTGTCCATAGGATGGAGCAGTTGTGTTTCTTTCGTTGTCAATGAAAAGACAGTACTGGCAATGAGAGGGCCTGTTAAAGAAAGAAATCCCAAATAATGAAGTCTGCAAAGGGCAATATACAATATTGAGCAGTATCTGCTGTTTGAGTCACACCACAGACGTTCATTGGTGGAGCGGATATTGAGGACAGCACGTCAGGCTTAGGCCATAAATTCAAAGACAAACAAAGTGAAAGATGTGCACACCCATCCAGTAGAGACAATGTGAGAGAAGGACTCATTCCCCTCACAAAACACAATGTGGAAGATGGAAGATGGACTTCTCTTCAGGAGGGAAAGAGTGAGAGATAGGCATGTGCTTCAAGAGAGACCGCGTGGGAGATGTCATCGCCCTTCAAGAGAGACAATGTGAGACACATCCTCCCCAACATAAGAATCAATGATACGGCTTAAACCCTGAGCAGAGAGAATGTGAGAGATGCCTCCCTCAGGATACACTGTGAGAGATGCATTGTGTCTTGCATGCTTCCATTCTTGGGGTAGGTAAACTGATGCACGATGGGTTAGTGTGGCCTAGAGAATGTGATGATGTCATGGAATGTCAGCCTGTGTAAGCAGATTCTAGATAGGCAGGTTTTGGACAGTTGATGGGAGGATGGAGCCTCGAGAGAAGTTACCAGAGTGTGGTTGTAACATGGAATAAAGAACCTACCTGTACCGAATTGTGATTGTAACATGGAACAATAAACCTATATGTACCAGAATGCGATTGTAACATGAAATAAACAACCTATATGTACCAGATCATGACTGTAATATGGAATAAAGAAACTACCAGTAGCAGATCGCCAGCATTTGATATATTTGGGGAGTCCGATGTCTCTCCCAAAGAATCATAAACTTGATTTTACCCAGAAAATAATTCACCAGATGTTTGCAGCACTCCTTGGAAGGAGGGGCACCTATTCCTGCAAACTCTGGGTTAAAAAATGTGTTGACATACATATACATTTCTTTGGCAGGGTATTTTGCCTGGCTAATCTAGTCAGCAAACTCGCGTAATTTGGCACTTCATTTTCCATACTTCTTTATTGATATCTTATACAATTTTTTTATTTTCATCATCATAACGGTGCCTCCATTTCCTTTCTTGTTTTTTACATTCCTTCTGAAGATCCCTTAACCCGGGCGAGAACCAACTGGCCCTTGTTTTGGTGCAAGAAGATCTAACGGCACTTATCGGGTCCAGGCTTTCCACCGTAGAGTCTATCCAATCCCTTAAAATAAGATAGGATGCACCATCTTCCTCATCGGACCTATGAGTGGGCCTGCCAGATTAAAATGTCCAATTTGGACCACTGCCTTGAAGGTCTTCCAAACGCTTTATCAACATTAGGTGATTTCATTTTTAGGATGGTGAATTGTATCAACAGATAATCCGACCATAATATTGGACAGAGAGTGGATGTCTGCATAGATTTAAGATTTGAAAATATAGGATTCAGGAGATGGCCCTTGGAGTGCGTAGGATGGATCACCAACTGTTTGAATTGTAGTGCTAAAAGATCTTGTATAAGATTGTTAGCCGACGTGCACAGATTATCCTTCAGGTGAATATTTACGTCCCCTAGTACTGTGAAGGTGGATGAAGCAAGAATATAAGCTGCTACAGTTCCAGGCCATTCCTGTACAAATTGGGCTGCAGGCCCTGGAGGGTGGTATCGAGGCATACCTGAGAAGGTGAACGTGGGGGAAAGTTTTCATGAAAACACAAAAGACTGTCAGCCTGTAATGGTGATGGGATATGATTTACACTGAAAGTGCTCTTTGAAAATAATAGCTTTGCCTACCCCATTTCTTCCCAGATCGGTCATTTTTGTGATTGCGTAGCCAGGTGGAAGAGCTAATGCAATATCTGACTAGCTGTCCTGCCGTAGCCACGTTTCCGTTAAGAAGAGGGCGCCTGGACTTTGTTCTCCCAGTAGAGTGATATTTCAAACTTATTTTTAGGGAGAGACCGACTGTTTACTAGAAACATTCACCATTCCTGTGTGGACTGAATGGAAGCTGCAAAGTTTGGTAAATTCCTTCCGCCATGAGCTTCCTGGAGTATCATGGCGGGGTACATTTAAATGAAAAATTACAATATGAGCACTTACTTGGCAGTGACTTTGGGTTCAGGGAATGAGAGCACACTTCCTTGGATATCAACATAAGGACCTTCCATTCCTTTGAAGTATAATGTGTCCAATTCACCTGCGAAGGATGAGGGTTTCTAGCCCCTTTCCCCTGCCAGGCGCAGGTGGGCTTGCCTTAGGAGCGTGTCCGCTGCACATCGTTCTTCATTAAATAGAGACCGAGTTCTAAGTGACAAAAAAAAGCTAGACTGCCAATAAAGATTGCGTCCACTCAAGTGCTATTGAGGCGAACTGACACTGCACACGGCCAGGGTGTCCCAATCTCCAGCACACCCTAGAGCACTAAATCGAAGCAACAATGCCCAGGTAAGTCTGGACAGAATGCTGATCAATGTCAAACATTCACCCCAGTACAGAGATCCGGGCCCAAATCCATTTATTTTTTGTCTCCCATGCCATTCCAGTTTTAAGCCAGCCATATGCAAATCAGTCTTGACCCTGTTCCCCATGGGAACAGTCTAGCCCGAACTGCCAGAGCAGGTCCTCCCTGGAAAGGAAACAAGAATCTTGGGACTGGTTTCGGGGCTTCGCACCTCATCAGCCAGGCTAGCTTTACTCCAGTAGCATGGAGAGCATGGGTCTGAAAAGTTTCAGCGCTCCGTCCATCATCACCTTGTGTTTGCGTTGTTCGCCCTAAGTTGGCAGGGTATGCCCAGATGTGGACCCCATGCTCATTTTGCCACTGGATTCAAGCTAGCCTGGCTGATGAGAGGTGCTACCCTGAATCCGGTCCCAGGATGCTTGTTTCCAGTTCACGGAAGACCTGGCTTGGCAGTACGGGCTGGACCGTTCCCATGAGGCACACGGTCAAGACTGATTTGTATATAGCTGGGTCTAAACTGAGGTGGCGAAGTGAGCTAAAGAACGATGATGGATTCAACCCAGATCTGTGACTGGGGGAGAGTGTCTGAAAAGTTTCAGCGCTCCGACCATTATCTCCTTGTGTTTGCACTGCATCTACATCAAACAATTAGTGCAAAAAATCATTTAAAATACAATAAAAGTACCCCGGAAAGCATCTAAAAGAGTGAGAGTTCACTTCTAGTGTGTGACTAACATGGAATAAAGAACCTACGTCACATGGAGTAAAAAACCTACCTGTACTAGCTTTACTCCAGCAGCATGGAGAGCACGGGTCTGAAACGTTTCAGCGCTCGGTCCATCATCTCCTTGTGTTTGCGTTGTTCGCCCTAAGTTGGCAGGGAATGCCCAGACTTGGACCCCATGCTCATTTTGCCACTGGATTCAAGCTAGCCTGGCTGATATGGGGTGCTACCCTGAAACCGGTCCCAGGATGCTCGTTTCCGGTTCACGGAAGACCTGGCTTGGCAGTTCGGGCTGGACTGTTCCCATGAGGCACACAGTCAAGACTGATTTGTATATAGCTGGGTCTAAACTGAGGTGGCGAAGTGAGCTAAAGAACGATGATGGATTCAACCCAGCTCTGTGACTGGGGGAGAGTGTCTGAAAAGCTTCAGCGCTCCGACTGGGGGTGAGTGTCAGAAAAGTTTATGTGCTCCGTCCATCATCTCCTTGCATTTGCTTTGTTTCGCCCTATGTTGGCAGGGTATGCCCAGACGTGGGTCCCTTGTTCACTTTGCCACCGGATTCAAGCCAGTCTGGCTGATGAGGGGTGTTACCCCGAAGCAGGCCCCAGGATGCTTGTTTCCAGTTCAGGGAAGACCTGGCTTGGCAGTCGGGGCTGGACTGTTCCCATGAGGCTCAGGGTCAAGACTGATTTGTATATAGCTGGGTCTTAACTGAGGTGGCGAAGTGAGCTAAAGAACGATGATGGATTCAACCCAGATCTGTGACTGGGGGAGAGTGTCTGAAAAGCTTCAGCGCTCCGACCATTATCTCCTTGTGTTTGCACTGCATCTAACATCATCAAACAATTAGTGCAAAAAATCATTTTAAATACAATAAAAGTACCCCCGGAAAGCATCTAAAAGAGAGAGTTCACTTCTAGTGTGTGACTGTAACATGGAATAAAGAACCTACATCATATGGAGTAAAGAACCTACCTGTACCAGATTGGGATTGTAATATGGAATAAAGAACCTACCTGTAGCAGAGTCGGATTGTAAACCTTAGAATAAAGAACCCACATGTACCAGATTGTGATTGTAACATGGAACAAGGAACCTACCTGTACCAGATTGTGATTGTAACATGGAACAAGGAACCTACCTGTACCAGATTGTGATTGTAACATGGAACAAGGAACCTACCTGTACCAGATTGTGATTGTAACATGGAATAAAGAACATACCTATACTAGATTGTGATTGTAACATGGAATAAAGAACATACCTGTACCAGATTGTGATTTCACCATGGAATAAAGAACCCAGCTGTACCAGATTGTAATTGTAACATGGAATAAATAACCGACCTGTACCAGAGAGTGACTAACATGGAATAAAGAACCTACCTGTACCAGAGTCTGTTTGTAACATGGAATAAAAAATAAAACATCTACCAGACTGTGATTGTATCATGGAATAAAGAACATACCTGTACCAGATTGGGATTTCATTATGAAATAAAGAACACAGCTGTACCAGATTGCAATTGTAACATGGAATAAATAACTGACCTGTATCAGAGTGTGATTGTAACATGGAATAACAAGCATTGGCATAGCCAATAGGTCTCGCCTTTGGGACCTTATAAGTGTTTAGTTATCCAGCACAATATCCTTGGTGCAACAACATCAAGTGTTACATGGCTAAACACTTATAAGGTCCCAAAGACGAGACCTATTGGCTATGCCAATGCTTTTGCCGGGGATAAATTGTTAATCAGTTGATTACTTGCTAGAATGGTAAGTGCTAAGCCGGTTGAGACCTGCTCATCCAAGCTTTTAGGGCTCCCTAATTAAAGGTGAAAGCATCAAGGTTGGGGTCACAGATAATTTGGTGGTTCATATCTACGAACTTCGTAGCTTATATTTTGACTGCATTGAATCCCATTAATGTAGGGTGTGTTGATGACATGCGCTTTGGTTTGTCTATTATAACAGTTTTTTGCCATTAGTCTGTGTGATCTAGATTTTCTCCTAGGTAAGTTGTGCAGAGTTCACAAATTTACATCTTATGCCCTTAAAGTTACTATGTTTGTGGACTTCACACAATATGACCAAAAGGAGAGATGTACCCTGAAAAAAACTCTTCATTTTTGATGCTTACCTGGATCACTTTCTTGGGACGGCATCTTTTCCAAGGCATTTTTAGTTTACTAAAATGATATATTCAATGGTTGTACTTACTGGGACTTTCAGCCAATCCTCTTCATCCATTGGTTTGTCATTCATATCTTACCTTCCGCAAACTGCAGCATGGGACAGTGGGTCATCCCACTTGACCCAGTGACTAACTTCTCCTGGGTGATGTAGTTCTGCTCTTCCACTAGAAGCAGATCTGCACTTCGGTGCTGTGGACCACTAAAGCAATGTGGGCTTTTTAAGACTCCATTTTGCCTTCAGCCATTTTTAAAAATATGTTAATAAGGGCCCAGCAGTGCCTAGAAAATGTTTGCTAAATCCATTACAAAAAACGCATTGACAAAGACGAGGCTGGCAGCCAACACCAGACATTGATTTTTTTTTTTCTCTTCTTGTTCCTGTTATTCTGAAGTATCCAACTTCGTGAAGTTAATTGTCGGCAAGGTTTTTAAAAATAACGAAGTGAACAGGAATACTGCTGCTTTATTGAGAGATATGTTGGCGATGGGTGAAGATGGTAAATGAGGCTTGCCAGGCCTTTTATTCCCCGAGCATTTACCTGCACTGCTTGTGCCCTTGGAGCCCACTTTTGAGAGCTCAATGCCACTCATTGTATCTGCCACTTTTCCCCAGCTCTCCGAGGTTAAGAGCAGCAGGCACTGGTAAACTTTGAGAGAGGAAGGGGGAGTTGGAGAGAAATATACCAGAGCAGCATTCAAGGTTTAAATCAGAAGCAATCCACGCGCAAAACCACGCGCACAAGAATGCAGTTTAGGAGAAAATATTGCTAATATTACAAAGCAACTAATTTGGCATATGCAGGTGGTTCAGCATTGAGGGTGAACTTGCTAAGTGCAGGCTGCATGCAGGGCTGGAAATGACTGAATTATGTAAACTGCCTTCTGTGGTGGAATAACAGGCCAGCACATTACTGATTTAGAGGGATTAGTGCCTCACAGGAAAGGCCGTTCTGTTGCCTTTGCAGGGCCAAACTTGGGACATGGAGATGTAATACATTCGAACAACTGGAACGCGTGAATGACTGACCCGCCTTGACTAGAGGCACTGCCGGTTTTTCACAACTATTAGAACGTAGGTGCCGGTGGGCAAACATAATAACTTGACGAGGATCACACAGGTTGGTTAATGATAGTTGGGGGATTTTAAACGGGGCTTACTGAGCCTAAAGTGTGCTATGTACAGTACCCACCAGTCCATACCTCCTTACTCAACTAGTATGAGACAAGCAAGACAGGCTCATTGTCCGGGAGCTGTACAAGGGTCTAACCGCAACTAAAGATCAGTGCTTTGTGGTCGTTTTTTAGGTCTCGCCTTGCTATCGCGTAAGCGATCGCAAAGCGAGACTATTGTTAAAGGGCATTTCAAAGTGCTCCCAAAAAGCGGATTGCATTGCTAGCACGCGCACAACCACGCGCTTGGTGCCGCCATGCACTCCACTTTTTGGGAGCACTTCAAAGGGTTTGCACCCCCGCCTGGAATGCGCTCCCCCGCCCCCAAGCGCGCGCGCGCCACGCTCCGCCGGGCTTTTTTTTTTTTTTTAACTTGAAGCGCGAGGCGCGCGTGCGGCCAATGCTTGTTTTGTTAGGCATTAGTTTTAAAAATGAAGTTAGTGTAGTAATGTCTCTGAAACTGCGTATTAACACAGCCTTATGTTGGTGAATATTATGTGTGTAGCTCTATTGTTATAAATCCGATTTTGTAGTCCAGCTTCAACTCTCCTACAATCATTGTAGGAATCACCGGATTTTAAACATCTACGTTTACCGAAACTTGGCCACACACCATAGTTTGAAAACAAAGAGGAAGGATGCATCTCCTCCTAAACACAGTCCTCGTGTAGCCCAAAACACCACTCAGCAGGTTACTTGATTTATCGCCTTGTAAAAACCCTTGATCTTTGTCCAGCTCTGCCCAGGTCTTCATCCGCATCTTGGAGGGGGAAGGAAGACAGAGTAAAAAGCTCAGTAAAATGCGCTTCCAGTCATACGCGCCCCCTCCTCAGCGCCGCTCTAAACAAGTTTTTGCAGGTCGTGTCCTGCGAGAGCTCCTTCAGCAGGCAGGCTGCGGGAAACCTGTGCTCCGGCAGTAACGGCGGAGCAACGCTGGCTGCAGGCAGCCACGACTCTCCCCCCTCCTCTCGGTTGCTTACACGGACCGACTTAACCGGGGAGTTAGGTTGCCAGACATTGCACGCGGCATGGTGGGGGTGAGCTGAGAGAATCCTGGGCCCCTGGAGAATCCCCGCCCCTTCCCTGCTTCAGAGCCTTCCGTCTGCCAGGCTGGCACGAGTAAGTAACATTTTCGTTAGCGCAGTCTGTGCTTGATAAATGTCTTTGTTTTATAGGTACCTGCTCTTGTCATCGCTTTCACCCCAAAAGCAGTGTGCGGCTAGCTCAGCTCGCAGTGCTGAGCACTGCCTGGTCTTGTCAGCTCCGTTGGTTTTTACCCCAAGATCAGCGAGCGGCTAGCTCTATCCTGCTCTCGGGGCTGTGAAAATGACAAGTTTCCTGTTTTTTTTTTTTTTTTTTTGCAGAGCGCAGCCAGCTGTTCCTAATGGCCCCTTGGGTCAAACGTTTGTATTTCTCGTTTGTCCCATCTTAGTGCACTGCTCAACCTGGTGAAACCCAAGAGTGAAAACAAACAAACAATTTTACCGTTCTGTAGCAAACCCTTTTATCGAGATCCTGGAAAATAAATAGGCTGCTGTAAATCAGGCGCGCAACACCCATTGAACTCAAAGGGCTTCAGCCCCCCCCCGTCGTGTGTGGCAGCCCGGGATGAGACAACTTCCCGGGCAGACACAAAGCCGCGCCCGAGCACTTCACAGGTCTTTAAAAAGACCATTTGCGTGTTAATGAGGCCTCGCTGTTGTTTCACCCCTTCTAAGAGCCCCTGCAGCTCCACTCTGCCTAGATTCAGCCCCCCCACCCCCGAAATCAGCGCCACTGCCTACTGTTTAAAGATTCAGCCTCCCCGAAATTTTTGCTTAGCACCCCCCCCCCCCCGAAATTTGGCTCTAGTTGCGCCTCTGCTGTAAATATTGCATGTTTACTGGCTGTAGGTGTCTGGGAGGTTAAATATGGGTTGGGTTTAAAACCAGGTGCTTTCAGTATTTACGGACAGGTGGCTTTGTTACCGCCACCAGCACGTGACTATTTCAATGAGGCCAACAGGATCTTTTATTGTTAATGGTCTGAGAAGTAAACTTTCAGCGGACTTCCCACTCGCCTCCCATTTCCGCTTCTCATAGGAATCCAGGGGACGTGGAACGCCGAAAGGAAGTTTGAGCATGTGTGTCATGGTGCAGGTTTAGGAAAGAGTCAGGGCCCCAGCTACTGGAAATGCATTGGAAAAGCATTGGCATAGCCAATAGGTCTCGCTTTTAGAACCTTATAAGTGTTTAGCCATGCAACAGTTGATGTTGTTGCACCAAGGATATTGTGCTGCATAACTAAATACTTATAAGGTTCCAAAAGCGAGACCTATTGGCTATGCCAATGCTTGTTTAAAATTTACTTTACGTAAAAGACAGAAGGGTTGGGCAGTAAATGCTGTTTGCTGAGCGGTCACCTTTGCTCTAGTTCGTGAAACTTTCACAAAATTAAGGTCTGGGTAAATGCAAGCGATGGGTGATTGAACAGCAGAACGTGTGAAATGCTTCTCAAATCACCAGAAATTCAGGAATATATTAACCCCCTGCTTCAGCTCTCAAAGTACACATTTGGTGGATTTTGAGATGCCTGACGGTGAGGAAAGCAAGCTGCAGTTTGCCAGATCAGCAAACTAGTGGAGATGAGTGAGTTGGGGTAAATGGGGGGTGAAATGCGCTGAGGAGCAGGGGGCCAGCTCAACAGGACGCCTCCCCGCAGGAGCCCCCCTCACGCTACCCCTGGCTGTAACCAGGAGCTCTGCGGCTGCGAGCACGCTTTAACCTCCACTTGATTCACTCTCTGACGCGACTGATTTATTAGGTAATCCTAATTATGAAAAAGTGCCCCTGGCAACTGCAACAAGCAGTAAATTAAAGGAAATTTCGGAAGGGCAGCGTGGCTGAACGCGGAAGGAACCCAAACGTGATATGCACCGTGGAGAAAGTGTCAGCGCATTACAGTGAGGCAGCGTTGCTGTGGACGGAGACGGAAGAGCGCATATTGTAGACCATATTCACAGGGGGAGAAAGAGAAGGCAAAATCTGAAGCAGCTACCACTGTGAGGCGCAGATCAAAGTGAAAGTAGAGGCGTGAAGAGAGGCAAGTGCATGCTGTCACATAGAGCGTTAGCTAAAGCAGGATACGGTTTTCTGCTTGTGAGTGCTCTTGTTTTACGAGTGGGCGCTCTCTAGCTAAGAGACCGGAGCAACTGTCTCTGAGGCACACATGGAATTGAATGGTAATTGCAGCCGCGCTGCGCTGCGTGCGTAGCAGAGAAGGTAAAGGCAAAGAAAGAAGCTATTGTCACAGCGAGGCGCAGATAAAAGCGCAGCGTGATTGAAACTGCAGCGTGGCAGAGGAAGTGAGGAGAAGAGGCGCAGATCAAAGTGATGTTTAACTACATACAAAGCCTGTTTTCATAGTTTTGGCAAATTAAAAAAAAACACGCATTTAAAAGGCATAACACTACCTTTCCAGAAGAACCCTTGCGCTGAAAGTAAAAAGCCGCAGGGGGAGGGGGCCTGTGCATGATTCCCTTGCCTGCTGAGCTGAAAACAATCTGAGGAGGAGCTTCTGTGCCGGTGCATTGTGGACCATGGGTATTGTCCCTGCTGCTCTTGTGACTCGACCTTCTCAAAGAAGTTGCAAACATCCGTACCCAACGCTAAATGCAGGGGTATGCAGAGCATGTGAAGAAAAGGTTACATATCTGTAGTCCTGGTTCTGCATAATAATAATAATTCCCCGCTTCGTTTTCGGCACATACCTCCTTTTTGCAAAGTTTTCTTCCATGCAAACAGCATCATAGCGTGTATTTAATTGCAAGTTCGTACTCAGCTCTGCAGAAAGGAAGCCTAACAGAGGTCTCATTTGTATCCCCTGAATGTTCAATAAATATAATCTTCCAGGTTAATGTCATACAACTCCATTGCAGCATCCAAATGCAGAGACATCCCTTTTCGGCGGAGAGCAAGGAGGTAAAACTGCAGCCTGATCTGCTTACATTGTAAACAGAGTAACAAGAAGACTGTTCCATTAAGAACCTGGGAGGCATCTTTTTAAAAAGTGTTTTGTGACATGAGTTCCCTCTCAGACAATGGCAGCTGGCATCTACGGGGTGGGGGAGCAGATACAATTAAACAACCAGGCAGCCGCGGTACCCACGCTTTACTTTTAATGTTAAAACTAAAGCGCGGGTGCAGTGATTATAACGTCATCGCGATCACGATCGCTGTGAAAGCGAAAGTGATCGCGATGACGCTCTCCTGAGTGCTGCTGGCTGGCCTAGCGCATGGTGGCTGCGCGCGTGCACACTCACATGCAAGCAAGCGCTAGGCCAGCAAGCAGCACTTAAAAAAGCGCACATACAAAATGTCTCTCCGAGCCAGCGCATGCGCTGGGCTCAGCGAGACCTAAAAAACCTACCTGTACCAGAGACTGATTGCAACATGGAATAAAGAACCCACATGTACAAGACTGTGATTGTAACATGGAATAAAGAATCGGCCTGTATCGGAGTGTGATTTATTTTTTATAACAAATTTTGTTTGGTTTTCCTGATGCAATATGGCTCATAGCCCAACCAGTACCCACGCTTTACTTTTAATGTTAAAACTAAAGCGCGGGTGCAGTGATTATAACGTCATCGCGATCACGATCGCTGTGAAAGCGAAAGTGATCGCGATGACGCTCTCCTGAGTGCTGCTGGCTGGCCTAGCGCATGGTGGCTGCGCGCGTGCACACTCACATGCAAGCAAGCGCTAGGCCAGCAAGCAGCACTTAAAAAAGCGCACATACAAAATGTCTCTCCGAGCCAGCGCATGCGCTGGGCTCAGCGAGACCTAAAAAACCTACCTGTACCAGAGACTGATTGCAACATGGAATAAAGAACCCACATGTACAAGACTGTGATTGTAACATGGAATAAAGAATCGGCCTGTATCGGAGTGTGATTTATTTTTTATAACAAATTTTGTTTGGTTTTCCTGATGCAATATGGCTCATAGCCCAACCAGTACCTGTAGGAAACAAGATGAATCAGGAGTACCATAGTATTTAAAAAATTGTAACTCCTGCAGGAACTGCAGGCAAAACAATACAAACACAGTGCAGACATTCCTAGATCCCCGTGCTTGCGTAAAAGTTACATATGAGCTAAGGCAGACAGTCACATGATGCAAAATATAACGTGTATCAAACATTGGTGTGAGTGATAAGTTCTATCAGGGGTCTAAAGATGGGAGGGGGCAAGGTCTATCCCTCGGTATGTCACCCAAAGAGTCCATATCTTTCTATGCTTCTGGGGGCATCACTGGCCAGAAACACTGCGATCTCCGCACCCATACATCTATCTAGCTTAGCCTTCCATTTACCCATAGTCGCAGGGGAGACCCCCTTCCACAGCTGGGCTATGTCGCGTTTGGCAATGGTAAGAGCCAAAAAAGGAAATGTTGGTTTTATTTGTTACCCCCGATCCCGTGCGGTGTAAAAGGAAAAGTCTCGGATCTAGCGGGAGTTCCCAGGAAAGTATGTCACCAGGGCAAGAAGCCACCCTCCTCCAGAACGGCTGCTAAAGAGAGACACGCCAGACCGTGTGTAAAAATTTACTCTCTTCCCTGTCTCATCTCAAACAGGTAGGTGGCTGAATTACCCCCGTTTTCCAAAGTCAGAATCGGGTGTAATAGGCCCGGTGTATGTACTTGAATTCAATGAGGCGGTAGCGTGTAGACACCGCAGCACTCCTGGGGTTGGCTATGGCTTCGGCCCAGTCATCATCTGTCAAATCCGAGATATCGTCTTGCCATGCTCTCCTAGTTTTATCAAGTGTTGTTCGTGTGTGTGTGTAGTCAGTGTTTGATATATTTGCCTGATTTTATGGAGCCCCAGGTCTCCCATCAGTAGACGGCCCTCAAGTGGATGGCATTCCGGTAGGGTTTCTAGAGCACGTATCAGGGGGTCTAGTGCATGACGTAGTTGAAGATATTGAAGATATTTATAGAATTGTGTCTTGTGCAAGTGCGATTCCTCTTGCAACTGTTGAAAGAATTTCAATGTAGTGCCCTGCATCACATCTCCTAGCGCAGATATTCCCACCAAGTCTCATTGTCAAAACCCCTGCAAGGCCGTCACTGGGTGCAAGTACGTGCTCTGCCACAAGGGGATTGTTTGGGTCAGGGTCCCGCGCCACCCCATTTTGCGTCACCTTGTACCGCCAGAGCCGAATCACAGTTCTACTCGCAGGGGGTAGTACACTGAGATTCCTAGAGCTATACAGGAACTGAAGAAGGGGTACCTCCTCCATTGCCGCATGCTCTAGCGCAAAAGCAGAGTCCGTTGGGGAGTTATACCACCATTCATTAATTATTAGGAGGTGAGATGAGCTGTAGTATGCATACACGGATCTCTCCCCCATTCCACAGGAATTTAATGTGTACGGCATTGACTTGCACAAACCAGGACCTCAGTATATTGTAAGGGAAATTTTGAAGTTGGTACAGAATCCTTGGCAGACCACCCGTATAACGATAAGGGGAGGGAGGACCAAATTGCTGTTTCATTGTTCAGACTTGTAAGTACCGGGTTAATATTATGTTCCCAGGAAATCTTTGGACAGGGCGACATAAAAATGCCTAAATATTTAAAACCCCCAGCCGCGTGTGATAGCTACGTCGCCCAGGTGCCCCGCCCCTGGTTGCCACATACTGGAAAAAGCACGGATTAAGCAGGGTTGGTGTGGAGGCCCGTAGTTTACCCGAACCCTCTGAGGATTTGCGAGAGGTGTGGGCCTGAGAACCACGGGTCCGTTAAAAAGAAGAGGACATAATCCGCATACAGCGCAATACGATCCGATCTCACCTGAGACGACTCAAATCCACGGAAAACTGGGTCACTCCAAACCCACACAGCCAGGGGCTCCACAGCCCAAGCAAAAAATAGCGGGGCATCCCTGCCTCGTGCCCCTGCATATAGGGAAGGGGTGTGAGCGATGACCTGCTATACGCACTGAGGCCGTCAAGTCAGTGTATAGCAAATGGACATACGTTGTAAATAGAGGGCCAAAATTAGCCACTTCGAGTAATTGGAAGAGATAGACCCAGCTAAGAGAATCAAATGCTTTGTATATGTCGGCCAATAATATAGCCGCTGGGCGTCCTAATTCTGGGGCTAATGCCACGGCGTTATGTACTCTGCAGATGTTCTGACAGGTGGCTCGGCATGGCATAAAGCCTGATTGGTCTGGATGGATTAAGTCCGCCTCACAGGTCCACAGGCGATCCGCCAGAACCTTCCCTAGGAGTTTTGGTTCGAACTTAATGAGGGAAATTGGGCGGTATGAAGAGGGCTTCTCCGTCGGGCGACCCGGTTTGAGGAATAAAACAATCTCCGCGTGACGCCACGCCCGGGGTAATATATTCTGTTCATGGGCATCCTGTATTGCTGCCAGTAGATGTGGGCCTGGCATGTGCGGTGGCAGGAATTCTATGGGGAATCCGTTGGGTCAAGGGGCCCACCCCAGGCGCATGTTATGCAAGGCCCCGCTCAACTCATCAAGTGTGATGGGGGCTTCTAGTTGCACCCGTACCTGGTCAGCGAGTCTGCGGGGTGGGATATCTCTGAGAAACTCCGCTATTTGGGCTTCTGAAAGTTGCTTGCGACATTCGTATAGTGAGGTAAAGTGCCGTGCGAATTCTTGAGCGACCCTCCCCGGAGATGAGCAAAGGCTACCCTCAGCGTCCCGTAAGGTCAGGACTGCAGCGGGGGCTCTATCTACCAGGTAGAGTCTATGCAGCATTTTACTTGACTTGTCCCCCTACTGATATATTCTGTGTTGCGATGCTTCCCAGATCTCCTTTGCTGCACCCATAAGGTATTATTGTATGGTCTGTTGCACCTGCAGCAAGTTACTCTGAAGCGACCGGAGTGTGATTTTAACATAGAATAAAGAACCTACCTATACCAGAGTCTGATTGTAACATGGGATAAAGAACCCACATGTACCAGATTGTGATTGTAACATGGAATAAGGAACCCACCTGTACCAGATTATGATTGTACCATGGAATGAATAACTGACTTGTACCAGATTGTGATTTTAACATGGAACAAAGAACCTACCTGTGCCAGAGTGTGATGGTAACATGGAATAAAAACAACAGTTGTACAAGACTGTGATTGTAACATGGAATAAGGAGCCTGCCTGTATCAGATTGTGATTGTACCATGGAATGAATAACTGACTTGTACCAGATTGTGATTTTAACATGGAACAAAGAACCTACCTGTGCCAGAGTGTGATGGTAACATGGAATAAAAACACCACTTGTACAAGACTGTGATTGTAACATGGAATAAGGAGCCTGCCTGTATCAGATTGCGATTGTACCATGGAATAAAGAACCCACATGTAACAGACTGTGATTGTAACATGGAATTAAGAACCCATATGTACAAGACTGTGATTGTGACATGGAATAAAGAACCGACACCGGTACCGGAGTGTGATTTTAACATAGAATAAAGAACCTACCTGTACCAGAGTCTGATTGTAACATGGGATAAAGAACTCACATGTACCAGATTGCGATTGTAACATGGGACCTACCTGTATCAGATTTTGATTGTACCATGGAATAAAGAACAGATCTGTACCAGACTGTGATTGTAATATGGAATAAAGACCCTTACAGTACCAGATTATATCATGGAATAAAGAGCCGACCTGTACAAGGTTGTGATTTTAACATGGAATAAAAAACCAAAATGTACCAGAGTGTGATTTTAACATGGAATAAAAAACCTACCACCAGTACCAGATTGTGATTGTAACATGGGATAAAGAACCTACCACCAGTACCAGATTGTGATTGTAACATAGGATAAAGAACCTACCTGTACCAGGTTGTGATTGTAACATGGAATAAAGAACCAAAATGTACCAGAGTGTGATTGTAACATGGAATAAAAAAACCTACCACCAGTACCAGATTGTGATTGTAACATGGGATAAAGAACCTACCTCTACCAGAGTGTGATTATATCATGGAATATTACATCTACCACCTGTACCAGATTGTTATTGCAACATGGAATTCAGAACCTACCTGGACCAGATAGTGATTGTAACATGGAACAAAGAACCTACCTGTAACCGATTGCAACTGTATCATGGAATAAAGAAACTACAATACCATATTGTGATAGTAACAAGGAATTAACAACCGAAATGTACCAGAGTGTGATTGTAACATGGAGTAAAGAACCTACCACCTATACCAGATTGTCATTGTAAAATGGAGTAAAGAACCTACCTGTACATGATTGTGATTGTAGCGTGGAATAAAGAAATGACCTCTACCAACCTGTGATTGTAACTTGGAATAAAGAACCCACCTGTACTGGAGTGTGATTGTAACATGGAATAAAGAACCTACAAGTACCAGAATATGACTGTACCATAGAATAAAGATCTTACCTGTACCAGATCGAGATTATAACATGGAATAAAAAACCTACCAGTACAAGAATATGACTGTACCATGGAATAAAGATCCTACCTGTACCAGATCGCGGTTATACCAGTGCTAAAGTGCTTGTGCTCACTCCCATAAACATGGTCTAGTAGAGTGAACTACCTGTGCCCAGGGCCTGTAAATTAAATGCTACTAGTGGACCGCCTACAGCATTGATTGTGCCTCCCATTTAAGTAGTCCTTTAAACATGTCTCAGGCCTGTGTGTGCAGTTTACACTGCCATGTCAACTTGGCCTTTAAAACCCCTTGCTAAGAGTTGCACTCCCCTTTTATTACATTTAAGACATTTCTCTGGTTGGACCCAGGTAGCCCATAAGGAAGGGTGCTGTGTAACCAAAAGGCAGGACATGTACGTTTAAGTTTTGTGTGTCCTGGTAGTGAAACACACTTAAATTTGTTTTTCAGTACAGTGAGGCCCATTCCTCTCATAGGAAAATATTGGGGATGCCTTAGTTCACTTAATTTCTAGATTGAGTGGGAGTAGATCTGTCATGTTTATTAACTCTGGAATGGTAAAAATCCTCTCTACTGGTAAAATCAAATTTATCACTACACTTTTAGTAAGTTGTACCTAGTTCTCTAGCCTGAGGAGATCCTAAAACAACAGAGGTTGAATTGCGTCGACTGCAAAGCATTTGGATGATATGGAAGTGCTTACCTTGGAGAGGCAACCTGTGTGACTGATTTGGGGCCTCATATTGGCCAAAATAATAAGGTGTACTAACCCCTGATGTTTTATATTTAGTTCAGGAGTATTGGTAATTGAGGGAAATAAATGCAACTCCTTCTGTAACAGAGTTGTGAACTAGTACATTTTAAACTGATTTTCAAACTAGGTAATGTTTCACATTGTTTTCTGTTGGTTTTAGGCACTCATGAATGAGATGTGGGCCACTGAAGTTTATATATTTAACTAATGGTTATGTCATCCAATGGTTATTATTTGTCTTGTAAAATGAACCTATAAATTGTAAAATGAATATAACGCAATGAAGAAGTGGTCATGCTAATTACTTTTCTTGATCACATCAAACCAATTTGTGTGTAAATAATTTCAGACGAGGTACTTTGTGTTTGTAACTTTTAAAAAAGAAGGCATTCTTCTGCTCTTAGACATTTGCACCAACAGCCTGTCTCCAATACAAGCCTGAGGTGGGTGACAGCAAATATTTGCTGATGATTTTGTAATACAAGTTCCTCATGAAGAGGGGATAAGGCTACTGCAAATACATTACTCTGGGCTTGGAGATGGAGACAATCAGAGCCTCTCTAGTAGTGTCTAGCTAGGAACCCCATTTCTATGACCCAGAATAAATGGCGGCCAAACAGGATGCCGAGGAGACCACATATGTCTGATAGAATTCCACCAGTAGCCCATACATCCTCAGCATTATACCCCTCGCAAGTTCCTTGATGGCTTCTCTAATTTCAGACTCCATTATTGGCCCACCTAATGTCTCACACTCTTCAACCGCTAACTGTGAAAATGTTACCCTATCCAGAAATGTCTCCATTTCCTCCTCAGGAACCGGGGGTTGTTTGTCACACAGTTCTCAATAATGTTGAATAAAGACCATGTGCATGTCACACTGACAGAACACGACGTCACCTAGTGATCTATTAATCTCAGTCACTGAGCAGCTAGCTCCTCCCTTCAGGCTATAACAACCAGGCCAGCAGTTTCTGCTCTGCCACTCTCTGCATGTGTGGAGTCCAAGTGTTCTTGATCATTCAGGGCTCTTAACTGTGCCACCACAGTTGCATGTTTCTCATTTTCCTAATATGGGTTTGATCAAGGGGTCTACTGGAAAGCCATTTCCAGCGCATGGATGCTGCCTTCCAGTTTGATCAATTTGTTTTTTAAGGACTTTTGTACTCCTATTGTTTGACTGATGCAAAAGCCCCGTACCACAACCTTAAAGACATCCCACTCTAAGTTAATGCGGTGTGTTGTGCCATGATTGATTCAAAAATATTTCCCACCTGCATTGCCCAAGGGATCTCTAAACACATGTTTGTGTAAATGTAAGGGCGAGAGCCTCCATGAAGGAATTGGTGCTAGCTGTCATCTCCACACAACTCTGAAAATGAAGGGCCCGCGGTCCATTAATGTGCTGGTAGAATACTGTATGTATATGATCTCACTAATTCCGGGAAGCACATCAGTCTATCCAGTTGGACATGTAGATCATAAACTGGTTTATAAGAGGAATATACCTTAGTCTCCAGACGTCAGCCAAATCTCAGTTTATCGCCCATCCTCGATAGTCTAGAGTTAATTTTACTACTGGTTAGCCAATAAGAGGGGGAACTGACCTAGCCAGGGTCACATTTCCACACAATTATAATCTCCTCCAAGCACCATTGCAATTGGCATGTCTCGTGACAACTGCAGGGCCAGAGACTCGAAAACATGCATCTGGTTCGTGTTCGGGGCATAAATGCTCCCATTCACAAGAGGAACAGTGCACACTCCAGTGCAGGAAGTAAACTGGGCCTCTAAACCTCCCGGCCCTATTATATACTAGGGACTTATAGGTAGTTTGAATCCCTCTTGCCCTATTATATACTAGGGATTTAGAGGAGTCTGTCATTGCCAACTGTAATTATACCTAATTACTATATACCTTTTTAATCAGAGTACTGGCCCTGGTTCTGGTTAGCATAGCCCAGGGCAAACTCACAGTCAGAATAAGCATCTAGGAGGTAACAATTGGGGAAAAAAAATAGGGGGGCACTGCAAAAACACATGGTTCCTCACATCATGTGAACGAGTGAAGGCAACATTTTAGCGAGTGTGTTTTCTGCATTTACATTGAACCTACCTGAGGCCAAATAAATTGACTAAGAAATACCCCACCAGGCCCGCAGTTTGCAGCAGATGCAAGCATCCTTCTCTATCAAAATGTGCCTGTTGGGTGCGATGCCAAAAGAAAATGCTCCATAATGAAAACCTGAATTTTGGCGCTCAGTATGATGTTGACGAGGAGGCGGATTGCAATACAGTGGGTGAGGTCTAAGGCCCGAAGGAAAAGCCTGGTAAGCAGAATTAATAGAGTGGGCAATAGCAGAGTGGCAACTTACTCAGGCCTTGATATCATAGAAACCACATCTAACTGGCTAATATTATTAGCTTAATGTATGGACAGGAAGGTTCTGCGCCCAACCCTTCAAAAGCAGCCAATGCCCGGCCGCACTGTGGCCTTTGGCTGTTCGCAGGACACGGTTGGTCAGTACTACCTCTTCTCGGGCAGCCTCTACCCCCACCAGCCAAGCATGCCCTTCGTGTCCAAAGTATGCCCTAATTTACTACTGTCCCAGTCCAGTGGCCGCCGTTCCCTTTTTAGGTCGAGCCTAGGCAGCGCGTGTGCTGCTCTGCGAGCCATGCTGTATTAAGGTATGGACTTGAAGCCACGCCCAATCTCCACCCATATTTTTCTGTGGCTTGTGTCATTGTCCTTCGTAAATACTGGCTTCTGAATGGTTAATAGGCTTGTTAGCCCCTCCTGGGTACCGTCCTGTCTTCATTTGTAACCTTCCATGAGGACTTGCTGTTTTACTTCGGCTGTTACACAGTACGTTTATTTTAGTCTGTAAGCACTCTTTTCTTTAATTAATTTCTCGTACTGCAGGCCCGACATGCTTTCCTGCAACAATCAGCGCGCCATGCGCCCTTTCACTTTCATTGTAGCGCGCAGACCGCACTGATTATGTAAAAAGGCAGTCAAAACCATCCATTTCCTATTTTAGAACAGTGCGCCATACCGCACTTTCACAAAGCAGCCCTCTATGCCTACCAGCATTGCACCGTCCTGGACTCACATGACACCCCTCCCTCTACCCGCCCCCACTGCGCAGCAGCAGAAGCCAGGAGCAGCAATGCAGGAGGAGGAGCAGTCGGCAAGCAAGGCACACGTCGCATTTCAGTGAGGTGGTCCGCATCACGGCACTGAAATGCGATGTCACCCATTCAGAGCGCCTCCTCAACTGTCAAGCGGAGAGCTTTAATTAGCATTTAGCACCACTGTGTTACCGAATTAGCAAGCTAGTGCAAGCGTGCGATCTGCTGCTTGGAGCTGGGGGTCTGACTCAGCTGAGCGAGGTTGGTCTACAATGTTACACCACGGCATTCAGCACGGACCTCATGAGAGTCAGTCTGATTTTGCGCAATTAGTTCTGCCCCGAGGAGGGATAAAATCTTTGACCTGCAGGCTGCAGCGCGCGAGCAGTGCACAACTCAAAGTTTCAACTAGCGCAGGCAGACGCTCCTGCTGGTGCTGTGCTGTTACATTATGGGTTCCTATCTTGGTAGAAACCGGAAATAAAGCTGTCCGCTCCTCATTCAACCCCATTGCACTGCTAGACTCCCCTTCCTGCCCAGTCAGCCTGGAAAGCTGTCTGAGGTGCACCGTGCACCTAAGCCCGCTGCCCGGGTTCGCAGTCACAACGCCTGGGAGAGGAGGCCTATTTCATATGCTTCCCGGAGTAGCAGTCCTTCACGAAAGCCATCGCCCTCCTCGCTCAATGATGGGGGGCCAGTGCTGATCCCAGCCGTTGCCAGGGGTTAGCTATGGCCAAGCGTCTAACACTAGAAACCCCGATGCGGCAGAGAAGCTGTCCCGGGAGGCGCATGGAGACCCTGGGTGCAGCGCTGCACCGTGACAGGTAGTACAGACCAGGCCTCAGAGTAATGGACAAAGTCGGGTCCCGAGGAGGGGTCGAACCATTCCAGGGCGCTACAGACAGTTTGAAGTCTGCTTTCCAGCCAGGTAAGCAATAAATCTGACTGCTTTAGTTCAGTTCAGTAATTCTTTATTCGGTGGTTAAAAACCATCATAAAAGAGTACACATATATACAATTAAAATGGTATTAAATCATTATGCAATAACATTGACTGAATCTAAATACATAAAAATAATTCATTCTTCACGATGCAACCTCCTGGGTAGCTTAATCGGGATAACGGGAGGGGAATCGTACAGAATTCACGAGTTGTTCTGACCTCTGGTTACCCTTAATCTTAGTGCGAATTTCAAGAAACTTATAACAGAACACAGTGTTAACGGGTCACTAGCCCTTTGTAGAAAGGTCAGTGCCTCTTTGGCTCGAGTAAACCTGGCCTTTTTTAAATTTCCTTTAAAAATCTACGTCTTGGTATTACATATAAAGGACATAGAAGTACAAAATGAAGGGTGTCCTGCGGAGACCTATTGTCGCAGCCGCAGGCACCCTTCTGCTCAATTGAATGACTAAAACCAGCTGGTTCGGCTAACAGATATGATAAAAAATTGAGCCTAAAACGTGACATTAAAAACCTTTCTTGAGCATTATACATGACACAAAGATACGGTTCCATCCCTTCAGTGGTTTCAAGCCTGCTATACGCGCTCACTGAAGGTTTGACCCCTTCCACTGTAATTCTAGCCAACGTTCTTTGGTCCAAGAAAATTCTCTTGAGATTAAACTTATCCTGTGAGGTAATCGCTGAAGGGTTTGAGTACAACTCCTGACAGCCCAAATTTTCCAAGCTAATTTTAACATAATTGAGCCAAGGGATATTCAGACTTTTATCTCTACCAAGGCAATCTTTTAGGATCTGCCTGCTCAGCACCGCTTCAGGATTTATCCAGATTTTAAGCCAAGCCAGGATTGGTCTAAATTTAATCAAATCCTCTAGGTAGGGTCTTCCTAATTCACTATGAGCTATGACCGCTGGTGTGCAATTAGGGACTTTCAATATTGAGCGAAAAAATTTATTTTCCTCCCTTTGCAGTGAGTCAAGATTAATAAAACCCCACAATTCTGAGCCGTACATAGCTTTAGGACAGCACATTGAACCATAGAGGTTCATTGTTTGTTCCGGGCACCATCGACCAACTCTCCTCCCGTAACCTGCTATGGCCCCAGTTGATGCCACCAGTTTGCCACACCTTTCCTGTACCAGAGGGGCAAATTTCAGTGATTCGTCAAAGAGCACGCCTAAGTACGAGAAGGATTGCGCCCTTTCTAGTGTATGGTTTCCAATTCTGTATAGGAAGCTAGTCCGTGGTTTGTGACTTGCTGTCATTATATAAGATTTTTTTAAATTAACAGACAGATCTAGCCCGTGCATGAATTTCACAAACCCGTCAATTAGAGTCTGTAAGCTTTTGGGGGTTCGCGCCAAGAGGAACGCATCGTCTGCGTACAGCAGCACCGGGATGGTACGTGTTCCCACCCTTGGGCAGTCTGTTTTTAAATTTGTCAGGGACTGTTCTAACTTGTTGATATATAACGAGAATAAAAAAGGGGATAATATGCAGCCCTGCCTCACACCACTAGTGCAACTAAAAGAATCAGTCAACCCCCCTTCCATGTTATAACGTACTCTGGCAGAGGTCTCTCTGTGCAGTTCCCTCAGAGTACAAATTATACCTGGGTCAATTCCCAGATGGTCCATCATCGCCCAAAGTTTGTTCCTGTTAACAATGGTCAAATGCAGCAGCCAAGTCCATAAACCCCATGTAAATGGCTTCGTTGCTGGTTTTAGTATACTTTGCGACCAACATATAGAAGTTCAGGCATTGGTCACTGGTAGACCTGCCGGTCCGAAATCCATACTGAACGTCCGAGATGATGTTATTATCCTCAGCCCATTCGGTCAGGCGATTCAGGATAACTCTTCCTAAGATTTTGGCTGTGACGTCTATCAGGGAGATTGGGCGATAACATTGGGGGTTATCTCGGTTGCCCTTTTTAAAGATAGGTACTATGATAGCCAGCGACCAGGACCGGGGCAAACCAACCATAATGGCCGCATTTATTACTCTAGTTAAAATAGGGGCCCATAACTCCACATTACTCAAACAGGTCCGGAGGGCTCCCATCTGGGCCCGGGGCTTTATTTTTAGTTAGTCCCTCGATGCCCAGGACAATTTCTTCTAGGGTAAACTCCAGTACCTGTCCCTGCGTAACCACCCTCATCTCTTCTGTCCTGTCTACCTCCCCATGGTTATACAGGCCCTCAAAGTGGGCTATCCACTGTTCCGGCAAGATGTTTGTGGCAACCTCAGGTGCGTTTTTATCTTGAAAACAAGGGGTGTTTATTAGTCTCCAAAATTCCGTAATATCTCTTTTTTCGGAGGCCTCCCTCAAGGCCGCCCACGCTTCCCCCTGCAGTGCTGCTTTCCTTCTTTTTAGCTCCTTCCTATAATTTAATCTACACATGTTGACTTTTATTGAGTCCCTAGGTTTGCTACTAAGGGCTTTTTTTAACTCCCTCAAGGCTCGTGTGCAATCCCCATCGAACCATCTCGGAGAATTCGAGTTGTTTTTTTTTGCTGCCTTGGTCCACAATAGCCCTTCCACCAGGCTAGTTATTTGGCCAAAAACATATGTTAAACGGGCCCCAGCGACTGAGAGATCTAAACACTCGTCAATCAGTGATTTACCTTTTTCCATTAAGGCCCGGTAGAATCTTTCCCCGTCTAATTTCGCCCACCTAAGTCTTCTACCCTGGTCCGTCACTCTCTATGAGATACCCCCAACTGGGCTGGACTTTTGTTTTGACAGGTACAGAAACTCCACGGTCAAGGGGTTGTGGTCACTAAAGGGGCTCCACTCAATTCCAACTTCAGTGATCCGATTCTTAAAACTTCTAGAAGCAAGGATGTAATCTATATAGGAGGAGCACCCTCTCCCTTTAAAGGTGGGGGGGAGTGAGCCATCTGCCCCCAGTGGTATCATGTCAACCGTGTGTTCCAAATCATAAGATTGAAAGAGCTTACCTAGTTCCCTGCCACTCGCTGAGTGGCTAAAATGGGGACCTCTTTCCACTGGGCATTGTGACCAACACACATTAATGGGAAACAGTAAGGGGCATAAGTGGCAATTCAAATCGCCCACAACTAGTGTCGATGGGGCCGGTACGCCGTTAACGGTCGCCAGCTCTTGGCTCAATCTGGAATCTAGTTCTGCCAGAATGGGAATGTCATCTCCTGGAAGGCCAGTGTTATACACATTAAACAGCACGAGCCTTAATCCTTTGTTCCTAAACCTCAGGGCCTGGATGTTTCATGCGAACCAGTCCACACTGGACCATTTACCTTGTATTTTTAAGTCTACATACATGGACAATCCTCCCTTGGCTCGACCTGAGGTGGTTTTCTGTGCTGGGATAGAAAAACATTTGTATCCATCCATGTGAAAGTGGGAGTTATCCAGTACCCAGGCTTCTTGCAGGCAAATTATGTGGAACTGGGCCATGTATTGTCGCCAGTCCTCGTTATCGAATTTACCTGCGAGTCCTGCTATATTCCAAGAAATAATTCTCAGTCCCTCTTCCACGATATTGTCAGTCACTGGCCCAGTCCTACCTTGAGAGATGTTGTCCAACCCATCTTGGTTCCAATAAGGTAGCCTCTGCAAATCCTTGCCCTGCTTTGTTGGGACTGGGGCTGTAGCTCCTGTCCCTAATGATACAAGCGGGCATCCCTTAGCAATAAGATTAGAGGCTTCCGGGGACTTTGCTAGGCTCCTACACGTGACCACCCCTGGTGCTGGCTGTCTATCCTCGTTGACCAGAAAAAGTGTACGGGGTGTCCCCCCTCTGTTTTCCGAACCACCCCCAGTCAATGCGTCCGAATTGGGATTCTTATATTCCATGTCGGCCTGCTTTACCAGGATGATTGGGGTGATTAGTCAATCATTCTCCTCCAGAGACCTTAATGGGCTGAACCCGTTTACCCAACATGGGTGTCCATCTTCCCGAATCCCTGCCCTTCCTCGTAAGCCATGTGGGGCCCTATTAGAAATCGAGTTTGATCCCTCCCAGCTTCTCCATGTGTTATACTGTCCCTCATAGGTTTCCTGCAGCCTTAGATAAAAATAGCTGAGTGACAGAGGCATTATGCCACTCACACGCCCAGGGGGCCACTGTCTAAGTATATGGTCAACCACCCCCCTGTCCCTGAAATTATATTTTTGGGTCTGATTCCTAGCCAGTTCACTCTTCTAACCAAGAGGATTTCCCCATCTTGGTTATCTGCTAAATGTCTATTTTGGGTCAACCAATGAATGAGTTTGTTTTTTTAACTCTTGGTGTGTTTCACTCTGTTCGTGTTTTAATTCCGGGACCCCAGCAAAAACTACCACAAACGGGCATGACTCAGGTGGTAAATTTATAGTGGAAAGTGCCTTGATGGAATTTGATGTAGTAGTCCTCTCTACATTGTTTGCTATTCTTGCTTTGGTTTCAGCAGGGAGTTGGGATCGCTTGTCCGATTGTTCCACACCTGGACCGTTAGTAGTGTGCGTTCCTCTATCACTTGGGTTAGTAATCTTATCCCCTTGTGGTTGAGGAGCCGGGGCTTTGTGGGTCTGTGTAGTTATTATGTGTGCGTCCCTTGTGTTACTGATGTTCCTCTCCCTTTGAGGCATTAAGTTGGTGTCTAGGGTGCTCATGGAATTACTTGCTACACTGCCTTTTTTCTCCCTATTTCTTAGTTCACTCATGATCTTATCCAGCCTGCTTGTCAACGGCTTCATCTGATTTAAAATGAATGTTTCTAAGTGAGCTTGTAAATCTGACGTGATTTGAGTCAGCCATGTCGGTGGGTCTGCATGAAAGGTTGTCTGTGTTGCGCGCTCTACCCCAATGTTATTTCTACTCACAAGGTGAGAGGAACTCTCTGTACTATTTTTAGTCTTTCGCTTCTTTGGGCAACCTTTCTTCTTCCTTTGTATAGTGGCACTATTGGCAGGGCCTAAGTTCTCCCTATTCCTAATGGTGGTCAATTGGGCACACGGGATGTCCTGCTCGCTAGGTTCTGGAGGGCTTGGCGATGTGATTAACACGACCTCCTGATCATGAACTTGGGTAGCTACAGGTGGGTCAAACTCTGGGGTTAGAGAGAGGCGCCTCTCTGTACGCTCGATTTCGCTAGACACCGCCCCTAGCGCTCTTTTGAGCATACGATCAATGGCTGTAGGCTGCATTATACCAGGGAATGGTGAACTGATAGCAGCTTTATGCGCCTGAAGAACAGATGGAGTGTTAAGCTTTGCTCTTAACGAGCGTGTGACCGTTTTGCCTGTCATGCTCCCCAATGAAAATTTGTCCCAACCCTAAAAGGTATCGTGGAGGGGCTTAACCACCCCACACAAAACCTGGCCTTCACTATACCCAACAAGGAATAAAAGCAGTTTTATCCCCTCCACCCCTATCTCGGCTTTCACACAATAAAAATCAGCCGGAATGTAGCATCAAATGGCAGAGTCTCGAATAACAGGGCTCTGTGTTTGCTCTTACAGTCCCTGGGTTACAACAAGCGTACCTCACTGTCAAATCACCTGATGTGGAGTCCAAGAGGGGTGTCCCAGCCCAGCCACGTCCAGCCCCGGACGGCCACAGACGGCCCGCCCTCTGCCCGGGCTCAGCCCGGCGCCGCCCGCACGCGTCCCGCGATGCGGGGGGGGGAACGTTCCAATTTAGCGCCTCCAGGCGCGGAAGTCGTCGTGGGTGGGGGCGGAGCTACTGGCGGGAATGCTGAGCTTGGTAGTTCTAGCCCTCCTGCGACCGTCGCCAGAACCAGCAACGCGGTAGGGAACGTCCACCCTCCGCGCGCGTACTGCAGCCCTCACTCAGCGCCCACCGGCCCCAGGTACAGGTTTCCCAAACGTTGTCCTTGACCTCAGCGTGCGGCAAAGTAAACCCGCTCTGCCGAGGGAAACGTTCCAATTTAGCGCCTCCAGGCGCGGAAGTCGTCGTGTGTGGGGGCGGAGCTACTGGCGGGAATGCTGGGCTTGGTAGTTCTAGCCCTCCTGCGACCGTCGCCAGAACCAGCAACGCGGTAGGGAGCGTCCACCCTCCGTGCGCGTACTGCGGCCCTCACTCAGCGCCCACCGGCCCCAGGTACAGGTTTCCCAAAGGTTGTCCTTGACCTCAGCGTGCGGCAAAGTACACCCGCTCTGCCGAGGGAAACGTTCCAATTTAGCGCCTCCAGGCGCGGAAGTGGTCATGGGTGGGGGCGGAGCTACTGGCGGGAATGCTGGGCTTGGTAGTTCTAGCCCTCCTGCGACCGTCGCCAGAACCAGCAACGTGGTAGGGAGCGTCCACCCTCTGCGCGCGTACTGCAGCCCTCACTCAGCGCCCACCGGCCCCAGGTACAGGTTTCCCAAAGGTTGTCCTTGACCTCAGCGTGCGGCAAAGTACACCCTTGCTTTAAGATTTGCGATTCTCTAAATTTGTGAAGTGATTGGTTGGTGCTTGGTTGTGTGTCTAGTAAACAATGTATTTTTTTGTGACTTTTTGTGGCATAATTAACTAGTGACTTTGGGTAAACAATAGCCTCGAGAGTGCTGCATGATGATTAAAAAACGTGTTACTGGTCCTGTACAATGCCAATAGCTCAAACTCTTGTAAATGCGTGACCTATTGCATTGCAAATGCTTGTTACCACTAGCAATCTTTAAGCATGCATCATAACCACTGCTGCCTGTTTTTCAGGAGTACCCACTCCACCTCGACACACCCACAACCTTACTGCTGGAAGAATAAAAGTGATAGAACAAAGACAGAACTTCAGAGCAAGAATACATACATGCAGTATCCGGATGACAGCAACGTTTCATATTAATGATCAATACTGCAACTTTACCCAGTGATATCAGTGCTCGGTGAATTTCTTTCATCACGTTCCCATAAAGCTCCTTCTGCCATTCTTGTAATAGATTCCAATCGTCCGCTGAGAAACAGCAAGAAGCATTGCCAAAGGGGACCTGTGTCTGGAACAAAAACTGTTATGTTTCTATCTTGGCTGATACACTCTGTGTCCCTGTGTTCATCTTAAATAGATTGACCTCAATGTTAACTTTCCACCACATTCTTCCTCTTCTTTTTAATGAAAGCAGAGATGGATACACTTAAGACTGTTTCTGACATTAAAAAGGCGGAATGAATAAACTGACTGGGAGGGGCTGAAGACCACTTTAAATATGAAACAATAAATTAAATAATTTTAACACTCAGTGCCTGATTACAAGTGGGTCATTAAAGGACAATCCCCTCACACACATCTATAAACAATAAGGTGTTTATTGCATGCAGTAATTACAGTGGGCGATAAGGTTTTGCTCCATTAAATTTTGCAGATTCAATTTGCAGGAAATTAATAGGGAACATGAATTGCTATTCATCCGGGCATGTTAATGCATGTGTGTATGTGCGTAGCTTTGTATTTATATGGTACTTGTACAGCACCAAAAGTCAGAAGAGTTGTGTACAGGGTCAAAGGCAAGAATAAGGTCAACGAGTGATAAAAGCTGAGATAGTTTGTGTCTTGCTTCTATACTGTGATGTAGTGTTCTTAGTCTCCAGCCTGATGGTGTCCAGGCTGTGGGTGTGCCGAGTGACACCAGAGTTGGTGAGCTTGTCTGTAAAGTAAGCAGGGGTGTTATTCATTATGGCTTTGTGAATGATGCATCTGGTTTGAAGATGTTGAAGCCTGGCAAGTGGAGCCAATGTAATTCCATCTGGATGAGCTTGATACGGTTATGCTAGGTTACAAGTATTCGTAGAGCGCGCTATCAACCTTGAGGGTATCCTAACGCTATGCGAGTACTGGAGTCTAAACTGTCTCTAGAGGGGTTACTTCAAAAGACAAGTCTTCAGCCTACTACGGAACTCAAGAAGCGAGAAGGAGGCTCAGATGTGAGGAGGTAAGTCATTCTGGGCTTTAGTGGCAACGTGCACGAACGCCCGGCCCTTGGCTTTGTTTCTGTGTATGCATGGGATATGTACAAGTAGGAGTTGGACAGAACGGAGGAGTCTGTGTGGTTAGCAGAAGGTGATTCAGGTAAGGGGGGAATAAAGATTTGTAGTGTCTTGAATGTATGTGTAAGGAGTCTGAAGTGAGGGCATATGTGTACAGGGACCCAGTGGAGCTCCCTGAGGTGTGGTGTGTGTGTGGGTCCAGTGTGGGAGTTTGAGTATCAATCTTGCTGCTTAGTTCCGGATGGAATAAAGCCTTCTGGTTGGTTGTTTGGAGATTCCGGCAGTGAGGGTGTTTTCGCAGTATAGTTTGATGGTGACGAAGGCGAAGCTGACAGTCTTTCTGGTGTGGTAGGGGAGCACTTGTAAATCTTCATTACCATTTTCAGGGTGTGGGAGCACGTTGCTGTGACGTCATTGACTTGACTCTCTATGCTCAGTTAGTTGTCTTTGATGATCCAGAGTTCCCTGGTGTAGTTGTTGGGTGAGGATGTAGGTCCCAGTTCAACGGCCACAAGTTGGAATTCCAAGTTAAGGTGCTGCGGCCGAAGATTACTACATCTGAACTGTCGGTGTTCAGCTTCAGATAGTTGGACTGCTTCCATTCGTCATGCAGGTGGTGATCTTGCTTCTTGTTTTAGGGGTCCTGTCTGAGAGGGAGATTATCAGTTACATTTCATTGGCGTAGGAGAGAATGTTGATGTTGTGGGTTTGCATGACTTTATCCAGCGGAATCATGTATGCGTTGAAAAGCGTGGGGCTGAGGGAACAGCCTTGTGCTACTCCACAGATTAGTTTGCAGGCTACTGAGGAATACAGTGCCAGGCTGCCAGCTTGTGTTTTCTCAGTTAAGAAGGAGCAGATTCAGTGGAGGGTGGTCTTTGGACACTGAAGTCATGCAGATGCATGATGAGGATAGGGTGTGAGATGGTGCTGAGAGCTGTCAAAAGATACAGGAGGATGAGGGACACAGATTCCCCTGTCTAGCATCATGCGGATGTTGTCTGTGGGGGCAATGAGTGCCAGTTCCATGCTTTGGTTGAGCCTAAAACATTATTGAGTGATGTCAAAGGGTTGATGGTTGTTGAGGTGGTCAATGAGGAATAGATTGATTACCTTCTCTGAGACCTTGGCTGGGTATGGTAGGAGGGAGATGGGCCTGTAGTTGGAGAGTGGCTTCTTGAGCAGGGGAGTGACGGTTTGCAGGTGTCTGGGATATCGGCTAAGTCAGTGGAGGCACTGAGGTTGGTAGTTAGAACTTCGCTGTTAGGAAGGAGTCATTTGGTGAAGATGTGGTCTGGGCAGGAGTCGGCAGGAGCCCGAGTGGTCTGTCATATGGTAGTAGTTATTGAGTCTGGGTGATGGTGATCCAGGCAGTCAGTATTTGCTCCCCAGTCTCAGTGAGGAGTTGGCCGACCTGAGTGATGGGGTCTGGTTGCCGGCCAAAGTTTCCATAGATGGTGGCAATGTTGTTGCTGGAGTATTCAGAGTTTGCAGTAGGTAGGCTGCTGGCGTGTTCAGGTTGAGCGTGCTGAGTATGGTGGTCCAGTCGGGTTCTGTGACTTTGTTCTAGATCCGGCAGGCAGTTCCAATGAAGTGAGGTTTTGGGTGTTATAGGATGTGAACGCTGAAGCTGATGAGCCCGTGGTCTGTCCAGGTCAATGGTACTGTATTGTTGACTGTGATGTAGCTGAGGGAAGTGTAAATTGGGTCCAGGAGAGGACCAGCGGCATAGATCAGTCTGGTAATATGCTTGGGGAGCCCTAGTTTTCTGAGGGTCTGTAAGAGAGATGTGGAGTATGGGTCCGTGGGGTCTTCTAGGTGAAAGTTGAGATCTGTGAGGCGGATGAATGTGCTGGCATCGATGATGAGGGGCACAATGAAGTTTGTGAAATTGCACATGTAGTTGGAGCGGGTCTCAGAGGTCTGCATATAAGGGTTCCTAATAGGCTGAGGTTGGCTATGGTGTGAAGCTTGAAAGTGAAGTGTTCCATATAGTTGGCGGTGGAGTCCGTGGTGGTGAAGCAGAGGATTCTGTTCTTGAGTATGATGGCGCCTCTGCCTCTGGGCTTGCTCTGGAGGTCCTGCCTAACAATCTTGTAGTCATCTGAGATTGCTGTGGCAATGTCTGATGCGAACGTTCATTCATGTTGCCTTGAAAAAAATACGAATGCTCTGCAAATGTTCATGTAGTAGGTCTCAGATCTCAGTAGTGTGCTTGGTGAGTGAAGGAGTGTTGAGGCTGTGTGATGAGATATCTTTGTGTTGCGCAGACACTCAAGTATCATGGCCCTACTCACATTGCAGGAAATACCCTGGATCCAATTTTCACTATCAGTGATAGGATCACCTAAAACACCACCTCACTGCGTACAGGGACTGACCACTTCATCATAAACTTTGTAATCACTACAGCGCAAGACAACGCACCCACAAGCATCAACCTACCCAGCCATAGCTGGAACAAAGTAACAGAGGCAGACTGGCTCATCGCCCTCCAAACAGACTAACTCAACACCAACAATAACCTCGACAAGGACATCACCAATTTCATCAAATGGATCAAGAATTTTTCAGACTCTCTTGAGCCCATCAAAAGCAACAAACAAAGAAGAACCAACAAACAAGCCAGCTGGTAAACAGAGGACGTCCAAGAATCTAAACGCTACTCAAGCAGCTAGAAAGAAGATGGAGGACCAACGACAATGCAGATCCACCTACAAGGCCATACACTGAGACGCTAACACCAACTTCTGAGAGTCTCCAAAAGAAGGCCACTAACCCAACGATTAGAGGCAAGCTCCAACAGCTGCAAGGAGATTTTCACAATCATCAAAAGTTTACCACCCCGAGGTCAAAGCCAGCACCATCACTCTTTCACTGGAATTCGACGACAAGTTATCAAACTTCTTCCACAGCAAAATAGAAAAGTTCTACAGCAACTCCGAACAAAAATCAGACCCCAAATATCTGATCATCCACCTAACCACCACAAAAAGAGACGAATGACTGAATGAACGGAAAACTCTCACCAAAGAAGATACTGCAGCAATCATGGAAACAGTACGCTCCGGGGCACCTACGGACCCATCTCTCCACCACATGTACATTGTGGGAGGTTCACCAATCAGCAGTGCTGTCACTCACATCATCAACATCTCCATCATATCTGCCATCTTCCCAGAAGTCTGGAAACATGCATCAGTCAATGCCCACCTTAAAAACATTTTTTTTAATCAGCCATCCTCAGTGAGCTGAACAACGTCCATTCCTTCTCTCTGCTTTATTACCAGGCCAAAGTGATGGAGAAGGCCATCAACAGACAACTCACCAGCCACCTCGAACACTACAACCTACTGAAGCACACCCAATCAGGATTTAGGACAACCACAGCACAGAAACAGCACTCATCGTTGCCATATACAACATCTGCATTATGCTGGACCTAGGAGAAGCCACAGCCCTTATCCTACTCAACCTCTCCGCAGTCTTCGATATAGTCTCAAACCACACACTCGACAGAAGACTCTACAAGATAGGTGTTAGACCTGTCAGCCCTTTGGGTGGTCCCTCCTCATCATTATTTATTTTGTCCCACTTTTGCTTCAAACCCTGTTTGAATTTTTCCTTTTTGGGAACCACCAGACTTTTTCGTGTTGCTGCAGATTCAGGGAGCCATTTTAGCTACCCCTGAAACTTCTGTCTGGAGGCCTGAAGCACAAAATGGTGGCCACCTGTGACATCACCAGCATCCACTGGAACCTACCAGCACCTTCCAGAACATTCCAGAACCCTGTGACAGTTGGAGGCGGTTTAGAATGTTGGGAAGCTAAGACAGAGAGTTGGCAGTTGGAGCTGGCAGTTGGCACCTGACTGGTGAAGAGTGAGCAGCACAAACTTGAAGGAGGAAGGAGTGAAGCAGCAGGGGTGGAAACTTGTGCCTGGAGTGGGGTCCATAAACCCACCCTTGATACTAGTCCCTACTGACGGAGCCCAGCCTAGAGCCCTGTGTGGGAAGAAGTCAGAAAAACCATCCTAAGGACCTGGACAGCAGGAACAGGCCTTAGAAACAAGAGAACAGCAAGATCCTGACCTGGAAGCTGGTTTCCCTGAAGTCCGACGTCGAGTAGCCTAAGACCTGGAGCCCGAGGTGGAGAAGCGGCGCTGACTGGAAAAGCAGACGTCGTACCCGGAGCCGCCAGAGGTCGAGAGAGGGCGCCGTCAGAGGTCGTGAGGAATACCAGAGGTCGAGGAGGAAGTCACCCGAGGTCGAGTGAGCGGCGTCATCGGAGGAGTGAAGTCCGCCCTCCGGAGTCGTCGGAGACCGAGGTGAAGGGTAACGGAGGTCGGGAGTGAGGATCGCACTCCGGAGTCGCCGGAACCTGTGAGAATCGTGCCGGAGGTCGGGAGTGGAGGTCGCACTCCGGAGTCGCCGGAAACCTGTGAGGAGCACCGGAGGTCGGGAGTGAGGATCGCACTCCGGAGCCGCCGGAAGTCGACATCGAGGCAAGGCCGGCCGACGTCATCGAAGCCGAGGTCGCCATCGGACCGGAGCCGCCCGAAGTCGACATCGAGTAGGACTGCCCGACGCCATCGAATCGGAGGCCGAGATCGAACCGAGGCCGCTGACGTCGAGACCGGAGCCGCCGCCGGCGTCGTCAAAGAACTGACATTGTGCCGAGGCCGCCGACATCGAGCTGGAACCGCCTCACGGCATCGACCCGACTCCAGCGGCGTCGGAGCATCAGAAAAAGGGCAGTAAGTGGAGTAGAGGGCGCCTAAGGCCCTGTGGAGACCTGAGAGACTGCTCTAAGGGGCTAGGGAGGTGCTGGAACCAACCTGACTGTGCCAGGGGTGAACTGGGACTAATCTAGAGAGGTTGTGTGGAGAGAGAGAGCCAGGTCTCTGGTATTTCCCCCCTTTATCTACCTCAGTTTAGGCCTCAGCCTTGACCAAGCCAGGGAGTAGACACCCCCAAGCCTTCCACATCCCCACAAGCTGTGCCTGGGCCAAATCAGCCCTTAGGAATTCAAAAGTGATCTGAATCCATGAGTGTCACTGTCAGCTTTTAAGTATTTATTAGGGGCACTGTATTTATTGTATTTAACCTATTTATTGTTCCACTGTATTTATTGGTCCACAGTATTTATTGATGCACAATAGTTATTGGTTACAGTATTTATTGCCTCAGAATATTTAATTGCCTGTCTGTATTGCACTTTTATTTATGCCTTCAGTATTTATGATCACCCCTATTTATTGAATCATTAAGCCAGTATTTATTTGTCCTGCACTCTCTCAAAAGCTTGTATATTGTGATTGTTATTTATTTTCTCCAATCAGCAACTAAGAGAAAAAGCAGATAAAGAAAGTTATTTTCATAATTTTTACGGTGTAGAGTCGTTTTTGGAACGGATGCACGCATGGTTATTGTTTGGGTATGTTGTATGCTTAGCACGGAGCCTGATTCCTGACCACTCGAGCCAAGCTACCACAGTGTGTCCGGAAGACCACCACCACCCCTTCTAGTGTGGGAGTGGTTTTCCAACATAAATTGGTGTTCAGTGGTGGGATAGAGCTGTGCCTACGCATACTCAACAATAACTGTGGGTAGTCCATAGGCCTACACCGGGAGTTTTCTCAAGAGCGGCCTTCCTAATTGTGGGTTTTTGTTTTTTTTCAAATTTACTCTGGTGGTGGGAGGAGGTATTATTAAAGGTACCCCCCCTGCATAGTTACTGCACCAAAACCTGTCCTCTAACCTGAGTGGGCAAGATGGAGTTTGTACTAGAAAATCTAGAAACGTACACTGTGGCCCAACTCAGGGAGTTTTGCCAGCGGGAGGGGGTGTACTGTCCCCCAGGAGCAAAGAAGGGTGCACTCCAAACCAGCTTAAGGGCTTGGGGGGAGGCACGCCGAGAAAGCAAGGCTGAGGAGGAAGACAGGGATGGAGAGCCTGACCCCGAGGGGGCTGAGATGTACCAACCTGAGGTGGGGAACCTGTCAGCAGGGCCCAGAACCATTTCTAGGAAGGGCAGCAGTGCCTCTAGCGGTGGCTTGTCTGAAGTGGAGCTAACAGACCGGAGGGAGAAAAGACAGCTCACATGGGACTTAGCAAGGCTGGAAAAGGAGAAGGAGGAGCAGAGGATGGCCCATGAATTACGACTGAAAGAAATAGATCTTCAGATCTTGAGAATCGGGGCACAACCTGTTCCTAATGGTGGCAGCCAAACCCAAGAGATCACCAGGGAACCTAAACCATACCTGCCAAAGGACATAGTAGCTAGTTATGGAGTGGGCGACGATATCGCCAAGTGGCTAGCGGCCTATGAGGTCTCGTTGAGGGCCCATGGGGTTCCAGAGAAGTACTGGGGAGGGGGATTGTACAAGTACATGCCTCCAGCTGGTAGGGATGCTTTATTGGCCCTCGAGGAGGATGAGCAGACCCACTACCCCACCATGAAACTGGCGCTCATCAGAAAGTTTGGACTAACACCCGAAAAGTACAGACAGAAGTTCAGGGGTAGTCACAAACTGGGCACACAGAATTGGGTGGACTTCCTGGACTATGCAAAGAAGGCACTGGAAGGTTGGGTTCAGGGCAGTGAAGTGAGGAACTACGAGGGGTTGTTTGACCTAGTACTGAAGGAACACCTGCTCGAGAAATGTTTCCCTGAACTGCGGTAACACCTGGTGGATAGCAAGCTGACCAGTCCCCGGAAGCTTGCTGAGGAGGCGGACATTTGGGCTAGTACCCGGGTGTCCACAAGGGGGACTGGAGGGGATACACAAAAGGCCGGACAGGGCGCCCCCCAGAAGAAAGAGGGAGGGGAAAAGAAAAAGGAGTTCTCCAAAGGCCCCCAAAATAACTTCCAAGGGAAGGGAACAGGATTCACCCCTAAGGCTAACCCACCCAGAAACCCTAATCCTGGCCAGAGTCAGCAGCCAAGGGTTGTCCATTGCTACGAGTGCGGTGGCGTTGGACACTATAATGGAGATCCGAAGTGTCTGAAGCGACCACCCCCTCCCATTGGAGGAAAGACCCCCGGAGTAGCTAGTGTAGTGCTCGGGGAGGAGATGCCCTTAACTAAGGGAAGGGAGTGGGCGGGTGTCACTTTAGTGTCCCTGGGAGAACGGGAGATGGTTCCTAAGATCCAGGTGCCCGCAAATACCGCAAAGTATGGGCAATGGGTCACCATCAACGGCCAAAGAGGGGAGGCTCTGAGAGACACAGGAGCCAGTATGACTATGGTGCGTAGCCAACTGGTGTCTCCAGAGCAGGTAATTCCCGATGTACTCCACCCAGCCGCGATGGCTGACGGCAGAACAGGCCACTATCCAGTGGCCGAGGTTCCCTTTGAATGGGGGGGGGTTGCAGGTTCACTTCGAGTTGCCGTAAGCCCTGCCGTGCCAGTCGATTGTCTGCTGGGGAATGACATGGAGCACAACGCTTGGAAGGAGGTGGAATACCGGACTCACACCGAGATGCTGGGTACACCTGACTGGGCCTGTGTTAGCACAAGGTCCGCGACTACCCGAAGAGGGAGTTCGTTTCGGCTGGAGCCTGGAACAAAGGCCCAGCCAGCTGCCAGTCAAGGGAAGAACCGAGGACAGGAGGAGCCTGCCTCGGCGTCCCCACCCCGTAGGACGGATAGGCCACCGGAGGTGGTGGACCAGGAGTCTGCGGTGGGGGACGTTACCAACCTGGAGGACCTACCCATCCCGGCCGAGTGGCACGTGGAGGGAGGCCCGTCCAGGGAGGAATTCTGCCAGGGCCAGAGGGAGTGCCCTACCCTTGAGGGGCTGAGGCGACAGGCCGAAGCCCAGGCAGCAGGGAACGTTGAAGGGAACTACAGTGTTTACTGGGAGGATGGCCTCCTCTACAGTGAACCCAAGGCACCCCTACACGGATCGTCACGAGCCTTGGTAGTTCCTCAACGTTATCGAGCCTTCCTTCTGGAGTTGGCTCACGAGATACCATTGGCAGGACACCTGGGGCAAGACAAGACCTTCGCCCGTCTTGTCCCACACTTTTATTGGCCTCAGATGAAAGTGTCGTCCGATACCTACTGCCGGACATGTGTGTCTTGCCAAGCCAGTGGGAAAACAGGGGTGAAGCTGAAAGCTCCCCTGGAACCACTTCCTGTCGTTAGCACCCCCTTTGAAAGGGTGGGCATCGACATTGTGGGTCCGTTAGATCCGCCGACTACAGCTGGTCACAGGTTTATCCTGGTTCTGGTGGATCATGCCACACGGTACCCAGAGGCAATACCTCTGAGGACCATAACAGCACCTGTTGTGGCTAGGGCCCTGATGGGAATCTTTACCCGAGTGGGTTTTCCCAAGGAAGTTGTGTCCGACAGGGGGACCAACTTCATGTCAGCGTACATGCGGGCCATGTGGAAGGAGTGTGGAGTGACATACCGGTTCACCACTCCTTACCACCCCCAGACCAATGGTCTGGTGGAGAGGTTTAACAAAACCTTGAAGGGCATGATCAGAAGTCTGCCTGAAAGCCTGCGGAGGAAATGGGACGTCCTCCTACCCTGTTTACTTTTTTCTTACAGGGAAGTGCCACAGAAGGGAGTGGGCTTCAGCCCCTTCGAGCTTCTGTATGGGCACCCTGTACGTGGACCTCTCAACCTGGTGAGAGACGGATGGGAAAGAACTCCCAGAAAGCTTCCCCAGGATGTGGTGAGCTACATGCTGGCCTTCCGGAGCCAAATGGCTAAGTTGTGGAAGCAAGCTTCTGACAACTTGGAAGCCAGCCAAGCAGTGATGAAGGCGTGGTATGACCACAATGCTCACCCGGTGGAGTTGGAGCCTGGCCAGAAGGTGTGGGTGATCGAACCGGGAGAGCTTAGTGCCCTCCAGGATCGCTGGTCAGGACCCTTTGAGGTGTTGGAGAAGAAGGGTAAGGCTACCTACTTGGTGGACCTGAAGACCCCTCGTCAGCCCCTGCGGGTGCTGCATGCCAACCGCCTCAAACCCCACCACGAGAGGCCTGAAGTCATCTTGATGATGGTGACTGACGGAGGAGAGGACGTGGAAAGCGAGCCTCTCCCTGATCTGTTTGCGTCTCAAGAGAAGGATGGGTCGGTGGAGGGAGTGATTCTCTCCCCATCTCTAACTCCTGAACAGCAGGAGGACTGTCGCCAGGTCCTGGGGCAGTACTCCTCGTTGTTCTCCCTTGTCCCGGGTAGGACTCACCTGTGCGTCCATGACGTGGACACAGGAGACAGCCCACCTGTGAAGTCCAAGATCTACCGGATGTCAGACAAGGTGAAGGCCAGCATTCATAGTGAAGTCACTAAGATGCTGGAGCTAGGAGTGATCGAACCTTCTAGCAGCCCCTGGTCCAGTCCGGTGGTGTTAGTACCAAAAGCTGCACCACCGGGTGCCCAACCAGAACTGAGGTTCTGTGTGGACTATCGGGGACTGAATTCAGTGACCAAAACTGATGCTCATCCGATCCCTAGGGCGGATGAATTGATTGACCGGCTGGGAGCTGCCCAATATCTAAGTACCTTTGACCTTACTTCTGGGTACTGGCAGATCTCTTTGACTGATGGAGCAAGGGAAAGGTCAGCCTTCTCCACGCCCAATGGCCACTACCAGTTCTGTGTGATGCCCTTTGGGCTCAAGAACGCACCTGCCACGTTTCAGCGCCTGGTAAACCAGATCCTCACCGGAATGGAGAGTTTCTCTGCTGCTTATCTGGATGACATAGCCGTCTTCAGTAACAGCTGGGAGGATCACTTGCGTCACCTGCAAGCTGTTCTCCAGACCCTGAGACAAGCTGGATTGACGATCAAGGCCAGCAAGTGCCAGATCGGGCAGGGGTCGGTAGTGTACCTTGGACACTTGGTGGGTAGGGGAGCGGTGCAACCCCTCCAGGCGAAGATCGAGGCCATCATGGCCTGGGAACCCCCCAAGACTCAGACTGAGGTCCGAGCATTTTTGGGCCTCACGGGATACTACCGCCGCTTCGTGAAGGGGTACGGTACCATCGTAGCCCCCCTCACGGAGCTCACGTCCAAGAAACAACCTCGACGGGTAGTCTGGACGGAGGCTTGTCAGCAAGCCTTTGAGAAATTGAAGAAAGCTATGTGCGAGGCCCCGGTCTTAAGGGCCCCAGACTTTTCCAAGGAGTTCATTGTCCAGACAGATGCATCAGAACATGGCATTGGGGCAGTGTTATCGCAACTCAACGAAGAGGGTCTGGATCAACCCGTGGTCTTCCTATCCCGGAGACTACTTCCCAGGGAGCAGAAGTGGAGTGCAATAGAGCGTGAAGCCTTTGCAGTGGTATGGGCTCTGAAGAAGTTGCGGCCATACCTGTTTGGCTCGCACTTCCTGGTTCAGACCGACCACAGACCCCTTCGTTGGCTGATGCAAATGAAGGGGGAGAATCCCAAGTTGTTGAGGTGGTCTATCTCCCTACAGGGAATGGACTTTCAGGTGGAACATCGGCCTGGAGTGGACCACGCCAATGCAGACGGTCTCTCAAGGTATTTCCGCCTTAGTGATGAGAACTCCCAAGGGGTTGGGTAGCTCTCCCCACTTTCAGCTGGGGGGGACGCGTGTTAGACCTGTCAGCCCTTTGGGTGGTCCCTCCTCATCATTATTTATTTTGTCCCACTTTTGCCTCAAACCCTGTTTGAATTTTTCCTTTTTGGGAACCACCAGACTTTTTCGTGTTGCTGCAGATTCAGGGAGCCATTTTAGCTACCCCTGAAACTTCTGTCTGGAGGCCTGAAGCACAAAATGGTGGCCACCTGTGACATCACCAGCATCCACTGGAACCTACCAGCACCTTCCAGAACATTCCAGAACCCTGTGACAGTTGGAGGCGGTTTAGAATGTTGGGAAGCTAAGACAGAGAGTTGGCAGTTGGAGCTGGCAGTTGGCACCTGACTGGTGAAGAGTGAGCAGCACAAACTTGAAGGAGGAAGGAGTGAAGCAGCAGGGGTGGAAACTTGTGCCTGGAGTGGGGTCCATAAACCCACCCTTGATACTAGTCCCTACTGACGGAGCCCAGCCTAGAGCCCTGTGTGGGAAGAAGTCAGAAAAACCATCCTAAGGACCTGGACAGCAGGAACAGGCCTTAGAAACAAGAGAACAGCAAGATCCTGACCTGGAAGCTGGTTTCCCTGAAGTCCGACGTCGAGTAGCCTAAGACCTGGAGCCCGAGGTGGAGAAGCGGCGCTGACTGGAAAAGCAGACGTCGTACCCGGAGCCGCCAGAGGTCGAGAGAGGGCGCCGTCAGAGGTCGTGAGGAATACCAGAGGTCGAGGAGGAAGTCACCCGAGGTCGAGTGAGCGGCGTCATCGGAGGAGTGAAGTCCGCCCTCCGGAGTCGTCGGAGACCGAGGTGAAGGGTAACGGAGGTCGGGAGTGAGGATCGCACTCCGGAGTCGCCGGAACCTGTGAGAATCGTGCCGAGGTCGGGAGTGGAGGTCGCACTCCGGAGTCGCCGGAAACCTGTGAGGAGCACCGGAGGTCGGGAGTGAGGATCGCACTCCGGAGCCGCCGGAAGTCGACATCGAGGCAAGGCCGGCCGACGTCATCGAAGCCGAGGTCGCCATCGGACCGGAGCCGCCCGAAGTCGACATCGAGTAGGACTGCCCGACGCCATCGAATCGGAGGCCGAGATCGAACCGAGGCCGCTGACGTCGAGACCGGAGCCGCCGCCGGCGTCGTCAAAGAACTGACATTGTGCCGAGGCCGCCGACATCGAGCTGGAACCGCCTCACGGCATCGACCCGACTCCAGCGGCGTCGGAGCATCAGAAAAAGGGCAGTAAGTGGAGTAGAGGGCGCCTAAGGCCCTGTGGAGACCTGAGAGACTGCTCTAAGGGGCTAGGGAGGTGCTGGAACCAACCTGACTGTGCCAGGGGTGAACTGGGACTAATCTAGAGAGGTTGTGTGGAGAGAGAGAGCCAGGTCTCTGGTATTTCCCCCCTTTATCTACCTCAGTTTAGGCCTCAGCCTTGACCAAGCCAGGGAGTAGACACCCCCAAGCCTTCCACATCCCCACAAGCTGTGCCTGGGCCAAATCAGCCCTTAGGAATTCAAAAGTGATCTGAATCCATGAGTGTCACTGTCAGCTTTTAAGTATTTATTAGGGGCACTGTATTTATTGTATTTAACCTATTTATTGTTCCACTGTATTTATTGGTCCACAGTATTTATTGATGCACAATAGTTATTGGTTACAGTATTTATTGCCTCAGAATATTTAATTGCCTGTCTGTATTGCACTTTTATTTATGCCTTCAGTATTTATGATCACCCCTATTTATTGAATCATTAAGCCAGTATTTATTTGTCCTGCACTCTCTCAAAAGCTTGTCTATTGTGATTGTTATTTATTTTCTCCAATCAGCAACTAAGAGAAAAAGCAGATAAAGAAAGTTATTTTCATAATTTTTACGGTGTAGAGTCGTTTTTGGAACGGATGCACGCATGGTTATTGTTTGGGTATGTTGTATGCTTAGCACGGAGCCTGATTCCTGACCACTCGAGCCAAGCTACCACAGTGTGTCCGGAAGACCACCACCACCCCTTCTAGTGTGGGAGTGGTTTTCCAACAATAGGTATTCAAGGACCAGCCCTCAACTGGATAGGATCCTTTCTCACAGAATGGATAAAGAAATTCAGACTACCACCGTATAAATCAGAATCCAAGGAGCTGATCTGTGAAGGCTCTCTGGGTTCTTCACTCAGCCCAACCCTACAAGACCCTGGTCACCAACATCATAGCTCTAAAGGCATCACCATCATATCCCACACCAATGACACCCAACTTCTCCTGTCTCTAACAGACAAGTCCACCATCATCAGAAGCAACTTCTCCAACTGCATTATCAACTCAGCAGACTGGATGACTCAACTCTGACAAGACGGAAGTACTGATCTTTGGGAACAAGAACTCTCCACGGGGCTTCAGGTGGTGGTCTTCTGAGTTTGGATAAACTTCTACCTTGACTGACCGTGTCAGAAACCTAGGAAGCATCCTGGATGACAAGCTCAACATGGCATCGCAGGTCAATGCGGTCAGCTCCTCCTTCTTCCACATTCTTCTCAGGACTTCAAGATATTCAGATGGCTACCCCTGAACACCAGGCACACTATCATGCAAGCCCTCATCACTAGCGGATTACAGCACAGCAACGCACTCTACGCCAGGAGCTCCAACCACCTCCTACACTGCCTCCAGAATGCCAAAGCAAGACGAATCCTTGACCTCTCACGGTGTACCCACATCTTACCACGCCTCAAAGAGCTATGCTGGCTCCCCATCCACAAAGGCAGCCAATTCAAACTCCTCATGCATACATACAAAGTGCTGCACAATATCGGACCTGCATACCTGAATAAAAGCCTGCACTTCTACCAACCCACAAGACACCTGCACTCAGCCACGTTCTCCCTCGCAAACTCCTCAACACATCCGGGCCTCCTCCTCACTTCTTGAATTCCACAAGAAGCTAAAGACATGGCTCTTCAAATAATTTCTGCAGGGACTGACACCCAACACTGTAATATCACACCTACACACTTACTCCACCACCTGGAAACCCTTACAAGTGATTATCTGAGCCATACAAATCTACCTAACATAATGGGGAAAGTAGCAATGAACGAAGAGACCTGCTCCTATAAGCGTAAAGAGTGCTCTTTCAGCAACACTCACATATCCGAGTGAAGACAAGCCATATCAGACTGACTTTTATTAAAATTATGTTCCTATTGACACCATCGGGTGCCAGGGGGATTCGTTTATGCTCTCCCAACCAGCATAGCTACCACATAGGGAGAGAAGTGTTCTCCGAGCCCAGAAGGGAGAATAACATCACCTACGTTGGTGGAAGTCGACTTCAGAATTCCCTGCCTTACATCTGCAGGACAGGTAACAAAACAGGAAGCCTTGAGGGAATGGTACTTTATTCTAGCCCCTGGCTCCTGGCACTGGATAGCCACCTCATAGGTCAAGGAATGGGTCAAGGAAAAGGGACCTAGAGATAATGGGGAACCTAGAGGAAATGGTGGAGACAGCCATAACAGCCTCAACTCCCAGCCTCAAATGTTTAAAAAGCTAGCCTCTTGCCATCTACCTCCACCGCCTTCTATGCGTCTCCCGGCCCTCTCCTCATGAGCCTCTGCTCCCAAACGGAAACTAAAGCCAGCACTGCACTGACAGGCTATTTGAGAGTGCTGATAGAGACGCCTGGAATGCCTACTCCTGTTCTTATATTACCACAGTGAATAACTAGATTTAGACTCTGCTACTCGTGATGGAGGCTGACAATGGCAGTCATACATAACAAAAAGGCATGTTATCCTGAGCACCATTCAGTATGTATTGTGAAATCGAAGTCCAGTTCGTCTTCTTTCAACTCCGATGTTTATTCCTGAGATATTTCCATCACTATTCATCCTTTCTTTACTCGTACAATCGTCTCCAGGTAGCAAAATAGCCAACACGTGTTTCGTCAGATATGATGCGTCCGCATCTCTGACTTCTTCAGGGCTTGTAAAATATCTCTCTATTCCAGAAATCTACTGCTTGAGATAGACGTCTATACAATCACTAATCTTCTATAGTCCTCCTTCCAGGGTATACAAAAACCACAATATGATTTCTCTGACCCGAGTGGCAGAGAGTACTCCTCACTCGTCTTCCCGGCGTTTCCTCTGCGCCAGGTCAGTGCACTCCGCCAACTCTCAGGACAGTCGTTGAATGTTAAAGGAGGATACCATACTCATGTTGCTTGCAAACAACATTTTTCCAAAGTACGAAAGAGTGTACAGTGTAGGTGCACCGGTGATCAAGGCACAAGCTCTGAAGGAGGAGGAGGAGGAGAAACATGCTGCAGTTATGTGTCTTACTGGGGTTAAAAAAGCTGAATCAGTGAATTGTAACAGGAATGAGTGCGAAATCTGTTAAAGAATACACCATTCAGGTAAGGATGTGTGTGTTAAGAACACTGGTGTGGGCAGTGGAACCACGAAGAGGTGAAGAGGTAAGGGAGTGTGTAGAGCTTCAGGAATAGGAATATATAGAATATGAGCGTTTAAGGTGGAGTTAAACCCTACCTGAAGTGACACGGGAATGGGGGGGGGGGGAGGTAACCCTACCGAAGTGACACTGGAGTGAGGGTTAACTCTACCTGAAGTGACACTGGAGTGGGGGTCAACTCTACCTGAAGTGACACTGGAAGTGGGGTAACCCTACCTGTATTGACTCTGGGTGAGGCTAACCCTACCTGAAGTGACACTTTGCGTTAACCCTACCTGAAGTGACACTGCAGGGGGGACGGGGGTGGGGGGAAACCCTAACTGAAGTGACACTAGGGTCAGGGGGGTTAAGCCTACCTAAAGTGACACTGTAGGGGGGTAACCCTATCTGAGGTGACACTGGCAGGGGGAGGTTAACCCTACCTGAAGTGGCACTGGCAGGGGGGGGTTAACCCTACCTGAAGCGGCACTGGCAGGGGGGGTTAACCCTACCTGAAGTGGCTCCGGGGAAGAGGGAGTTTAACCCTACCTGAAGTGACACTGGAGTGGGGAGGGGAGGGGTAACAGTACCTGAAGTGACACAAGGGGGGTTAACCCTACTTAAAGTGACACTGAGGAGTCAACCGTACCTGAAGTGACACTGAAGGGGGGGTGGGGGAGGTTTAACATACCTGAAGTGACACTGAAGGGGGGGGGGGAGGAGGGGGATTAACATACCTGAAGTGAAATTGGGGGGCGTTTAACCCTACCTGAAGTGACACTGGAGGGAGGGGGTTTAACATACCTGAAGTGACACTGGAGAGGGGGGTTAACCCTACCTGAAGTGACACTGGAAGGGGGTTAACCCTACCTGAAGCGACACTGGAGGGGGGGTTAACCCTACTTAAAGCGACACTGGATGAAGTGGGGGGGTTTAACCCCACACGAAGAGACACTGGAGGGGGTTAACCCTACCTGAAGTGACACTGGAGGGGGGGGGGGGTAACAGTACTTGAAGTGACACTGGGGGGGTTAACCCTACCTAAAGTGACACTGGGGAGTCAACCGTACCTGAAGTGACACTGAAGGTAGGGGGGGTTACCATACCTGAAGTGACACTAAAGGGAGGGAGTATAACATACCTGAAGTCACACTGGGTGGCCTTTAACCCTACCTGAAGTGACACAGGAGGGAGGGGGTAAACCCTACCTGAAGTGACATTGGAGGGGGGGTTAACCCTACCTGTAGTGACACTGGAGGAGGGGGGGTTAACCCTACCTGTAGTGACACTGGAGGAGGTGGGGGGGTTAACCCTACATGTAGTGAGACTGGAGGAGGTGGGGGGGTTAACCCTACCTATAGTGACACTAGAGGACGGTTCACCTTACCTGAAGTGACACTGGAGGGGGGTTAACCCTACCTAAAGCGACACTGGAGGGAGGGGTGTGGGTTTCAACTCCACATGAAGGGACACTAGAGGGGGTGTTAACCCTACCTGAACATGACACTGGAGGGGAGGGAGTTAACCCTACCATAAGTGACACTGGGGGGTTAACCTTGATTGAAGTAACAACGTGGGGAGGGTTAACCCTACCTGAAAGGGGTTGTGGTGGGGCGGGGTAACCCTATTTGAAGAAGTAACACTGACGGGTGGTTAACCCAACCTGAAGTGACACTGGGAGCAGAGGTAAGCTGTCAACGGGGCACAGACAGTGATGAGCCCTCAGTACCGACAAACTATATCAAGCCCATCTCACCTCCATGGTACCTCGTGGGCGGCTCTTCACTGGGATCTTGCGATTACCGGCTGAATAAAAGCGAGTAAGTGATTGGAGAGAGGAGCCTGGAAGATCATTAAAACCTCTCCCTGCTGGGCACTGTGGCACTTACTGCTGCCTATGGCGATCTACTTACTGCGCATGTCCAGAAGTTAAGTGTCGTGCATCAATACGCATGCTCGCAAGTTAAGTGCCATATATGTCACGTGTGTAGCGCCTAGTGGTATTAAAGCGCCTCCGGGCCAGCCACAGTCCTGAACAGTTGTTTACAATGCTGCCGCGGGAAGTTCAAAAAGACATTTTTTGGATAACAAAATACGTAAAGGGAGCTCAAACAGAGTGGGAGGTCTGAGCGACAGCGCGGCATGTTTATTCAGGGAGAGCGCTTTCCTTCGCAGGGGCCGCCGTAAGACGTTCCCGGTCATACCGCTGTCTCAGCACGTGGAAGCGCAGCGTGCGGCAGCATAGAGCGGGCTCGGTGTCAGTTACCTGTTCAGGAGCTTCAGCTTGAGGCATGTGCAGGGCGGAGTCTGAGCGGGCAGTGTAAACGGCTCTGGGGCGTTTCTTTCAGCTACCGAGCGATCTGGATTTTCTCATTATGATGGGAAGGAGAGGCGGCCTTTAGTGTATTTAGGTCTCGCCTGAGACAGCGCTTTAGCGCTGCTCTGGCGAGACTTATAGTAAGCGACTTTTGGAAGTGCAAACAGTGGCTTTTCAGGCCTCCAAATACAGTGCATGTGCGCCGGGCGCGCGCACCATTTGGCAGCCTGAAAATCACTGTCTGATCACTTGCTTTGATGTCCTCAGTGAGCCGCGCGGCCACTGAGGACATCAAAGTGCACACCATTTGCCACCCCTTGTTTTTTTTTCTTTGTCGCGCTGATTCGAGCTCCCTTGCGTGTGGCAAGTTGTTCCTGCCGCAGCGCAGCACCTTCACTCATCTCCGCAACCCCCTCCCTCTGCTTGCCCGCCCCCACTACCCCCGCTAGATCGCCACTTTCATCCCAAATCCCCGTCACTGCTTGTCGTTCTGTTTTATGCTTTAGTTTCGCCCACTTTCTGCTCCCCACTGCCTTGTTTTGTCTCTGTTCCCATTCTCCTAACGCTTAGTTGTTTGTCTTCCAGCTTTCCCTCCTCCCATTGCTCCTCCAGCTGAAAGTGCCTTCCCCGTTGTATGTCTCAGCTGTTGTTGTTACATGAGTCGGTCTGGGGCGCTGATGCCAGACAACGGAATTAACAACATCATGGTGTCCTTCGCGTTCAAATGTACCATTGTTTAAGACTTGTTAATGGTGGCTGCAGGGCATGCCCAAGGATATAAATAACGTCACAAGACCGTGTTGATTCTGGCCAAACCTGTTCCTGTATAATTACTCTACATTCAAGCACATTGGGCTTTACCGAGTGACGTGCTAAGGGCCGCCTAACCAGCCCCTTTTGACCCCGCCCCCTCTCCTCACTCCTGCAGTGCCCTCACCGCTCTCTCTGCTGTCGCCATGCTGGAGTCCGTAGGTCAGCGTTGGCCGTTCCGAATGCCCCCATCGCTGTTTGAATTATTTTAATGTACTTTGCATTGTTTTTGCTTCAAGCCGCTCCACTTTGCCCAGCCTGGCACCTTCACTCATCTCTGTAACCTACTCCCACAACGCTGCTTAAGGACACAGACTGTTCTACGGTATGTGATGCAACTGCATTTCCTCTGCTAGCACCGCAGAGTCATCAGCAGCTTTAGGTCGCTTTCGACAAAACAGGAGGTGATAAAAGAAACTACCAGTGTAAGAACATGCACAAGTAACTCTACGGTTCGTCTGCCCCACCATCCATTCCCGGTGCAGACAGAATAGTTACTAAACATTATGTCTGTGCTACGTACATAACTCTGCCTTATTAAAATCATTTCCATTTTATATAGCGCTTGCTACAGTTTTGTCTTTTCATTGCACTGCAAACAGCATGCGTTAATATTACAGGTGACAATAATACTTCATGGATCGACTTCAGATAGATTTAAGGTGAGTGAGGCCCGTCGGAGTTAAACATATTCTGCCCCGAATCTTCAGGAGGGGGCGTGAAGTTTAAACGTTCGACGAAGCCCCCACAACTATACATATGAGAGGAAAAAACACACTTTGTGGATCGGACACCGTACCCTCGAATGTTATGTTCTAACACTAAACCTTCTTTCGTTTGGGCTCATAGTTCAAAACTTCTGTGCAAGCGCACCAAGAGACCATGTCTGATGAAAGAGGCTCTAGAAATAAAGGACAGCATGACATTGTTGGTTATTACATTTCACTTCAATTCTCTGATACTACAGTCCCTCTCGAGTAACAAAGGATAAAATAAGGAGATGGCGCGGTCGGCAGACAGTGCTTTCTAACATTACTTACACATACCTAATAATTCTGCCGTCTTCTGGATCAGTGGTTAGCAGTTTTCCTAATAAAATCATTTGCCATTTCCACTTGTTTCCCCCACCTTAATTATTTAAAGCACGAAGTACTCATTTGATTCCTCAAACCATGGGCTGCAGAAAGTTCAGTGGTTTAATACACCTCAGCCTTTCACCCTCTGGAGCTAGATAACATGAGTACGAAATAGTTTATAACGCCTGTTTTCTTTTAAAATAACATGAGGCACTTCCATTTCACGTGCGCCCAACAAAATGCTCAAAATATGAACATGGGTGATCGCAATAATTGTTTTCCAAAGCGCTACAAAGCAGCAGTGGGTAGCAGGCACTATTTGTGAGCACACTAGTGTAAGCGCCGCTTTTCAGTTGCTTGCAGTGACTTTAAAGAAAGAAACGTGACATAACGAGGCCTAGAGGTGAGCCACACAAACCTGGGATATTCTTTAGTGAGGCCAGAGTGCCATAACTCATGTGAAGCAAGCAGCAGCCTCGCGCTGATCACGAAATTCCCCGGCTTTATTCTGAGCCTGTATTCCCCAAATGTTATATACTGAATATGTTAAATATGTTCGACCTCTGTGTGTTTCAGAGGCAGTGACATAACTGCTCCTCTTTTACTGCAAAAACAACAGTTGATGGACAGAATGCAGAGCAATGTCATATATTCATCCCAGTACAGAGATCTGGGCCTAAATCCATTTGTGTTTTTTGCTCACCATGCCATTTCAGTTTGAACCCAGCCATATGCAAATCAGTCTTGACCCTGTGCCTCATGGGAACAGTCCAGCCCGAACTGCCAAGCCAGGTCCTCCCTGAACTGAAAACAAGCATCCTAGGACGGGTTTCGGGGTTTCATCCCTCTTCAGCCAGGATAGCTTGATTCCAGTGGCATGGAGAGCATGGGACTCACGTCTGAGCATACCCGCCCCACTCGGGGTGACAAATGCAACAAGCATTTGCAATGCAATAGGTCTCGCATTTATGTGAGTTTGAGCTATTGACATTGCAAATAACTATGCCTTTTATTTTTGTTTTCGTTTTAAAAACATAAATAAAAGGCATTGTAATTTACAATGCCAATAGCTTATACTCATTTAACTGCGAGACCTATTGCATTGCAAATGCTTGTTTTTCATTCTTAAGCCACTGCAAGTTTTTGAAACCGAGGCTTTACCGTTTAGTTAGGGTCTTGGTCGGGGGTCCTTCTTTATCTTTCCGTGAACAGTAGGCACCTGCCCATTGTCATGATCTGGGGATTATTCACTGGATTTCATGGGCGCAATAAGGGAGGAGTCTTCCTATGCATTTCAAGGGGACCTTGAAGGGTTTCTCTTACGGATATCTAGTTACTCTTCATTCTATAGGAATCTGTTCATGTTGAAGAGTTTCCACTTACCACTGTTTCATAGTGTGGACATCTGTCTTTCTCTCTCCTGTAGTATACCTGAGAGAATGGGTGTGTGGGCACAACACGAAGCACTAATATCAGGGATCTCGATCTAGTTTGGATAATTTTTTCCCTCTGTGGTTGTCATCTTATCACCGTTGGCAGTGGTTTCTTTGTCCTTGTGCCCAGACTTCGAGGTAAGATTTGGTTTGTCTAATCTCTCTAATTAAGTACTATACACGTTTTTATATTTTTAATTGGCCTTTCTCCTCTATCCCATTGGGTGCTCTGCTGGTATTGGGTCAGTTTGGTTGACCCACCATCACCCCTTCCCGTTAGCCCCCCCCACTTCGCCTGACCTGGGACATTATTTTGCAACCCAACTAGTTACACCCCTGCAAACTTAATTCAGCAAATATGGGTAGGATTTTTAGGTCGTTCAATGTCTTAGCGTAAAGGTGTTAGTGTTAGTCTATTTATTAGTTTCTTACGTTTACAATCTTTATTTCTCTAAGACACTGTAGGGGAGCACTGGAAAACTATTGGATTGTTATTCGAACCTGACAATCTTTGGTTTCCCCCTCACTTGGGTAATTTCTTTCTGTAAGGCCATGTAGAGTTTGGATATGGGCACTTATTTGTGTAGGTAGTAACCTTTTTTGTTTTTCAACCTCTATCCTACCCATATATCGAAGACACACTCTCTATTGCATATGAGTTTATTGTAGTCATGTCAGCCCTTCCTTTGTTAAAGATTTTATATTTTCTCTAGTTGTTCCCCCTGCCCTCCCTTACTTTTAACCTTTTTGCGCCGTGAAGAAGGTGGTAGATTACATTTGGATTTCACACCGAAACTCGTGTTGGTGCCTTAAGACTGAACCCGGTGATACCACTTCTGAACTGGATTTGTTACCTGTGCTGTCACAGAGACAGTAGGCCTGCTCCAGGCATACCCCACACGATAGACATAAGAAAAGTTTCCACATTTTATCATCTTTGCAGGTTATTGATTGGTCTACCATAGCTTTTGGCTGACAGGAGATTTACTTTTTTCCTGCACCTTATTTTTGCCGGCTACAGAACTCTGTGCCTTTTATCGCTGCCAGCCAGTAGTAAAGTGATTGTACTCCTCCTTTGGACACTGTAAAATTGGTATACAACTGATTGGTTTGTTTAATTTCCTATAGGTCCCTAGTGAATGGTACAAAGTATACCCCCGGCCTGTAAATTGAATGCTACCATTGGACTGCAGCATACATTTTGTCAAACACTACAGTTGCACTATTAAGCAGGTCTCCAGATTTAGCATTGTAGTCTGGGGTGACATGGTGAGCAAAGAAATGATGGATTTAACCCATATCTCTCGACTGGGGGTCAATGTTTTGATTTGTTCTGCATTCCGTCCAACAATTGTGTGTCTTTTACCATTGTAGTCTGGCCGCGTAGTTTTAAACTGGAAATTCGTCTTGTCAAAATAACTCCTTTCGACCGACCTAATCTTTCTTTATAAATATTAATAAGACCCCTCCACGTAGGCCTTATCATCAATAAGACCCCTCCACGTAGGCCTTATTATCCTTAAGGCACTGTACACCATATTTAAAAGTAGGACAGGTAAAGGTTTACTGTTCAACAGGTCAGTACAGTGAAAAAGGTCCAACACCTATTTTCACTGTAACACGGCTGGTTGCTCCATAGTAAAACACTGGGTTACATTATTACATCTAATAAGGCTAATTGCTGTTTGGGAGCAGATAGCAAAACAATTCATGAACTCTTTTTAAGAGACATTCAAACTCCAATTTAATGATAAAATCACATTTTGTATAACTATTAAGGAAAAGGTACTTTTAGAAGGTTACCTTTTTCCTGCCTGAGTAGATCCCTAGAGGACTGGGCCTGCTCTCTCTTCTACCAAGGACAAAGATGTGGAGTGCAAGGGTTATAAAGCTGATCTGTTCAAGCAACAAGAAACCTTTCTGAAACTGCCCAGTTGATCAGTGGCAAATAGGCCTGGACTCTGCCTGACACCCAGTTTGTCTCCAATTGCCTCCTCTGAGATCCTGGGGGGAGGTGCTTTAAAATTGTACTCGTGGTTAATTGGAACTTAAAGGACTAAAGTCAGAAGGTAAAATCATTGACAAACCTGGTTAGTGTATCTGACCTGCGCTCCATAGCGGTTCTACAGTTATACTTACTATCCATGGTACTTTGTGCTTTCTGGCGCTTTATCAAAGAAGATTAATATGCAGGCTGTGACGATTTGTCAGGTAAATAATTGGTTGTCATAGATTCTCTATTATAAGACCTTAATGATTGATATTGTTAATTTAAATTATGAATCAGTTTGTTTGCCTTATCTGTGCGCATATTGTAAAAGCGGGACATTACAATGAGCCCCTCATTCTGCTTTACAAAAAATCCCTGTCCAGGAAGGAGCTGCAGCTTGAAATGCAACAAGGTCTGACGTTTATCTACTTTAGGGAGAACTAAAGAATCTCTTCTTTATAATGTGTGCGAGCCAGAGTGAGTCCCTGCAAGATGTACTAGTTTTAGGGAGGTGAACAAATGTTATGGCAAAACGAAATCCACCTCAATGCACAATAATGCATCAGTCTTTTAAGTTGTAAGATACCAGAAATGCTTGAACCAACTCCATGGGGGGCTGGGAGAGTGGTAAAGATTACTTAACAAAAAGCAAGGTAAAGACACAAGTTGGCACTTGAGCTAACCCAAAGTGAGCAGAAAAGCACACCTTGTATGCTTCCTGAAGAGTTACCTTTGTTATTTACATTTACATTTACATTTACATTTACATTCACTTCCTAAAAACGTAAGTATCAGCAGCACATCCTGCTCAGCCTTTTTTCTTCAATCTATTCTTTCTTAAATTACATTTTGACAATGTGCATCTTCCTAAAGCTCTACCTGTAGCATGTGGGTGCTCTGTGAGCACCAGTTCTTCACAAAGTTACTCTGTGAACAGTGGTAAATCACCTCCTTTTCTGAAGTAAATACAATGTGACTTATTCAACAGAACTTTTAGTTAAATATCTGTATATGGTGAAATGTCCTTTGATAAGTTTCAAAGATAGCAAACAAGAGATGTCTTTTACAGCCAGATAAATAGTGTATTCACATTATATTACATTTGCATTTAGTAATTATGAATCTCTTTACATTCAATAGGAAACACGCCTTGAATGCACAAAATGATTATAATAATGAAGATAATACTTTGAATTTGCATAACAACTGTCCGAAGTATTGTGTAACAGTATTCTGTAACCTGAACATAAACTGACAGATCATGGAAGAAATAGTCAAGAGGAATTCAGTGAATGCAAGAGTTAGCTCTGCACCTTCACGGCACAAGACTGAGAAATGACCTCTAGAAAATTAAGGTAACACCATTGATGTACCACTTACTGTGTAAGCAAGTGTCCAATACAAGCTTTGATCATGGGATCAATATGATGTGATTACTGTAGTGCTCTTGATTCCTAAAATGATAATAGATCATCATTCAGCGCCCTAGGCGTATTGTAAACTCTTCCTGACTATACCACAGCAACCAATCAAAAAAAAAATACAACAGAGTGTTGACAATCGACAGAAGGATAAAGGAAAGAGAAGATCTGCTGTCTAAAATATATAGTACAGTCCCAATTTGTATTCACCAGGAGGAAGAATAATCTTTATCTGCAAACGTCAAAAGCTGCTATCCAGTCTCAAGGCACACTCACAAAGAATTTTGTGACCACTGCTGTTTATTTTTAAATTGGAAATCAGTTGTCCTAGGCAGGGGAGACAAGATGGCGGTCGCCTGCTAGACCGCAGTGCAGCGTTGTGACGGAGCTCCCGGTTAAAGAGCTGAATGCTGAAATAACCTCGATACAAATGATACCAGACGAAATAGAATTGGAGCTTGCGGAGCTGAAACCTGTGAATACATATATATATTCATTAGGAACTTTCATTGGACTGACCGTGTTGGGGCTACTTCTCAGAAACGCCAGAACTGCCCAGTCGATCGGCGAGGCTGGCTTTGAGTCAGCGGTGAGCGGGTGCAAACACCAACACGGCGTGCACTTGGTTTCCGGCTATTCCAATTCTTCCAGCTCAGTCAGACCGACTGAAACTATGGCGCCGAAGGTGGTGATGATGTCCGCGGCCGCTAAGGCTAGAGCGGCGAAACTTGCAAAGACTTCACAACAGGAGAGTCCGTAGCCCGTAGCTAACGATGGAAAGGCCCTCAAACCCCCGTCGGGCTCTAGGGCTCTGAGGAAGAAAGCGGCGTCTGGAATGCACACAACTACCCCCTCAGTTGCCGATCTTCTCCGCTGTGCCGTGAAGCCGGTTTCGGGTCAGAAGCGAGTGGGGGATGTGAGGCTCGAAACCGGTGCCGAGGCCGATACCACTGAAACTGGAGCCTTGACCGGAGGAGGAGCAGGAGGAGGGAAGGCGGTTCCTCCCGCAGCAGGCAAACCGGATCCAAGAGCTCCACAGCCACAGCCTCAGAGTGTGCCTGCCGAAGATGCAGTAGGGGCTGGATCAATGGAAGGAACAGCAGGTACGCTCCCCCGTGTGCTGAAAATTCCGTGAATTCCGATGTTTCTTTGTTTAATAATGCTCAAAGTGCAGTTACCCACGATGTTTGCCACGATAATGCCCAGAATGCACAACATCTAGCACATTTACTTGATGAAATGCAGGACTTTCAGAGCACACAACAGCAGGGGAAGTCCGAGGGGGGCACATTTAAGAGCTACCAACCTACCCTCCAAGATACCCCCCTCATGGAGGTACTCTTAACTGATGGCGAAATCGAGAAAGACCCGAGCGACTTTTTCTCTTTCTCAGAAAGAGGTGAATCAATCAATCAATCAGTGATACTTGTAGAGCGCGATACATACCCGTAGGGTCTCAAGGCGCTGGGGGGGGGGGGGGGGTGCCGCTACTGCTCGAACAGCCAGGTCTTCAGCTTCTTCCTGAAGGAGAGGTGGTCTTGGGTCAGGCGCAGGTCGGTCGGGAGGGAGTTCCAGGTCTTGGCGGCCAGGTAGGAGAAGGACCTTCCTCCTGTAGTCGCTCTTCGGATGTGGGGGACGGCGGCGAGGGCGTGGTTGGCTGATCGGAGGTGGCGTTTGGGAGCGTAGAAGTTGACTCGGCTGTTGAGGTAGCTCGGGCCTTGGTCGTGTAGGGCCTTGTGTGCGTGGGTGAGGAGGCGGAAGGTGATTCTTTTGTTGACGGGGAGCCAGTGAAGGTCTCTCAGATGTCCGGAGATGTGGCTGGTTCGTGGGATGTCGAGGATGAGTCTGGCTGAGGCGTTCTGGATCCGCTGGAGTCTCTTCTGGAGCTTGGCGGTGGTACCGGCGTAGAGGGCGTTGCCGTAGTCCAGTCGGCTGGTGACGAGGGCCTGGGTGACGGTCTTCCTGGTCTCGGTGGGGATCCACCAGAAGATCTTCCGTAGCATGCGTAGGATGTTGAAGCACGCCGAGGAGACGTTGTTGACTTGCCTGGTCATGGAGAGGGAGGAGTCCAGGATGAAGCCCAGGTTTCGTGCATGGTCTGTCGGTTTGGGTGCGGAGCCCAGGGCGGGAGGCCACCAGGAGTCGTCCCAGGCGGAGGGTGAGGAGCCCAGGATGAGGACCTCCGTCTTGTCCGAGTTCAGTTTCAGGCGGCTGGTTGTCATCCACTCGGCTACCTCTTTCATCCCTTCGTGCAGGTTGGCTCTGGCGGCGGCGGGGTCGTTGGTCAGGGAGAGGATCAGCTGGGTGTCGTCGGCGTAGGAGATTATGCTGAGGTTGTGTGTGAATGGTCCGACGATGATGTTTCCTCCACTACAGACGAGAGTCTCAGTGATCAGTTTGGCACTTCATGCTCCAAGGCTAAAACTATCATAAAAAAAAGAAACAAACGTCATGAGATAAAAGATTTAGCCTGGGATGGTACAGAAAACCCTCTTACCACTCCAATTGGAGACCCTTTCTAACGACCAGATGCGGAAAAATAGCCAGCCTGACGCAGCAGCCCCTTCACCCGTAGACACTATCCTACAGGCTATATCTATGCATCACGACGAGACCCGCCAAGACGCTCGTAAGAACCGAGCTGCGATCCATAAGGTGCAAGGGGTTGTACGCAAACTCACCAAGACATGTAGCTTATTTGGGGATCGACTCACGGAAGTAGAGACTAGGGTGGTCCTCAATGAGGCAGATATAGCCATCGATCGAGAACGTCTTGACACACACGAAGCTCAACTAACAGATATTAGATGGAAGCTGGAGGAGTTTGAGAACCGCCAGCGAAGAGGAAATCTACGAGTTCTTGGAGTACCTGAAGGGGTAGAGGGGGGTGATGCTAGGTCCTATATGGTCTATCTTTTTTGAGACTCTTTGCCTGAGCTTACTGGATGGAATTGGGCTATTGAGGTTCAAAGGGCTCATAGTGTACCCCTCACTTTGAAACATCCGCAGAAATCTGGTGCGTACCCTCGAGCCATATTGGTCTACTTTGGCAACTTCTTATTACGACAGGCAGTCTTTGAAAAGGCCCGGCCTAAGGCCAAGAGAACAAGAAACGAGATTTCGTACTTTGTCCGTCCGGACTTTTGTCACACTACTGTTGAGAGGCGCTGGAGGCTAAGACAATTAATTAAGCCTTTTCAGGATATAAATGCACAAGCATATTTAAACAACCCAGCCCGATTAAAGGTGGTTTGGAAAGGCCAGATAAAAAAAATTCTGTCAGAAATTAAAGCCAAAGAATATCTGGATGAAATAACCGCTTAGGTTTGAGGTACTATGTGTTGTTATGAGCTAAGCTTCAACAAGGTGAAGTATATTGAAGTAGTCAACATAAAAATAAAAAAAAGGGCAAGATGGAATGAGCAAGCTAAACGAGGGAGGGAAGGGAGGAGAAGTGAAGAGGAAGCGAGGAGGAGGATGGGGGGGGAAGGAAGGAGAAAAAAAAAATCACATAGGGAGCTCCAGTCACATGTTTGCACGTCCTTCATCTTAGACTCTTACAGAGTCTGTTTGTCTCACTATTGGGTGGGGATGTGGGGGGGTTGTGGGTGGGGGGGAGCAGCTGGGCAGGAGGAGGGTGGGTGGGGGTTGGGGGTAAAGACTAAAGAAAAAATAAGCAGTTTCAAATTTAATACTATAGCAGTACAATATATAGGAATAATGATAGCAAAATGCATACGTAGAGAGCTTGATTCAATTTATTCTAAAATGGCAGCTGGTTTTGTGGGATTTGAGGGATCTTATTCTAAATGCTTATGGGGAGATTAACATGTTGTTCTTGGAACGTGGCTGGTCTAAATGATAAAAATAAGAGGGCTCGCTTTTGTGAATTAATTAGACAAGGCTCTTTTGACATCGTTTGCCTGCAAGAGACCCACATTCCCTGGGAGAAAAAAGAACTTTAAAAAATTGCTGGCTATAATTTGCTCGCTTCCACAACCCAAACCTCGAACACCCGGGGCGTAGCTATTATGGCTAAATTTGCGTTGGGTAGACCTAATCGTAAATTAACTGATTCCCAGGGGAGGTGGGCCATTGTAACACTGACATCTGGCATTACCATCTGCTCAGTTTATGGGTCAAATAAAGACGAGCCACAATTGTTTGAAAACCTTGAGATTGAACTTGCTTTGTGGCCAAAATCAATAATCTTTTGTGGAGACTTAAATATCTCTCTAGGCCCTTTATTTGGTAAACATTTACTAGATAACGTTTCAGGCCGAAAGCCTAAAGTGTTTAATGCTATTAGCCATCTTCGATCCAGCCATGATTTAGTAGATATTTGGAATTTAAAGAAACGCCATGATCCCGGTTTTACCTATTATTCATATCCGCATAATAGATATGTAAGAATAGATTATTTTTTTACATCACGCGACCTATCTACTAAAGCAGAAATAAAGAAACTCCCCAAGATCATTTCAGATCATAATCCTCTTCTTCTGATAATTGATGTAACTAATTTTACCAGGCCATATTCTAAATGGACATTTGATAGAAAGCTTCTTGTTGACGAAGAATATACAATGTTTATTAAAAAACGAACAGAGGAATTTTTTGATATGAACCGGTACAGTGCCTCTAGGGGGACAGTATGGGATTGTTTTAAGGCAACTCTTAGAGGGGAAACGATCAGCTATGTGGCTAAGGTAAAGAAACAACGCGAGGCCAAGAATCTGCTATTAATAAAAGATTTAGTCAAAGCCGAAGAAGAGCATGTTCTAGCAGCTACTAACGGTGAGGACGGAACCCATATTCTTCATCGAATATTGGTTATAAAAACTGAGTTAAATAGCTGGCTAACTAAACGTTCGGCAGAGATATTTAAAACACATCGCAGTAGTGTATATGAAAATGGTGAGAGAGTTGGCAAACAGCTAGCGCTACGCACTCGCCAGAAGACCTCGTATAATTCAATAACATCTATTGATATAAATGGCAGCAATTATACCGATCCCGATGAAATAATCGAAGGGTTTCGCCAGTACTACCAGGGACTGTATATGGATGATATTTCTCAGAGTGCCACTGAAGCTATGAGTGCTCTGACCGACTTTATCGAAAATACCACACAAGTCGGAATATTAGATGAAATAACTAAGGAGGATCTGGAGAAGGAGATTAGTATTGCTGAGATACAACAAGCTCTTGCTGGGTTGGCGCCAGGGAAGGCAGCGGGCCCGGATAAAATTCCTCTAGAAATGTATAAAGTTCTAGGCCCACTGATTATTCCTCTTCTGTATGATTTATTCACAGGTATACAAAGAACCGGTAAGTCTCCAGATTCCTGGAAGGAAACAGATTTAATTATTTTCCCAAAAAAGAATAAACCCCCTGAGAATCCAGCATCGTATCGTCCTATCTCCTTAATTAACTCAGGCTCTAAACTTTATGCGAAGATTTTAACCAATCGGCTCGGAAGGGTCGTCGAACATTTGGTCTCCCCCTGGCAACACGGGTTTATTCCGGGAAAGGGCACAGCGGATCATATCCGTAGAGCCATTGCACTTTTTGATTATACGTCCAGTGTGGGGGGCCATATGTCGATGATTCTTCTTGATGCCGAAAAGGCGTTTGATCGAGTATCTTGGGAATTCTTATGGAGGGTCCTCTCCCTAAATAATTTTGGGTCTAACTTTGTAAATTCTATCAAAGCCATGTATCATTACCCAAAGGCGAAATTGCAGATAATGGGCAAAGAATCGAAGGTCATCAATATATCTAGGGGAACTAGACAAGGCTGCCCTTGTTCCCCGATTCTCTTTGCCCTTTATATTAATCCGTTAATTGTTAAGACTACTACAAGAAAAAAAATCAAACCCATTAGTATTGGTAATTACGATACACAGGTCCTAGCATATGCCGATGATGTGGCTATATTAACACCAAATCCCGCTGAGGCAATTACAGAAATTGATATAATTACCCACCAATTTGGCCTATTTTCTGGATATTCACTTAACAAGGAAAAAACAATTATCATATGCACTGATAATACAGTATATGGTGATCCTCGGAGAGTAGAACAATCTACATACTTAGGGATATGCTTAACATCAAAGGTGGAATTAATTAATAGATTGAATTACGACCCGCTAATTAAGAATATCGAGAAAGATCTTAAGAGAGTCAATAGCCTACATTTATCTATTATTGGAAAGGGAAACTTCTTAAAAATTAATATATTACCAAAGCTACTTTACCTATTTCGTACTATACCTCTAGCAATTGAAGATACTACTCTAAAAACTATAGATTCGCTACTATCCTCTTATATGTGGCAATATGGGAAAATTAGAAGGTCACTTAAATTTTTAATGCTACCTCAACATAGAGGAGGCTTAGCACTCCCTAATATGGTATTCTATCACTGGGCGGCCTTTCTGCAACAAATGATTCCCTTATTTAGTATTTTAACACCAATTACAGAGAACATACCACCAGAAATTCCTTCCATTTATGAACTATTGTTGGGGAAAAGATATCAAGATTGCCTCTTAATCCAACTAGAGCCCAGCTATTTAAAAAAAATCAAATTTAAGGTAATCAAAAATAAGCGGTGTGTTTGGTGTAAGATCTTAAAGTTTTTTAAAATCCCAAAATATAACAGATATACCTCCTTATGGGGCTCCCCGCTACTGCCCTTGTTAGCAAATGATGATATGGCAAAAAATGGGAAAGGGCAGGTATAAAAACAATCGGGGATTTCTGTGGGAAAGAACTAGATTGTAATTTTTCAAGGATTCAGAATAAATTTGGAATTCCTGAAACACACATTTTTAAGTTTATGCAGGTTAAAATAGCTCTGAAATCAAAAAATTCTAAGATATTATTAGAAAAAATTCCACTCTTTGATACTCTCTGTATGAAATCTGTTAAAATCGGAAAAATCTATGACCTGCTTTTAAGTAACCTATCTGATGATTTAGAGCATACTGAATCTTCCTGGGCTCACAGACTCATTAACCCTAACATGGACATCGATAAGAGCCTATATCTAGTAGCTAAAATATTAATTTCATCGAGCCTTAAAGCTCAATCGTATAAAACCATTTTTAACTTATATTTTACCCCCGCTAAGCTGTTTTCATGGGGAAAAAGACTTGATGATCACTGTCCTAGATGTGGACTTGGACCCGCGAATCTAACCCACATGCTCTATAACTGCGATAAATTAACAGAGCTAAAATATGGAATAGGTAAATATTGGGAAGAGGTGTTTGGTCATCCTTTTGCTAGCTCATCTGCTTTGTTTATTTTAGGATGTGATAGCTCATTAGGGCTGAATAAATTTGAAGAACCGTGCTTGTTTATTGGATCGGCGGTATTCAGGATTTTATTAGCAGCTAGCTGGAAGGATCAGATACCACCATCCTTTCAAATGTGGCTTGCCAGACTTTTGGCTATATTTAATCTAGAGATGGCTATATATATATATATATAACAAGAGGTAGACATTATAGATTGCGTGGTCAAAAAATCTGGCAACCCATTGAAAATTGGATGAATGGAGTGAAAAGCGGCTCGTAAGATGGTATATATTTAGACAATGTGTATTATAATATTATATATATAATGAAATTTTGGATTAATATTTACTCTCCATTTTGAATGTAAACCGCTGCTATTATCTCAGCTGCTATGTCTATTTCTATTTCATTTCTTTTATATCTTTTTAAGATCTAACTATGAAATCTTCTTTATTTGTATTATGTATAATGTATATTTCTGCTATGTATTTATTTGTCGCTGCACAAAAAAAAAAAAAAAAGGGAAATCAGTTGTCCTAAATACCAACGCATACAGGTAATATGAGAATAACACAAGTACTTTATCAATCATGTTTACCCTTCAGTAAACACAGTCATGGGAAGTGGATAAATACATCCCCAAACCAGAGCCACTAATCAACAAAGAAGAATCCTACACACGCAGCAAGAGTTTTAGCTTGTCATCACTACTAAAGCACCATCAGCAGACGCACACAGGAGTAAACCTGTTCTTTTGCACTGAATGTGTGCAACGCTTTAGTCAATTAGCACTCCTAAAAGAGCATCAGCGAACACATGCAGGGGAAAAGCCATTGAAATACAGTGTATGTGCGAAGAGCTTTAGTCAATTATCAGACCTCCAAAGACATCATCAAACACATACTGGGGGAAAAACCATACCATTGCAATGAATGTGTGAAGAGCTTTAGTTAGTTATCACATCTCCAAAGACATCAGAAAACACACATTGAGGAACAATCATACCATTGCAGTGAATGTATGAAGAGCTTTAGTCGGTTATCACACCATCGAAGACATCAGCCAGCAAAAACACACTTGGGAAAAACCATACCATTGCAGTGAATGTGTGAAGAGCTTTAGTTGTTTATCACGCCTTCAATGACATCAGCGAACACACACTGGGGAAAAACCGTACCATTGCAGTAAATGTGTGAAGAGGTTTAGTCGGTTATCACACCTTGAAAGACATCAGCAAACACAAACAGGGGATAAATAAAATCATTGTAGTTAATGTGGAAGTAGTTCTAGGCAGTCTTCAACATTAAGGAATCCTCAGCGAACACACAAAGGAGAACAAACATTCAAGTGCAGTGAATGTGTTAATAGCTTTAGTCTATTATCACCCCTAGAAAGACATCAACCACACAAGGGAAAAACCATACCATTGCAGTGAATGTGTGAAGAGCTTTAGTAGGTCTTCACATCTCCAAGGACATCAGCGAATACACACGGGGAAAAAACATACCATTGCAATGAATTTGTATAGAGCTTTATTTGCTTATCAAACCTCCAAAGACATCAGCGAACACAAACGGGGGAAAAACATACCATTGCAGTGAATGTGTGAAGAGCTTTAGTCTGTTTTCGCACCTCCAAGGACGTCAGCGAATACACACAGGGGAAAAGCCATTCAAGTGCAGTGAATGTGGTAGTAGGTTTTTATGTTTATCAAACCTGCAAACACATCAGCGAACGCACACAGGGGAAAAACCATATAATTGGAGTGAATGTGTAAGTAGTTTTAGTCAATCATCAACTCTAAGGAAACATCGGCGGACACACGTGAAAAGCCATTCAAGTGCATTGAATGTGTAAAGAGCTATAGTCAATTAGCAAACCTATATAGTCATCAGCGAACACCCAGGAAAAACATATCACTGTAGTGAATGTAAGAAGAGCTTTAGTCAGTTAACACACCTTGAGAGACATTCCAAACACACATGTGGGAAAACCATACAATTGTGTTAAATGTTTATAGCACTTTAGTTGGTTATCATTCCTCCAAAGACATCAGTGAACGCACACGGGTAAAGCCATTCCATTGCAATGAATGTGTGAAGAGCTTTAGTTGGTTATCACACTTTAAACTACATCACCATACACACACACACACACGGGGAAAAATCATACCATTGCAATGAATGTGTAAAGAGCTGAAGGTGATTGTCACACCTCCAAAGACAGCAAACACACTCTGGAAAAACCATGCCGTTGCAATGAATGTGTGAGGAGCTAAAGTCTATTATCAGGTCTCCAAAGACATCAGTGAAGACACACGAGGGAAAAGCCAGAGCATTGCAGTGAATTTGGAAGTAGTTTTAGTGAAGCTTCTGCTTTACAGAATCATCAGCGAGCACACACAGGAAACGCCGTTCAAGTGCAGTGAATGTGTGGAGAGCTGTAGTTGGTTATCATGCTTGCAAAGACATCAGCGAATTACAGATAATAAAATTACAATTATGTGGGACATTCAAAAGCCAGAGGATAATTACTAGATTATATAAGACCAAATTAGCAGACAAGAAGAAAAAAACAAATATTTGTAGAATCATAATACTACAACAACTGTAAAAAACATAAAATGTTACATATGTATCACTCAATTTGAGCCATGGAGGTCAATACTGAGCAGGTCTTACTGACCTTTTGGAATGTGACCGAGTTTGTGGTGCGTGATATATTGTTTTGAATTGGATAAAATATTGGAATGAATGGGTGGAGCTCGGATTTTCAGTAGTTATGATAGTGGAAATTTAAAAATGCAGGTGAAACCGGTGTGCTTGCATATAAAGCAAGCATTGGAAATGCACTTGGTTTCACCTATATGATTAATAATATTTTCATTTTTGTTGTGTTTGGTGGAGTAGAAGAGGGTGTAATGAGGAGTGAAGATGGACTTCAGGGAATGAATTCAAGTGATTGCCCAGAAGTTAGATTTAGGACCAGAGAAGAAGCGAGGGAAAAGAGAATAATAAAAGCACCATGGAATGTAAAAGTTTCATTATTAAGAGTGTGAAGTACTGTAAATTCACTTATGGTAAAATGGCACCAACAATAAATTATTGTCGGAGAGTAGGAAAACACGGAAGAATGTTGTAGTGGTTTGCTCCTCATACTTTACTTGTTGAAATGCTCGCGCCATAATGTTCTGGCCGTGAGTATTCCACTAGAGAATTGAGAACTTTGCCGGCCTCTGCACAGCACCTGAATCTACATTAAAGAATAATTTCAACAATTGTGCTCCGCCAACGTCTTACTCATTACAAAATTGATGGCTACGATCTTCAGGTGACTGCTGAAACCACAGTCTCTGTCTGAGCCTCTGTCCTGCTGTACGGTCCAGCGACGCTGTCACATATGTCTTAAGAACGACGACAGTTGAAAGAAGATTTGTGAGGACCCCATACTCTCTTGTTGGGGACTATGAGGTACTGTTAAATGTTTATTTAAAATAGCGGCACCGGCATTGCGAATGTTTAAGCGACACACTTGTGACGTCAGGGTGTGAAACCTTTCATATAATCTGCGCACCAGTCGTTTCATGCACGCAAATTCTAAGCGCCATTTTGGAAGTATTTTATGTATGGTTACGTCTTCACTCAGTAGTGGCCATTTTGGTTTTGGTGAACCGAACAGTGTCTTACACAGCTTTGCGGCCATTTTTAGAGAGGCGGAATATTTCTTTTACGTCAAACCTGTTTGTTTCACTGGAACAAACAAGCACAACGCTTCACGTACCTGCTTGAGAGTGGCGCAAGATGTTTTTTTTTATAATCAACAAACTTGCTTGTTCAACGCAAAAAAAATTGCACGTCACAAAGTCGCTTTTAAAAAGTATGTCCGCATCTTATGGTCACTAAGAGGAATCAATATTAGAGTTCATTCCTTCATCACGTATTTTAATCAAGCGGTGACACGCACACCTTGCGTGTCAAAGTTACCAGCACTTACACTCTCCTTCATCGGTGACACGCACACCTGGCGTGTCAAACACGGAAAAAAACGATTCTCAATTTGCGCATGATACATTAATACGGTGGCACGCACACCAGGCATGTAAGTGCAACACATTTTATCTGCCTTAAAGGATACACAGTGACATGCCACTTTCATGGTTTCTCTCAGTTTTAAAACACGCATTTTGAACCGCGTTGACATGCACACCAAGCGTGTCGAGGAGTCTCTACACTCTTCAGCTCTACGGTGATGCACACACTGTGTGTGTGTACAGCAATCATGCTTCACATATTGAAGCATCGTCATTAACTAAAGGACAACTTGTTTTTCTATCCTTAACATGTTAACACACTGCAAAAATTAGGTTCTTGGATGTGCATTTTAGGTTGCATACAGTTTGTATTATTGCATTGGATTTCTTTTTACATAATTTTTTATTATTACTATTTTTTCTCTCTCCAATTAGAGCGGTTGTATTTTATTGTTGTTACTTAACAATGCAGTCTGTGTCTCCACCTCCACCTTTTATCGAATTACTAGGTAATCCGCCCATTTCATGGCAGAATTGGTATGATGCTTTCGTCACCAATCTTGGTGCCATTGGTGCATCACGTTACAGGGCTGAGAGAAAAAATACCCTCTTCATTTTCTGGGTTTCGAGGGGAGGTCTGTGTGTAAACATTTGCCTGCTTTAGTGCGTGCACAAGATGAGGAGGACATAGACGAATTTGTGGAAGCGGTCAAAAAGTTAGAATTACGTTTTGACGTTCAACCCAGTCTTGTTGTGACCAGACACAAGTTTTTCAAACGTGAACATAGACATGGAGTGGATGTTGATGCCTTTATTTCTGCTTTGCGAAAGTTGAGCGCAGACTGTCAATTTGAGGCATTTCCAGAGCAATTAATAAGAGTCCAGTTCATTTGTAAATGTTCTGATAAGAACATTCAGCAAAAGTTGCTGTCCATGGGCAATCCTTCCCTTGAGGAAACCATTCGTACTGCGAAAAGTATTGAACTCTCAAAAGCTTCTGTCAAGGATTGGATGATAAGGTCACGACGAATGAAACAGTGAATGTTGTTAAATCAAGGGAAGTTAAGAACACTGCAACGCCACGTTCTGATAACAAATCTTTCAAGCAAACTAATGTTTGTTACCATTTTGGGATTTGGTCTCATTGCACTTTTCAATTTCAATTGCGTACAGATCACAGTCCCCTTGTTTCTATCCTCTCAGGGGATAAGATCAAAGAACACACCCCAAGAATTGCTCATCTGTCCACCAAGTTGTTGCAGTACGATTTAGAAGTCTCGTATATTCCTGGAAACAAAAATGGAAGGGCCGATTACTTTTCCAGGTTTCCCGTTGAGGAAGATGGAAATATTGACGATGATTTTGGTTTTGAATGACGTGTGCCATGAGTGAAAAGGAATGAAGAGATGGACTCTCCAGTGATGCTTTGCTCTGTCAAGTATTTGACTGTGTCAAGAGTGGATGGCCAAGAGAGAAAAATGCACCTTACTCTTTACAGACTTTTGTAAAAGTCTCAAATGAGCTTTCAGTGGAGGATGGTGTGTTGGTGCGTGGTGATAGGTTGGTTCCCCCAGGTGTGCTGAGAGCAACATTGGTCAAGGGTGCTCATGAGGGGCATTTGGGAAAAACACTCACCAAAAGGAGGTTGCGTGAATATTTTTGGTGGCCTCAGATGGACAAGGACGTTGGCATGTTCATGGGTGAGTGTGTGGTGTGTTCTAGTGCTGAGAAAAGATATAATCTTAGAACTCCCCCTCTTCAACCCATTGAAATACCTGCTGGGCCTTGGGAGAAGGTTGGCATAGACCTAGTTGGTCCTTTCAATGTGCTCCCAGCTTCTTCAAGGTTTGCCATTGATTACTATTCGAAATGGCTGGAAGTACGTTTCATTGGTGAACCCAACTCTAAAAGTGTGATTGATTTTCTGAAAGATCTTTTTTTGGGTGAGGGTTTCCCCTCCACCATTGTAAGTGATAATGGTGTACAATTTGTCAGCCAAGAATTTCAATGTTTTTTGCGGCAAGGGGGAATTCCCCATTCCAGGAGTTCGCTCTATCATCCACAAATGAACAGTCTGGTGGAGCGCATGAATAGGGTCCTTAACAACTGTGTGCAGTGGGCTTTGGCGGGGAAGTGCAATATCCAGAATGCTGTCAGGTCCATGTTATGGTTCTATCGCACCATACCCCACTCGTCTACCAAAGTGTCTCCCTATCAACTTTTGCGAGGCAGGAAACCGTGTTCCAAGGTGTGTCCTGGATGGATATCAAAGTGGGTGAAAACAGACTCTGTGATTCATTTGGATGGCTTTGTAAGGGACAAGGTTTCTCAAGCCCAAACTCGTCAAAAGTCTTATTTTGATGCCAGGACATCCCCACTCATTCGTTGTTGGTGATGTAGTACCTGTGAAGATCCCTGTACACAGCAAGAAGGGGAACTTAAAGTTCTCAGATCCAATGGTTGTGGATAAAGTTTGTGGTAATGCTGTCAGGGTGAATAACACACATTGGTGGAATGTGTCTAGAATTGTTAAAAATCGTGGGAATTGTGATAGTGTAAATTTGCATTGCGGACGGACCGATGAAGATAAAGCTTTGCCTTCCAATGTCACTCCTGTTTTCTTACGCAGGAGCAGTTCCTGCTAAATTCCGTTAGTCTTTTCTTTCTGCTTTTTCTCTGTCTCTCCCTGTTTTCTTTAAGTTCTCCCTTCCTTTTCCCTTCCCTTTTCCTTGTTTCTTCTTTCTTCCTTTCCGTTTGTTCAAAAGGAGCAGGATAATGTGGTTTGCTCCTCATACTTTACTTGTTGGAATGCTCGCGCCATAATGTTCTGGCCGTGAGTATTCCACTAGAGAATTAAGAACCTTGGTTTGAATATGTTGGTACAGTTGCTGCCTGATGTTTCCTTCTGCCGGCTGCTGTGCAGCACCTTAATCTACAATAAAGAATAACTTCGCCCAACGTCTTACTCACTACATATGTGTTTAAAGAAGGATGTCTGCTATCTCTGCATAGCACATGTGCGATTTAATGTAATTAATGTGACAAAGTTAGATAAATATATGAAATAAAGAAAGGGAATGTGTTATATAGATTTCTAGTGATTTATGGACCCCAAATACATTTTGTGAAATGTGTTCTCCAAAAAATGCTCACATATTGTATGCCGGCAGGAAAAGTTTAATGATATTGTGTTTTAGAAAGAAGGAGAAGATTAGTATGAAGTATAGGCTTGTAAAAGAAATATTCAGCAAGCTAAAAAAAATTGGAGCAGTGTTTTAATCCTAAAATATACTATTTGCAATGTGTTTCTGTGTGGCGATTTTACTGTTGGGCATAAGAGGATCTGTGTAATGTATCAGTAGCCAATATATTTCCCTGTTAGAATTGTAGCAACGAGTTAGTGCACCCCCAAAATAAAGAAATGCAATAGCTCTCAAAAACTTTTACAGTGTGTGCTGCTAGTATAAAATGAGATAGCAGAAATTGTTGTTTAAACCACAGCATACTTTAAATGCGCACAGCTGTGCAAATATTATTTAGAAAGACTCATGTTTAAAAGAAAGCAGTCCATTTTTTTTGTTTCACATTTTCGTTATCTGGCGGGCGTATGGATGACTAATAGCAGCACCCACAGGCAAATGTTCACTTTGGATAAGGTATATATTACAAGAACAAATACTCTGCTAGCCTCGCCCACCACCGTCCGCTAGAGCGCTCGATGAGAAGCAGAAAGGAGCGCCAGATGAAGTCAAGAGCCCTCACAAATTCTAGTTCCCCGCTTTGCTCTCCCCATGTAAACACCACTCATACGAAATAAAAAGAAAAATCCAGGAAGAACCTGAATTATTGCTCCAAATTGAAAGTAAAATCCCATAAATGAGATTAAAAACTCCGCTTTGCATAAAAAACTATCTGTGCAAAAAAACCACAACAGCGATTTAATGTAAGTCTAGAGACCACTCTCACTCATTTCAACCACTAGAGCACCCCCCCCCCGCTAAAGGAAATAGGCTGGATCTATGACTGGCAATGGGGAGTTACAGACATGCTGGCATCACAGTAGGCGTTGGGAGAGGCTAGCTCGGTGCCCCCCCATCATCGTCCATGGGGACAATGCCACAAAGTCCAGCTCTGGCGAGGAAACAACCGTAGGCGAAGGACAAGGCAGAGACTCGCCCCTCGTTTTGAACCTTCTTGGAGGAATGCTTTTCCTTCTTTTAACACATCTATTCTCTTAAGAACTCGGGACAGGGAGGAACGAGATTGGGTTCTGAACCTCGATTTGGTTCTAGAGCCTAGACCTTGTTCTCAGTTATACGTGGTACGGGCCATGAAGAGTCGTGTCTTTAAACAAGGCACCACAATCATCAAGAAAATTGGTCCATTGCACCTGCAACAGGGGTTACACCTCAACTACCCCACCTGGCACTGATCAACTATGTCAGAAGTTTCCAAATCCTTTCTAGCACTTTGGATTTTAAAAAACGAGTCATCTGCGGATAGAAGTACGCATCAGAAAAGGGATGGAGTTTAAACTTTACAGAGCTAGAAATCTTATGTTTCTGGACACATAAGGTGCCAACAGTACCTCCCATGTATTATACAGATCCACAGCTCTCTAGCGGACATGTTCCAGTTAAGTCAGTTGGTCCAATGTGCCTGCCCTACTGCAAATAATAGCTAACGCAGGTATTGTAAAATCTGAGACATGAGCAGATCTGCACTGCAGCTCTAGATCTTCTGTACTTTGTTCAACTGGAGCTCTAAGTATAGTAACCTTCAAACCGAGTTACCTAAGCAGTAGTAGCAGACGGTCCTCCAGAAAAGTGCACATTTTGCACGAGACAGATGAGGGTGCAGTGCATCTCGATTTTGTTCCTTTTCTTCCAGCTGCTGCAGTCATGTAACAGTCCCGATTTTTACCTGTTTGATAATGAGAATCGCTACTTTTTTAGATCTCGCCTGACCCAGCGCATGCGCTGGTCTGGCAAGACTTATTGAGAGGGCTCCAAAAAGAGCTACCAGGCCAGCCTAGAGGTACAGTGCATGTGCGCGGGCACGTGCGCCGCTCTTTACCGCGATAACTTTCACTTTCGCGGCCACACGGCCGGTTGTTGAATCTGAATCTGCGTGTTTGTCACCATGTGCTGTGTGTTCCTGGTTGAATCTTCAATGCAGCATTCATAGCGCCTCTTTGGCTCACGTGCAGGTGTGTTATCAGCTGCTTTCATTCAACATGCAGTGTCTCTAGTGTGCGAAAAAAGCGGTTTAATAAAACTTATACTGCTTCTCACCTTCAGGCGAGTCAAACGTCGTGATGCCGCTGTGGGTTAAAGGGCATGTGGTGTCACTTCTGTTATGCCAAAGATTTAAAAAACCGGCTGCATGTAAATGCAGGCACACGTTTGTACTGATCGAAAACAATTGTATTATTATTTTGGCTTTTTCCCGTTCATCCGATTAATGTTTTATACAAAGAGCGCCTTTGCCAGGGTTGATATTGATAGAGATCAGGGTATCTAAAATATGCCCACTACCACGGATAGAGTAATCACACAGTTACACGCACATACATTCATCATACGCTAGGGCCCAATTCACTAACACGCTCAAATACTCTACCGGCAATAAACCTGTGGAAAGAAACACCTAAACACCCTGCATCTATATCAGGTCGATAAGATCTGGTTTTGTGACTGTCCTTGATCAATAAACATAATCTATACAACATATACAATAATGATCAAAAATATAAACCCAATAATTGACAAGAAAGAATATCCAACACCATGTTTAAAATTATATTGCTTTATCTATAATTAGTCAAAGAAAATCAATCAGAGTAAATCATTTTTCTCATAGTTACCTATTCTAGCTAAATGTCAGAACGGGTCAGGACAAGTCTCTCGGTAAAAGTCTCTCAAGACGAAGTCCTTTTCAGCATCGATCCTCAGCAACGCAGATTCTGTACGCGGCAAAGGAAAATGGCAAGTAGCAAAAGCCCTCCCTAGGCTAACATTTTTTATAGTAAAAACGTACAATGGAAAGACACATTAAAGTTTGCAATATCCGCTGAATCACTGAGCAGAGCGAGAAGGAAGGGATGTACATCGCTACATTTGAAAATCTCCGCTCAGGAAAAGTCACAAAACGAAGACTACGGAACAGGAACCAAGAAACCAATAAAGTATCTAATTTGTTCAACTTCCCTCAGCAACCGAGCCATAGTTCATAGTCTTTCTCTAAGACTCCTTTGTTTCCCAAGGCTGCCAAGGACGTTCCATTTCTTTTGGAGATCCTCCAAAACTGCTGCTGTCCTCATGGAAAGTTTTCTCAGGCGAGGACTATGGTCAGTTGACTTCAGGACCATTTCCAGCAGGGGTCTCCCTCGTCACATCTTTCATATTACAAATCACAGGCAGGCTCAATTTAGCCAACTCGGCTTAGGCCACCATAGGCCATAATTGACCATCTTAATTAAAGAAACAAAAACAATCGTTACCACAGCATAGTGATTAAACAGTGTTAACCCAACTAATACCCTTATGTGTATGTATTTATCTAGCTCTTGCAGCATAGAAAAGCATTAATTCGAAAAGCGTTTTGTGCTCAGGAAATAAACAGCACACAGCAACGTTTAAACATGAAAACACGCACATTATTTTTAAACAGAAACAGCACAATTATGCTGGCCCTCGTGTAACTCTTCTCTTATGTTAGGACAAACGGATTGATTAATATAAACATACTTGCACAAGACAAATAATTAATTGTTATTTATTAATAATTAATAAAACGCATAGACATGCTAGAGCTTCAAAAGCCATAGAATTTTCAAACTGAAAACTCTGCTCCAGCAATCCCCCCTTTGGTGATTTTATCACCAAATAAACCCAAAAAAAAATTAGTGAAAATTTAATCCCATTTTAGTAGAAATCAGAAATGTCTTTTCCCCTTACACAACATTACACACCAGTCACTCTTTCATCATCCTTTTTTGTCTCTAAATAAACACTCTCCCTCAATTCTTCTAATTCAATCTCTTGTGGTTCTCTTTTCGACCTCTTGTTTTTCTTTTCCTTATTCAATTTCTTTTTCCCTCTCCTGTTTTTACAACACACACACACTAATCTCAGTATCAATAGAGCAACAATTATACAAGTTAAGGGAAACAATATTCTACCTATAATAGTACTACCTATTTTTGCAATAAAATCCTTAACAGCTATCATCTTATTAGCTATTTTAGTCCACAACCCTTCAGCTTCAAGTGGTACTAATTCTTCATGCAAATCAGTAATATTTCTGATATAGACCTTCAGGTCTTTACTTTCGTCAGGAATGTAAGTGCAACAATGTTGAACTTTCAATATTCCACAGACTCCACCCTCCTTGGCCAATAGAATATCAAGGGCAAGTCGATTTTGCATAGACATGGCACGTACGGCACTTAATTCCGTATTCACCAAAAGAAACCCTCCTGCGGTATTTGTCGATAAACGATCAACCACTGTGGACAGTTTCCGAATTCCATAAGCATTCAAAGAAATTCCCACTGCTGGAATCAAAACCCCAAAAATATCACCCACAATTTCAGACCAAGTTTCTCTCTTAAAACGTGTTAATAAAATAAGAGATGTAGAAGATATTAACTTATCTGTATGAAAAATCTTAGGGAAAACCAGGCCCACATAACATGTGCCATACCAATGGTCAGGCAACTTGTAATAAGCCTTGTTCCCACAAACATAGTACACTCCTGGAAAAATTGTATCTTCTCCACCTCTGAAACCCCAACCTGTTGCAATGAAGTATGTATCATGGCACTCACTAGTCCCCACAAAATATGTATCGTATTGGGATTTCCTTCTGGTAATGCATAGTTTACCCTTCTGTGGTGCATCTAGAGCTAAAGTTGGACTAGCCCCATTCTTCAACTCTTTTCCCATCTCAATGTCCCAAATTGTCTCACTCACTTCATATTTTCCCGCTTTCTCATGCATGTTCACTCTCCTTTCCTCTACCATATCCAGGAAAGCTTTCTCCTCTTCTTTCAGACTGCAAGTTAAATTATTCTTAAAAATATAATCTAATGTTAATCCTTTTTCTTCAATAAAAATCTCACCAAAAGTGTTAGCTTTTTTAGCTGGATTCAGCTCTTTGTTCATTGGCAAGTGCCCAAAAATACTATCTCTGTTAGACATCTCATAATCTATTTTTCCTAACAAATAAAAAACACTACTTAAAATACTACAAGAAATACCATATGTAGCTGGTAAATGGTGATAAGTAACACCCTCTGAAACGGATGCAGGTAATTGCATACAAACGTAGCAATCCCTCACTTCCATTGTTTTCACATATTCATATAACAGTTTAGAAAAAACATTACTAGAAAAATTATTAATTGACCTATCTTTGTGTAAGTAACTACTTTTAATTGGAACTACTTTTTGTGAATGTTTCCCTACATTTGTCACATTTTCTGTATGCATCCCAAATTCAACCTTAAAAGTCACTAATAACACTAAAATACCCCATAGAAGCATTAATAATCCAGTACAGCAGCAGCACATCCTACACCACCTTTTAAAGAAGGCACATCTATTTTGATTATCCTCTATGTTAGCCATTTTACTACCTTGACTTAACCACTACTACTCCACTACTGAAATTTGAAACCTAAAAATCTTCAGCAATTCTTTTCAAATTCTTTTCTTTCCAGTTTCTTCAAATGATCTTTTCGTTCACTTAATCCAAGTGAATCCTCCTTTTATTCAGTTTGGATACTCGTCATTTTTCACTCCACTTTCTTCAACATCAAATTGTATTAGATCTCCAACATCCAAATCCAAATCCTCAGTATCTGACTCTTCTCCAATGTCAGTCAAGAGTACTTTCAGGATTTCACCAGTATCTTCCTCAACCACTCCTCGTACGGTCTCCTCTGGATTTCCTTGACTTTCCACCTCTTCACCTTCAGGCAGTGTCACATACATCCATTCCGGCGACCTATACTTTTGGTTAGGTTTTCTCACTCTTTTGACTTCTTCTGGTTCTTTCGATTCTTTTGATTCTTTTCTTTCAGCCTTTGAACTTTGACTCGATATTTCATTTACTTGTTCAGCTTTTGATGAATTTGCTCTTATTACTCTGTATCTCACCCTTTTAACTCTGTTGTTAGGCCAACGATCTCCTTTCACAACCTTTTTCGGCCTTAATTCTTTATCACTCCTTTCTCCAATCCAAGTTCTCTTTCTCAGAACTCGACCCTCTGTTTGTTCATTTTCATCATCCGATTCTGTTTCAAGTACCTTCTGTTTTAGTTTTCTAGCAGTTTTCTTCTCTTCCACAGATTCTTTCACCACTATTTGAGACTTCCCTACTTCTGTCCCTCCTCGGGTCTCCGACACGCAATCTTCTTGCTGTCTACTTGTCCCTTCACCTAGCTCGTCATGAATGTTCCCTACACCTCCTCGGGGGTCTTCCGCAATCTGTCCCTCTCTATCTTCTTCTGACCCTGCTTCTTCAAGTATAATCTCAAGTGGTTCTTCAATCTCCTCCTCTTCTGATTCAGGAGTAGTCTCTGTGTTATTTCTCTTTTCTTTTCTTTTTCCTTCACTACTTTTTGAAACTTCAGGCTCTCTCACAGAATCTGATCTCTTCTCTGATACTCGCAGTGGTTCACTTGAAGCTTTTTCTGCCTCTTTTCTCACTGATTCTGTATCTTCATCATCACTGGAATCTGACTCTTCAAAATACTCTTTACCAGTCCCCTCTTTTGGGTTTGGAACTCTCAGAGTATGACTTGCATGTACCCAGTGTTTCACTCCAGCACACTTCACTGCAGTCGTTGTAGTCAGAATAACTTGTCTCGGCCTTCCCCACCTTGGAATCAAGCAATTTCTTCTTCTGTGCACCTTAATCCTCACCCAGTCCCCTGGACTCGGATCATGGGCTTGCTTCTTCTCAAGTGTGGTAGCTTCTTCTCCAACCTGGTGAAACACAGAATGAACTGCGTCAGCCAGGCCTTTACAGTAATCCAAAATCATGTCATCAGTTATTGTCACCAACTTATTTACAGGCACGAATGCATGGCGCATTGCACGTCCCATAATTATCTCATGCGGGCTCAAACCTGTAGTTCTATCTGGAGTAGATCTCATAGTCATCAGAACTAGAGGTAACACATCTGGCCATTTCATGCCAGTGGCTAAGCACATTTTCCCAATCCTATTTTTGATTGTGCCATTAATCTGTTCAACCACACCAGAAGCCTCTGGTCGGTATGCACAATGTAGCTTCTGCTGTATTTTCAATGCTTCACAAATCAAATTTATGAGTTCATTTTGAAAGTGTCTACCTCTATCAGACTCAACTGTAACTGGAAACCCGTACCTAGGAATCAACTCCCTCAACAGTAACTTTGCCACTGTTAATCCATCATTTCTTCTAGTCGGGTAAGCTTCCACCCACCTTGAAAACAAACAGACTACCACTAGAACATACCTCAGTCTGTTCACTTGGGGCATTTCAATGAAATCGATCTGCATTCTTGTAAAAGGACCTCCTTCTCTGCCAATTGTTCCCAAACTCACCACTGTCTTTTTCCCAATGTTAAATTGCTGACAAACTAAACACCTTTGACAGATGCTTTCTGCAATTGTCCTGAACTTTGCATTGTACCAGGTTTGTTTGAACGACCGGACCATTGCGTCCCTCCCCAAATGTCCCTGGCCATGATACATCCTTGCCATTGACGACAAGATTGAGTTGGGCATTACTGGTCTGCCATCTCTGTAGACCCAAACATGGTCTGTTTCTCTTGGAGCACATCCTGCCTTAATCCAATCTTTTTTCTCTTCTTCTCCTGCCTCATCCTGTAACTGCTTCACTTCATCCCATGTTTCTAAGACATTAGTAAACATCACAGAGAGAAAAGACATTTCCCCCTCTCGGTCCCGATTAATGGACTGATTTGTTTTGGCGCAGTATTGCGCAACATCATTCGCGTAACGGTTTCCGACCGTTATGAAATCCTCCCCCTGTCCATGGGCAGCACATTTTACAACTGCTAACTCCTTAGGCAGCTGTATCGCCTCAAGCAATTTACCAATCATTTCAGCATTCTTTATTGGAGTTCCAACCGACGTCAAGAAACCTCTTTGTAGCCAAAGTTGGCCAAAATCATGCACAACTCCAAATCCATACTGACTATCAGTCATCACAGATGTCCTCAAATCTTTCCCAATTTCACAAGCTTTTGTCAATGCCACCAATTCAGCAACTTGCGCAGATTTTACTCCTTTCAATAGTGATGCTTCCATGACCTCTGAAACTTTGCACACCGCATATGCTGCACATAGCACACCATCATCATTTCTCAGGCATGATCCATCCACAAACAACACATGGTCATTCTCAGGTAAGGGAAGATCCCTTATGTCTGGTCTCGGTTTTGTACAGTACTCAAGCACGTCCAAACAATCATGATCATTTTCCATCTTCACACCCACATTTTCAATATCCGGCAAGAGTGTCGCTGGATTCACATTCACACATCTCTCAAGAGTCACATTTGATGCTCCCAGAATCACCTTTTCATACTTAGTCAACCGACTATGTGACATGTACTGAGTTCTGCTTCTTGTCAAAAGAATTGCCACATTGTGAGGTACGAATACCCTTACAGGATACCCCATTATGATTCCCTCACTCTGTTCCAGACTTCTGCATGTTGCAGCCACAGATTTTAGACAACCTGGTAAACCCACAGCTACAGGGTCAAGTGTCGATGAGAAGTACGCAATAGGCCTTCTCAATTGTCCATGTTTCTGGATTAACACTGAAAGTGCACATCCATTTCTCTCACTGCAGTACAGCTCAAATTCTTTCTCATAGTCGGGCATACCCAAAGCTGGAGCTTCACACATTTTACTTTTGAGCTCTTCAAATGCTGCCAATTGTTCTGCATCCAGTTCCAATGGACCTGTCATTTCACTTTTTGTCAATTTAATCAGTGGCTTTGCTATCAGCGAAAAATTAATTATCCACTGACGACAATATCCCACCATACCCAGGAACATTCTCACTTCTCTCTGGGTTTTTGGAGCTTTCATTTCTCTGATTATTCTGATCCTGTCATTAGTCACTTTTCTCAGACCTTTTTCAATATTGTGTCCAAGATAATGCACCTCTTTCTTGCAAAATTGCAATTTGGCTGGAGATACCTTTAACCCTCCATCTGCCAGATGATTCAGTAAAGCTATAGTATCTACTTCGCAAGCTTCACATGTCTTTGATGCCACAAGTAGGTCATCAATATACTGCACTAGCACTGAACTCTCGGGCATGATCAGACTTTCCAATGATCTTTTCAATAACTGATTGAATATCGAAGGACTCTCCGTATACCCCTGTGGGATACGACACCATGCTAAAATACGCTGGCCAAACCTAAATGTAAAAATCGGCTGGCTGTCATGATGCAATGGAATTGAAAAGAACGCATGACACAAATCAATCACTGTATACCACTCAGCATCATGTGGAATTTGATACAGGATCACTGATGGATTTGGCACAATAGGACAACATGCCACCACAAACTTTTCTCAGATCCTGCACGATCCTAAATTTCCCATTAGGCTTTTTCAGTCCCATTATCGGTGAATTACACGGACTACTCAATAGTTCTCTCAGGACTCCTTGCTGAATCATTTTCTCAATTATAGGAGTTATCCCTTCAATTATTTCTGGTGTCATTTTGTACTGAGGAATGTTAGGATATGTAATTCCCTCTTTTACTGCAATTTTCACTGGATCTACATTATTCATCAATCCCACATCCTCTCCAGTAAAATCCCAAACTGCCCTTTTCACTGTGTCTCTCAGCTCTCGAGGCAAATCCTCCGGATTAAACACAGCAAATGCACCAATTAACTCACTTTCTCTATTCTCTAGAGTCATTTGGTACAAAACATCGTCATCTGGTGTTTCAAAAGCTATTCCATCCGGTGTACAAAAAATTGTACAATTCATCTTGCACAATAGGTCCCTACCTAACAGGTTCACTGGACTCGTGTCACAGACAATAAATCTGTGCATATCTGAAAATTTCCCTATCTGTACTCTTACTGGTTCAGTAAGACGTGTTCTGATTTGTGTATTGGCTACACCAACTACTTGGATTGCTTCATCCGAGAGAGGAAGATTTCTAACATCTGTTGACCTGACAGTTGATCTTGTCGCACCTGTGTCTACCAAAAAAGTAACACTCTCCTCATTTATTTTCCCATCCACAAATGGTCCTGCCTGGTCTATTTCTAGAGTTGCACCAAGTATGCACTCTTCCTCCTCTCTTCAGCACCGTCAATAATCACCCTCAGACTCACTCCCTTCACTCTTTAACAAGTACTGTTGTACCTTGTTAGAACGTCTTGGTTTGTTTACCTGTTCATCATTGTAGAATCCTGAATCCTGATTATACTTTTGTAACCCTCTATTCTGCGGCAAGGGCGGTTTTGGCTCTTGACTCTGCTGTCTCACAACTTTCTGTTGTTGTTGCTGTTGGTTATTTCCTTCGTTCTGCACCTGTTGATTTAAGGATTTACCCTCATTATTCACTAATGGTGGATTAGGACATTCAGATCTCCAATGTCCCAGTTGGCCACAGTTGTGACACGGGAACTTTAACTTTGCTTCCTCAAGACTTCCCTTTCCTTTTCCTGCATACCTAGGTCTATTCCCCGCATTATTTCCTGGATTATTTGCCTGTTCTACCAACTGTGCTTCCTGTCTTTCTGCAACTTTCACTTGTGCCCACATTGCTTTCTCTTTCAGCTTTCTTTGTTTTGCTTTGATTTCATCACTGAAGTATTTTGCATGTCTCATAATCTCATCTACCTTTTTACTCTGCCAATCCACTGTATGCTCACGAATTCTCTCACCAATTTCAGGTCTAAGGCCATATACAAATCTGTATACAAAATGACTCAAATCTTTGTCACCCAGGTGTTTATCTCCACTGAATTGTTTGAATGCCAGTATCAGCCTCTCATAAAAAGCATGAACTGATTCTTTTGCTTCCTGTTGTGTTCGATCTATTTTAACCCAGTCTGTCTCTTTTGGTGGGACTTTACTCTTCAGATATACCATCACCTGATCATACTTTCTCATTACTTCCGGATCTGGTGCCCCTGTTCTTGGATCTCTTGGATACTCCTCAGTAGGCCAACTCACAACTATTTTACACTCAGTCCACAAGTCTGCTGGAACAATTATGTCAAACAAACTATTCAGGTCAACCCACAGCACTTTTGACAATTTCACAAACCTGTCTACCTGCCTATACCACTCGACGGGCTTTTCTCTCAATCGAGGGAAATCATTCGTAAATGATAAAATATCCTGTCTGGTCCATGGAACATGTACATATCCTCCTCCAGGTATTTCTCTCATGGGATAATTATCCTCTGGTTTCTCCTTTTCTCTCACTGGAAATGCTGAATAAGTTGTTCTATCTTCAGATTCATCTCTTTTCTTATACCACCTATCCTTCCACTTTTCTACATCACCCCATCTTCGCAATAATGCTACCATTTCTTTGATCTGTCCTGTTCTACCAGTAGCATTCAAATTTTCTATATCCTTCTCTGTGAAATCCATCCTGTAGGTTTTTTGTAAAGCCTTCACTTTATCAATGTCAATTCCCTGCTCATTTGCTATCGCTCTTAGTCTATCATGTGTATTTCTTGCTCTCCAGGTGATACTTTTACACATAAAAATCAGCTCACCATCATGATGACTTTTCAAAATTTCTGTTGGAACTGTTCCTGTAACAAGCTCTTCTAATTCTATCCGTAACCTAGCCACATCAATTACTTGTGAATCCTTATCTTTTTTCTGAAGAACTTTCATCCAGTCATTTAAATCATCAACTGTTATTTCAGCAGTTTTTCTCACTGGAACCACTCTTTTCTGCGGTTCTAAAATTGGCATCCCTCAACAACTAGGTTCACTAGCATCCAGTATTTCACTACATGTGTCATGTCTGGTTTGTCTCAGGTCACTTCTCCCTGTTCTTTTCCCTGAATCTCCTGAAGGACCAACTGAATTTGTCAAATCATTCGCAACATATGGAACTACCAGTCCATTTTCACCTGTCCTCTGTCTGTCAAACATAGGAATAACCGGACCTATAGTTACAGGCACCGTAACAGCTTCCAGATTCTTCGTTAACTCCCTAATTTTCTCAGTCAGTTCTGTTGTGGTTCTGGCTAATTGTCTGGCATTTTCGTCACCACCTCGATTCTCTCTCTCCCTACTACCTCTTGATTCAGGAGTCACTTTTTCTGTTTCAATACTACAAACTGTATCTCTAATCGGAGAAACAACTGGTGTACTCTCATCTGGTTCTGGTCTATATGGAGGTGGTCTCTTGTAAATCATGTCATTCAAGACCTCATCCTCATACTCTCCATATCTTCTCATATCTGACTCAGGAACCCTTTCTGCTCCCCCTTCAACTGTTCTCATTGGATATAATCCCTCTGACATACTAGCATCTCGCCATCTTTTCATTCGATCATGATGAGTCTCACGATCATGTCTCCTCCCAAACATGTATCTGTAATAACCTCCAGATCTCTGTTTTTCTCGCTCATGAACTTCCTCTTCCCATTCCACTAAAGCCTCAAACTGTGTAGGTCTTGGCTTCGGGTCTAAGCATAACATCTTTTCCCGTAAATTTCTCAACACGGCCAGATTAAATGAACCATGTTCTGGAAATGCTAGAACACCATCTTCTTTAGTATACCTAACCCAGTTCTCCAACCATATACAGGTATGATACCCATATTTCGCAGCCATGAAGGATGCAGGTGTTTTCGCTGGAGGTAGCAACTCACCCTCTCTCGTCTTAACCTCTTTATCCTTGCTAAACCACTGTTTCATTTTCTCAAAGAATGTTTTCTTCTTTTTCTCTTCTTGGTAATACATTTTAGCGCTTACCAAAAACTCTCTACTCTTTCCGTATTATAAATATACAATACGAGCTTTTCAACCAATAGCAGCGCGACTCACACTAACGCACCAATCCTGGAGCGTCTACGTCACTAAACAGCTCTTCCAATCCCTGCGCGACTCACACTAACGCACCAATCCTAGCGCGAACCCTATTCTTATTCACTATCCAATCAGAGCGCGGACTTTCTGACGTCAACAGTCGCTGCAGTCGCTTGTCTCCTGTCTTCTGTCACTCGTCTACCCCTCCTTTACAAAATCTCTCAGTAGACTTTGCGTCGAAATTTCTACAAAATCTATTAGTTACAACATAAAAACATCTCCATTGTCTGCTTCGCTAACCACAGAATAGTAAAAGATAGTCTATTTCTCAAGAGTCAACAAACTTTCATACCTCACATAACTGTTTCCTCTAGGACTTATCCAAAGAGTCTTACAATCAATAAATGTATATACATTCACGCACTATCATACAAGAAAAATATAGTACATGCACACAGAATCCTGCTTCCCGAGAACAGCACACAATCTGTCCTACTACAGAATTATAACATACATTAACTAAGCAACTTTGCCCAGTTCCTCAAACAAGCTCAGAGAATACCTATTACTCCTCCCGCAATAAGCTTTAACGGAAATCCTTACGGATCCCTGGGACTTAAGACCAGAGTTTCACAGATAACCTTTACTACGATACACACTCCTTATATACCAGAAATATATTCTAATAGTAACATACAATAATGTCACCCATTCCGAACCCAGACAATGTGACGCGCAACATTCAATTGTCACACGTTATTCCTTACAATTCCGTCTTTCCCGAGAGCAGCATATACCTTCCTCTGCCCTACTACGGAACTGCTACCAGCTTCCAAATTCCAGAAGCACTACACATAACTCAACATGACGACTCCAAAATATAGTATTAGTACATATACCAATATCGACAAAATAAAATCAATAATCAATAAGCTAATGTACAAGCAATCTTATCAGATCAAGACAACCATCAAAACCATCCTACTCTGCTACCAGGAAATTGATAGAGATCAGGGTATCTAAAATATGCCCACTACCACGGATAGAGTAATCACACAGTTACACGCACATACATTCATCATACGCTAGGGCCCATTTCACTAACACGCTCAAATACTCTACCGGCAATAAACCTGTGGAAAGAAACACCTAAACACCCTGCATCTATATCAGGTCGATAAGATCTGGTTTTGTGACTGTCCTTGATCAATAAACATAATCTATACAACATATACAATAATGATCAAAAATATAAACCCAATAATTGACAAGAAAGAATATCCAACACCATGTTTAAAATTATATTGCTTTATCTATAATTAGTCAAAGAAAATCAATCAGAGTAAATCATTTTTCTCATAGTTACCTATTCTAGCTAAATGTCAGAACGGGTCAGGACAAGTCTCTCGGTAAAAGTCTCTCAAGACGAAGTCCTTTTCAGCATCGATCCTCAGCAACGCAGATTCTGTACGCGGCAAAGGAAAATGGCAAGTGGCAAAAGCCCTCCCTAGGCTAACATTTTTTATAGTAAAAACGTACAATGGAAAGACACATTAAAGTTTGCAATATCCGCTGAATCACTGAGCAGAGCGAGAAGGAAGGGATGTACATCGCTACATTTGAAAATCTCCGCTCAGGAAAAGTCACAAAACGAAGACTACGGAACAGGAACCAAGAAACCAATAAAGTATCTAATTTGTTCAACTTCCCTCAGCAACCGAGCCATAGTTCATAGTCTTTCTCTAAGACTCCTTTGTTTCCCAAGGCTGCCAAGGACGTTCCATTTCTTTTGGAGATCCTCCAAAACTGCTGCTGTCCTCATGGAAAGTTTTCTCAGGCGAGGACTATGGTCAGTTGACTTCAGGACCATTTCCAGCAGGGGTCTCCCTCGTCACATCTTTCATATTACAAATCACAGGCAGGCTCAATTTAGCCAACTCGGCTTAGGCCACCATAGGCCATAATTGACCATCTTAATTAAAGAAACAAAAACAATCGTTACCACAGCATAGCGATTAAACAGTGTTAACCCCACTAATACCCTTATGTGTATGTATTTATCTAGCTCTTGCAGCATAGAAAAGCATTAATTCGAAAAGCGTTTTGTGCTCAGGAAATAAACAGCACACAGCAACGTTTAAACATGAAAACACGCACATTATTTTTAAACAGAAACAGCACAATTATGCTGGCCCTCGTGTAACTCTTCTCTTATGTTAGGACAAACGGATTGATTAATATAAACATACTTGCACAAGACAAATAATTAATTGTTATTTATTAATAATTAATAAAACGCATAGACATGCTAGAGCTTCAAAAGCCATAGAATTTTCAAACTGAAAACTCTGCTCCAGCAATATTAACGATTAACAGGGCGTCTCTCCTATGAACACCTTGGTAGGTCATGAAGTGACGAGCAAAGAGACGACCTTTACTTACTGTGTGTGCACTTTAGTTGTGTAAATGTTACTCAAGAAACATGTGTCCCAATTTATAGAGAGCTAACTGTGTATTCAAAGGAAGTGTTTCTTCTACCTTTCCTTGCAGAGATCCAGGTTGTTCTATGGATTCCTGTTCTTAAAACTGACCGGTCCTTCTACCAGGCCCCTTGTTTGATTTCCGTGCTGCAGCCCAGGGGTCGCGCTGTTCAGCTGCAAGGAATATTCCATCCCAGTTCCCGGTTAAACGTCAGCCTACCCTTTGGTGCCCGAGCTAGAGTCTGCTGGCACCTGCCAGTGCTAACGCCTCAGAAATGGTGCCGAGACAAAAAGAAAAGAATAGAGGAAGGACTGTCATCAGTTATCACCTAGCGCTGCTGAGAAAGACCTCCCAGCTGCTTCTGCTTCATCTCATGGAACGAGAATTATAGGGACTGGACGATTGGCTGCACCTGAGCATTGAAGAGAGATACTGACACTGCAGACCAAGCACCCAGAGCAATGTGTCCAGCCAAAGACATCTTCACACATCACACCGACAGCAAACAATGCAAACGCTGCTGTGACCAAACAGAACACAGTTCAATATTTACATTAATACCTTCAAAGTTCTAGCGGTAATTCGACCGAAATATCAGCAGCTGCTGTTTCTGGGTTGTTTGCAAGTATGCTTGAAATAGTACCTCCCCTGTATCAAACCCGGGGCATATAATAATAATAATAATACTTTATTCGAGTTCAAGATTCATGAAGTCATAAAAGTAACATGTTCATACATAGACAAAAGTAAACCACAATAAAAATATTATTAAGCAGTACCTAGATAAATTATCTAAAAATTGATTAAACTTTTCCTTTTTCTTAAAATACTTTTTAAAAAGCCCAGCATTATTGACACACAGTATTCATCCTGTAAAGATACTAAGAACAATAAGGCGGGCCGGCAGTGTCTCCATGAACCATGTTTTTTTAAAAATGGCTTAATCCATCTAGATCTTTCCATCGAATAAAATTTACAGAAACAGATTACATGCAAAGTTGATTGGGTAGACAGATTGTCACACGGGCAATTACATAGTTTTCTTGCCCAATCATTAACTGCGGGGAAGGATACTAGACGGAAGAAGACGTCGAACCTTAGCCTAGTTAGCAAAAAACGGTCAAAGCCCACCTGACACCATGTTAAATAGGGCTGAATGTTATAAGAAACCAGTATACGTTGATGTTGCAATACGTGGTTCTTATTAAATTCAACACCTAGTCTGAGTGATTCAACATGAGACCAACATAGCTCCTTCAAATCCTTCCTTGTTAAGCCGCACATGGACTCTGGTTGAAAGTAAAACTCGGGTCTACCAAGATCCCTTGTGAATTGGCAAATATACTTCAACCAGGGTATCCTAAGTGCCCTATCCAATCCCATGCAATCCTTGAGGATATCTCTATTTAACGTTAGGACTGGGGAAGTCCATACCCTATACCAAAGCAGGACTGGTTGTATGCTAATCAGATCACTCACATAACGCATACCTAACTCTGCATGGCAATTAAAAACAGGGGAGCTAGCAGGGGTTGCCAGGATGAATCTTAGGAATGCATTCTCTACCCTTTGTATTGAGGAAAAATTGTTATTGATCCCCCAAATACCTGCCCCATATATGGCTACACTGATACACTTGGCTTGATAGATTTTTAACAGTATTGCAGGCGGTCTCTTCCCCAACTTTTTCGAGAAAGCCATAAGTGCAGCGGTGGCTTTCTTGAAAGACAATGTCCTATTTCTGATGGCTGGCCCCCAGGACCCCTTTTCCTCGAGGACTATGCCCAGGTACGAAAATATTTTAGATGGGGCAAGTTCCTCCTTCCCCGCAAACAAGCGACACACTCTTTTCTTACTACTACCACAGGACATTACAAATGATTTGGAAACATTGAGTTTTAACCCCCTGTTATCCATAAAATTTATGTAAGTGTCCAGGGCAGTTTGGAGACCTCTTTGCGTCCGGGACATAATCACTGCATCATCAGCGTATAGGAGGGACGCGATTTGGTGCTGGTTGGCCTGAGGGGAATCGCGTACTGCAGCAACTAAAACATTTTCTAGGTCGTTAAGTATACAGGTTAAACAGCAATGGGGCGAGTACGCACCCATGTCTCACGCCCCTTTTTACATAAAAAGGCTTAGTGCATTCACCATTTAGACCATATCTAACCTTCGCCCTAGCGCCGGCGTACAACTGTCTTAGAAAGGAAATAAGTACTTCGTCGACCTTCATGTCGCTCAAGATCTGCCACAATCGGTTATGAATGACACAATCTAAGGCCGCACTTAGGTCAACGAACACGACAAAGAGTTTACCCTCTTTGGCCTGGGTATATTTGCCAACTAATGACGTAAAGTTAAGAACCTGTTCAACAGTGCCGCAGCCCTTGCGAAAGCCGTATTGAACCGGCGATAAGATGTTGGACTCAGTGGCCCATATTTGTAAACGATTCAGGATAACTCGCCCGGTGACTTTCAAAAAAGAATCCAGAAGGGATATGGGACGATAACAAGAGGGTTTATCCCGGTCCCCTTTTTTAAATATTGGTATAATTATAGAGTCTGCCCAGGTATCAATAAAGCCCCGCGCACAGCTAGCCTCTAGAACACGCATAAGTAGAGGCGACCAGAGCCCCGGCTGAATTTTGAATAGATCAATTGGGATGCCATCTGCGCCTGGCGCTTTATTGCCTTTGCTCTGGGTGATTGCGACAGAGATTTCATCAACGGTAGCGTCTAAGTTAATCGGAACAAAATCGTCCGCCATTTGACCCTGGGTAATAAGCTTCTTAACTACCAATTTGTCTTTCCCTCCCGGATTATAAACCTCAGCAAAAAAGTCAACCCACGAATCTTCAGTGATGGCCACATCCATTCTATCGGTTTCCCCTGTAGTAAGGAAAGGAGCCCTGACCGCCAGCCATAAGGCAGAGCAATCCTTTTCCAAGGACGCGTTATATAAACACTCCCACGCATCGTTCTTAATCGCGCATTTCCGAGCCTTACGGGCCTGGTTGTACACACGTCTAAGGTGAATAATTTAAGTTTGATTCCTCGGAGTTTTCCCTAAGGCTATCTTTAAAGCAGTATGGGCCTTAGTGCACGCTGAATCAAACCACCCTTTTCTAGCTACTTTCCCCTCTTTAAGGGGACGGTGTAGGTCCTCTTTGATAATCTTTGTAATTGTAGCGAAAGATTCCAGAATATCTGAGTGAGATACTTCGTCCTGAAGGCACACATTAATGGAAGTTAATGCTTGTTTAATAATGTTCCTGTTCATCACCTCTTGATTACACTTTGACCATCTGAGGGCAAACCCATTCGTTCTATTTAGAGTGCAGTCAGTAGTCCAGGCCAGTTTCTCCACCGGAGAACGGACTGATTTACAGGGGAGCTGTATGCTAAAACTTAGTGGGAGATGGTCACTCACCCCGAGAGTATGTGTGGCAAAATCGGTTAACCAGCTGGAGTGGGAGTTGGTAATGGTAACGAAGTCAATCAACGTACTAAACCCTCTCCCCACATATGTCGAGCTGAACTCCACCGGAGGTCTACAGAGCAGGTTGACAAAACCAAGATCAAATGATGCCATCATTTCATTAAATGAATCGCCCCCGCTATTATGTTCGAAATGTGGTTGATATTCAGATTTATATTTTTCCTGATCACTGCAGCCACTCATAAAGTGTTTACAGAGGTGGTGGTTAAAATCACCTCCCCAAATAATAATGGAATCCCGTGGGGATGAAACTAACAAGGCTCCTAAATCCTTAATAAGAGTATTTATCATACCATTAACTAGACCTTTCTCAATACTATTATACAAGTTAACGATGAGCATCTCCACCTTGGGAGTCACCCGGATTAGAATAATCTGATAGTGATTACATTGGCCCACCATTTTTACTGACAAGGTCTCCATCAGGTTAGATAAATAGATAATCAGGCCCCCTTTATTTCTCCCTGAAGTAGAGGGACTAGCAGGTTGATGAAAGGTTCTGTGGCCGGTAATATGGATGGCTTCCAGGGACCAGGTCTCTTGCAGACATAAAATGTCTATGTCCTTAATATAATCAATCCATATAGGATTATCTATCTTGGAACGGAGACCGGCTACATTCCAGAAGGCAATCCTGGTTCCTTTATTTTTAACTGCCTCTAGTTGGTCCGATGGTAGGGTTACCTTCCGCACGTCGCTTACACAGGGTATCGCAGTTGGTACACACAGATCAGTCGTGGCAGAAGTAACAACAACCTCCGTAGTTGGGCATCAGTCCACTCCTTCAAGTCCGCTCAAAACTGAGAAGCGATTGACCCCTGCAAAACTACGGTGGGGACTGTCGTTCCCACTCCACATCTGATTAGGAAACGTTTTCCTGGGGTATTCCCAACCTAAATTAAGTGGGGTGCGGTAGCACTTCCTACCCCCAGGCTCAGAGATCATACTGGTGTTTGGTCTGTTCAGCTCCCTGTAAAATTAATCAAGTGAGAGGATCTGGATACCCTTCGATTGTGGCTTTGCATTAAATGACGATTCGTCAATAATTCGTCTAACCAAAAAAGAATTATTAAAATTGAGAATAATGCAGTCTCCAGCTTTGGTCTTTTTGGATCTACCAATCCAGGCCACTCTACGTACCATTATTAAATCATTCCAAATGTTGTTACCCGCCATGGTGTTCTTTGTAAACCAGTGGAGCACCTTATTTTTTAATTGACCAAAGTCCTCACTTACGCCCTTATTCAATGCAGGGACATTTGCGAGCACTACTACTAAAGGTGAGCACACTGGTGGAAGGTTAATAACTGGTAAAGGAACCCGTTCAGCCTGATCAGCCCGCTCTTTCTCCCTCAAACATTTATCACTAATTTGTAAGGATGTAGTAGTAAGTGAGGTGGATTCGGCAGTATTAACACTTTTAGTTAGAGGGGGCATCAAAGGTACAGTAGTGGTACAGTTATCGCCAGAAAGGGTTATAGCTACCTGGGTATTTAGACCTTGAGGGGCTGAGTTATTGCTAGATGTTATTTCAGTACAAGTGATCGACTTGGGCGATGTTATGTTTTCGAGCCTACGCGTATTGATATTGACAAGCTCACCCAAGGCGTCTAACTTACCATTAATGTTTTTCAATCTCTCAATTATTGGAAGGGTAAAGGAACGCAAAAGATGGGTTATGTTTGAAAGTGATACTACTGTGTCCTCGACCCTACCGCTAAATATAGCTCTATTATTTAAAGCAGGAGACAACTGAACAGGATCTATCAGTACTTGAGAGTTCTTCTTGGGTTTTTTAATAGCATTCTTAGGGCAAGTTACACTATGTATACCAGACAGCTTTATAACTTTAGATTTCCTGCCTGTTTGACTGCTCCCGCCCCTTTTCCTTTTCCCTTTCCCTTTCCTATCCAAACTAGGAGGAGCCGCTACCATTTTGGCTTCAGGGGCTACATGATCTTCTGGCTGTAAGCTTTTCCTGGGCTCAATCGGATAGAAACCCTCGGATGAATCAAGACTGCTAAAGGAGTTATTACTCAGACACAGAATCCTCGACAAAAGGGTAGTCAGAGTACGTTGAAATGCGTGGGCATAAAGAAGTCGAATCTGCCCTTGCTGGTGACACCACATTACTAAAATCTCCTAGAGAGGAGCGCCTGGCGCTCAAAAGTTCCATAGACAAACGCTTTTCAGTCCGGGCAATCTCCCTACCCACAACATCGGCTGCTCTCAGGAAAAAGTCATCAAGAGTGCCGGTGGGTCTTTCACCTGCTGCGGCCGGTGTAAGGCAGCGTTTCCCCTCGTTATCCGTAGCTAGTGACATGATTACGTACAAAAGCAGAAGAGTCAAGGAGTTCTTACCAAGGGGATGTAGGCCTCAGGGACGTGGCCCAGCCTCTATCGGCCTCGGACGGCCGTAGACGGCCCGCCCTTTGCCCGGGCTTCGCCCGGCGCGTCCCGCGAAGCGGGCCTCAATGCAATTTAAAGGCGCCTCCTGGCGCTGCGTTAGCTGACGTCGCGCCGCCGCTGGGGCAGCCGGGAGATGAAGTCCCGGGGCGGCGACGCGGGAAAGTGCCGGTTTCAGGGTCAAGCTATCCCCCCGTGACTCTTGGCGATGGCGGCGTGCTGCTCTGCAGGTAGGTTCAGATTTTGCTTTCCTCCCCCTATATAAATACATCAGTACATTTCACCCCTTTGTCCTCTTTTCTTCGCACAGTCCTTGCATTGTGTGATTGGGTCTGGTACAGGGCAGGTGCACTTTATTATTGTCTTCGTTTTTTAATTGTTTTTTTACTCTTTAGGCATCAGGATGGGCCTCACTCTGCACGCTGAGATCCTGAAGGCCTACCATTGCCTTGGACTTCTTACTGTGACACCCTGGGCCTAAGAGTCCTCTAGCTGGTCTCTGCTGATGGGGGTGTGTTAGTCCCTCACCCTTGCTGTTTACCTCCTTACAAATACGCTCTCCCGTCTAGACAGGTCAAGGTGCAAAATGCTCCTATCCCTATTGCTTCTTCCGGATGAGGGCATGGACTGCAGCCAAGTACACAGTAAACAAGAGATGCAACCCTGTGCCTTTAAGAAGATTTTGTCTCCACCCTCTGCTGATCAAAGTACGAAGTTTTCATGAGAAACGCCGTCAAAGCAGCGGAATCCGAAATAAACTCTGCTCTGCAATGTTGCTATATCCAGTCGCCGTTGTCTCCCTTCAGACACAGTATAAACCCTCAAGGACAACACATGCCATCCCACGAAGACAACGGGATGAATGTGCTACTTCTTGTAAGGACATATATGCTCAAAATGCGTTGTTCACATGTTTTGTAGAACCCCAGAATCATAGGATGATTGAGCCTCCCGCCAGACTCCAACCTGGTCCCCAGCTTAAAAGTCACAATAAATTTACCTAAAAAAAACGCACATCTGTGCCCTGCACGAACGCGCACCCACGTCATAGGGGCCTGTATTTGTAGTTCAATGATTGCCCATTTAATAAAGCAAAGTGTATTCCAGTTATTGTGGGTGAATTCGGGACACTATATCTGGGCTGCGCCACCTGCTTATCATGAGCACCAGTTTAGTCACAGAAGGACATTCATTTTTGGAAGGCACAGGGAGATGAAGTGATTTGCCCACAATCACAGGATGTTGAGCGTCATAGCTGAGACTCGAACCCGGTTCCCCAGCTTCGAGGGCGACCGCTCTAGCCCGAAGTCTACATCCTCTCCCTTAGTTCGCCCACTCTTTCCCATGTGTGATAAACTGATGATAGTCTACAGTAGGTTCACTAAATAACGTAACTTCACCTCAGGAAATGTCTCAACGTATTTTATCTTTAAACATATTTGCTTAATTATATGATCGGTTGTTGATTAAAACTTTTGAGAGGCTTTTTAAGAGTTTTATTACATGCATAAACAAATACAGCTTATCTGAATTGAGTCCAAGTTACACGTTTTTGCTGTCATTGTATTTGGATTGCCGTCCTTGTGTCAATCCTTGCTACACCCACATTGGCAGCGATTGCTCTCTCATAAGATCCCAAAGGTGAGACCTATTGGCTATGCCAATGCTTGTTTAACCAGCTCCACAGAACAAATTAGCAGTCTAGTCTGCCAGTTCAGAAAGTCGAATATCAAACTACCAAAAAGTGCTGCGATGCCATGCAGACAGATGTGTCAAACAAACATTCCGAAATGCACTCAAAAGCCTGATCAGAACCAGGTTATCAGTCCATTCTGGCCATGTTCATCACAAGTTACTGTCCAGCCATACCTGAATAAGGCCAACGTACCCATCTAGTTCCCTAGTCCGACCCATATGCCAGATACGGAGAAAAAGCTTCACATTAATCTACAATTACCCAGCCAAAAAGACTGAGGACTGACACAGGACATTATGTATCAAACGTATAGCAGCAAGAGCCAGAAAACTGAACATATGGCCAGGCTTTTCCCACCAGTTAATGACACGGACAGAGCGACAGGCATTGGCAAAACAAATAGGTCTGGCTTACCTTCTGAACCGAATAAAACATTTAAAAACGCACACAGCAGTGAGAAAAATACAACTACTTATTGTGTTGTGTGTGTCCTTTTGAGATGTGAAGTAGTCATGTATGCTTGGCAATGTATACTCTCAGTTCCACAGGAGGTAAAATGATACATCAGACACCCAATAGAATGCTGTGACCCTAACATTCCTCCAGGAGGAACCAAAGTCTACCCTATGTGCATATTAAATAACTGGCAACAAGAAGTCCTGCAAGCAGCTGTGCTTTTAAAAAAACAAGCATTTGCAATGCAATAGTGTGAAGTTGGCATGGTATATGCTGTCCACTAGTTATAATGGGCACCCTGTACCAGTCCAAACAACCCCTTATTGATGATAGGTTAAAGACAACCTTTATTGAAAGCTATCCTAGTGGTAGCTATGGAGAGCAGCCTTCAGGCTAAGTCTTGAAGGAATGTACTACAACAAACATGATGGACGGAATGCTGACAATGCAGACATTCTCCCCCAGTCAAGAGATCTGGGTTAAATCCATCGTTCTTTTGCCCACTACGCCACCCCAGTTCAGACATGGCCATATGCAAATCAATCTTGACCCTGTGCCTCATGGGAACAGTCCAGCCCGAACTGCCAAGCCATGTCTTCCCTGGACCGGAATCAAGCATCCTAGGACCGGTTTCTGGCTATCAGCTGTCAGCCAGGATAGCTTGACTCCAGTGGCGTAGTGAGCACGGGACCCACGTCTGGGCATACCCATCCCACTTGGGGCAAAAAGCGTTACAACAAACAAATGATGGACAGAATGCTGACAATGCAGACATTCTCCCCCAGTCAAGTGAACTGGCTTGGCAGTTTGGGCTGGACTGTTCCCATGGGGCACAGGGTCAAGACTGATTTGCATATGGCTGGGTTCAAACTGGAACTGCATGGTGAGCAAAAAAACGATGGATTTAGGCCCAGATCTCTGTACTGGGTGAATGTATGACATTGTTCTGCATTCTGTCCATCAATTGTTGTTTTTGCATTTGTCTCCCCGAGTGAGAAGGGTATGCCCAGACGTGGGTCCCTTGCTCTCCATGCCACTGGAATCAAGCTATCCTAGCTGAAAAGGGGTGAAACCCCGAAACCGGTCCTAGGATGCTTGTTTCCAGTCCAGGGAGGACCTGGCTTGGCAGTTTGGGCTGGACTGTTCCCATGAGGCACAGGGTCAAGACTGATTTGCATATGGCTGGGTTCAAACTGGAACGGCATGGTGAGCAAAAAAACGATGGATTTAGGCCCAGATCTCTGTACTGGGGTGAATGTATGACATTGTTCTGCATTCTGTCCATCAACTGTTTTTGCAATTGAAGGAATGTACAGCAGCTTGTTTTATCAGTCTATAATCTCCTGAATGGCTAAATGAAAGGCAACCACACCAGATAAATATATATAATATATATTTATTTCTAAACACACCCTCCTAGTCTCTTTATGAGGCTAGAGGTTAAAACACAAGTTACACTTCAAACATTACAGTAAAATAGCACAAATACACGTCAGGCCCTAGGGGTGAGCAAAACCATATACTAAAATAGTGGTACAAGAAACCACGACTTAACTAGACACAAGGCCTAGAGCCTGTAGAATCGCTGGGACCCCAAGGAACCACTCATGGTAGTGACACAGAGGACCCACGGGGGTCGTGTGCAGTGTGAGAACACAGCCGCGAGCTAGCGTTAGCTTCTAAGGGGAAAGTCAGTTAGATTTTTAAAGATTAGGGACACTTAGAAAGGAGTCGGGACCAAACCCTTTGGGACTTAGGAAGTTCTAGGGCCAACACCCACGGGAGCACCAGAGTACTCGTGTTACCTCACTCAGGGAAGCCGGGTGCATAAGTGTCGGGTCGCGTCGTCGATTTCAATGGGAGCTGGCAAAGAAGTGCTGCTGCCGGGAAGGTGCGAAGTGCCCGAAGAGATCCAAGCCTGGATCGAAGTCGAGAAGAACCTGAAAGCAGATGGGATAGAGTCTGGGTCACTAGCCAGTGACCAGGACGACGATAGGCGGATGCCCACAGATGGGTGATTTCAGGTGAAGCTTGACTCTTCAGCCACGAGGACCAGGAGGCATCGAGGACGACCAGGAGCTGGATTTGAGCTGTCCCACAAAGGATGTCAAGTGCTGCAGCGTCGGTGCCCGGATTGGACACAAGAAGTCTTGGCAACAGCAACCCATGCAGAAAGAAGAAATGCTTTGGTGCAGACCAGCAAGGTCTGAGGGACTCACCACTTTGTAGGGAGTCAGGGCACGTCTGGAGCAACCATGGAAGTCCAAGGAAAATCAAAGTTGCCTTCACAGGGACCCACCAGTCGATGGACCAGGGATCGCGAAGGAGCCTCGAGAGGAAACACAAAATGGCGGCCCACTCGGGGTGACTAGGCTGACAATCTTCAGTGGATTCTCTGCTCGAGGTGGGGGCTGCAAGTAACCCCAATCACGACTTCAAGAGACGTCGAGAAGTCAATGCACTTGCAAAAGTGCACAGTGACCAGGAGTTCGGGTTCCGCGCTACTCACGAGGACAGCGGGTCTAAGCTTTGCTGGGGACTCTGGTTAGCCTGAGAGGTCTGGAAATCCTCTTCCTGGGCTGCAAATACTTCGGAGTCCGGCGGGAGCTTCGGAGATGCAGAACGGCAAAATGCTTCGTTGGTGCCTGCCCAGCAGGGGAGTCACTCCTTGACCCCAAGGGAGATTGTCAGTCCTCTAGTCTTTAGTAGAGCGTCGAAGTTCCAGGATTCAGCTTCAGAGTTTCGTCCAGGGATATCTAAAATTCTGGTTACAGAGGTTCCTTACTTATACCCAAGGAAGGGGGTGGACTAGCTCTAGGGACCCACCTATGGGAGGGTTTGGAAAGAGGGGTGGCTACACCCATTTTATTTGTCCAGTTACGCGCCAGAGCAGGGGCTGGAAGCCCCTGAACCGGTTTCAGCTGGGACACCAAATGTGCCCCCAGTGCAGGACTTCAAAGCACTCTGAGTGCACCCACCCAGCCCCAATACACTAAATCCTGTCTGGGAGGTGGTGTCCAGGCATCCCCTGCCGGAGTTTGTCAGCAAGAGGCAAGACACATGTCTGTGGCTGCAGCATCCATTTGGTGATGCCAGGGCTCTGTTAGATTTCTACCGGGTATACCAGTACTGCCATGTCTCTCCCTCTAGAAGGGTGGGGTCATATCCTCACTTCAGGAATTGATGTGGGGTATGACTCCAAGGTGTTTGACACCAAACACGACATGTTTCCGTGCAGCCAGTCCAAAGTTAGCATTAACCGTTTAAGATATAATGCACTTAAGAGTATATGGTCAGGCTGCACCACTGACAACCCCAGGGAAAGAGATCCCGAAGGCTGCAGAGGGGCTCAGCTCATGCTTGGGCACCCTCTCACATATAACCAAGCACCCTGCCTTCAGTATTTATAAAGCCTGCCATAGGGGTGACTGATGGGTTACTATGTGCAGTGATAGGTGAGGTATAGTGAACCTATACCTCAGTAAGGGGTACATGCACCACCTTACCCAGGCTGCAGTAGCAGACCTGTGATGTCATTTTGAAGGGCTTTCCAGGGGTGGCACAATACATGCTTCAGCCCCTGCTAGGCCTCTGGGGTACACAGTATACCATATACTAGGGACTCACAAGGGTACCCCAGAATCCAATCTGGAGTGTACCTAAAGTACATGCAATCAATTTAGAGAGGAAGCAGCTAGGCTGGGGTCCTGAATAGCAGGGCCCCAGCCAGACTAAAGTCGAAAAACAGTAAAACACCAGCAAAAAGTGGGGGTAACCATACGAGGCAGATCCTACTCTCCTACAAATAGGTTTCGCATTATTGAAAGTTTGAGCTATTGGAACTGCATTATTTGCAACACCAATAGGCCAAACTTTCTGTAATGCGAAACCTATTGCTTTGCAAATGCTGGTTTAATCCTGATCTTACTGACGGGGTCCCACGACGTTCTTCGGCAGGCTAGTGGCCTTTAAAAGAGGGCCTAAATGTTCCCCCCTCAAGTTAACCACATGGATAGACGCTGCATCTGTGGGTGACAGGAGGGTGTGCGAGCAAGGAGTCAAGAGATCGCCAGAGTAGGCCAACCAAAAGATTCAACTGGTGATGTATGCTGGGAGGGAACCAAGCAAGAAAGGCGGGACGGATGCAAAATATTAACCAACCTGAGAAAAGGAAATTTCCAAAAGCAGCACAACAAAGTCCCCGATAGCCCATATAATGAATACAGCATGCCTTGCAGAACCACGCATGTGCTGCCCAGGTTCCACCTAAAAAACGCTAACAAGGCCACCCCTTGAAGGAACATGGCTAAGTTGCTACCTATGTAGACAGGTAGGTGACCAATCAATGCAGCACCATCATACTAGTCGCAAGAAGTAATGGCACTTATGTTTGAATGCGTTATTTGCAAAGCAGAAACCTAGCAATAAGGCAGCTGAGGATAATTTTTGATTTAGAAAAAAGCATCACAAAGTGGATGGAAGATCAATCCCACATTCAATTGTGAAAATTGAGGTTGGAAAAGTGCAAATGGCAATTTACTGTGTCTTGGTTTTTAAATTAGTTTTTTTTGTTTTACTTTTTTTTGTTTTTAAACATACTTTATTGGTTTCCTTAAGATTACAACTTCCGCCATTATAAGTATACATCATAACATACCAATACCGACAGATTCAGCAAAGAAGCTCCAAAATAGAAAGCGGTGAGACAGATAGCTATGAGTTACCAATGGACGAATCCAGCACGTGTAACCTGTAAGTGTTCGAGTTGTTGCAGCATCCATAATTCTGTAATATCTTGCCTCTCACCTCCCAACCAACAATTCTACATTTAGTCCACCTCTGCGGAGGCGAGGAACCGCACAGTAAAGATACCTGAACAACAATGTCTGAGTTCAACACCGTGGAGAGTCCATTATCTTCAACGTTTATCACCCGGCGTTTCGTTTAATTCGCATTATCAAAACCAACTTTAGAAAATTCCCCCCTCCCACGCCCTTCCCCCAACCCAACTCCCCACCCCCCCCCCTCTGCCGGGTCAACGTAACTCAAGGTCCATGTATCGAAGTACTCATACGGGGCCACCTTTTATCTCACTCCCCTGTCCTGGGGGCTCCCCCTCTCCAATGGACATCTCCGCTGCGCTGTATCATAAAGCCATCCGTGCTGCACGGACCGCCTTCTACGCCGACAAAATTGAAACTAGTCCCACCCCCGCGAAAGAAATTTTCAAACTCGTACAAGAACTACAGAGCAGTAAAACACCCCCCCCTATGATCTCCTCTGAGCAACAGTGCGAAGAACTTGCTAAGTTCTTCGTTGACAAAGTGCAGAAAATTTACACTTCCTTCCCCCAGCATGACCCTAATACCATTAGCTACCCCTCCGTTTCTCTTAGCCACTCGACTCTGACCTACATCCCAGAAATCTCCAAAGACACTCTTATTACACTCTGCAATAAAGTCAAGTCTGGCTCCCCCGCAGACCCTATGCGCCCGGCCCATTTCCTTGACTCTATCAACTTCTTTCTACCAGCGCTAACCGCCATCCTGAACCTCTCCTTTACTTCAGCGTGTGTACCATCTGCCTGGAAGCAAGCGTGGGTTTCCCCTATCATCAAGAAACCCACCCTAGATCCATCTAAACCGGAGAACTTTCGCCCAATCTCCCTGCTTCCATGGCTTTCCAAACTCGCTGAAGCACATGTTAACAGCGCTCTATCCCAACATATGGTCAATAACAACATTCTGGACCCATCACAAAATGGGTTCAGACCAGGCCATAGTACTGAGTCTGCTCTTTTAGCCACCACAGAGCACCTCCGGACGATCTTGGATGCCGGTCAAGGTGCTGCGCTGATCCTCCTGGATCTCAGCGCGGCCTTTGACACGGTATCCCATGTCATCCTTCTTAAACGTCTGGAAACCTTTGGAGTAACGGGCCACGCCTTGGAGTGGTTCAGATCCTTCCTCAAAAACAGGTCCTTCCGAGTCTCTGCCCCCCCCTTTCTATCTAAACCCCACCCTATTGAACAGGGTGTCCCACAGGGCTCTGCGCTAAGCCCCTCTCTTTTTAATCTTTATGTTCAGCCACTAGCGGCAGTAGCCAAAGAATGGGGCTTGACATTGGTATCGTACGCTGACGATACACAACTGGCCATTGCCCTTTCAGACGGACCTTCCAACCTTTCCTCTAATTTTAAAAACGGACTCTCTGCGGTCGCCCAATGGATGACCACAAACTGTTTACAACTCAACGGCGGAAAAACAGAGGTGCTTCTCCTTGGCAAAAACACCAGCCTTTGGAATGAGCACTGGTGGCCATCCTCCCTTGGTACCATCCCTCCTCCCAAAACCCTAGTGAAAAACTTGGGTGTCTGGATGGACGACTCACTCAACTTTCGAGCTCACACCAAGAAAGTTGCCGGCACCTGCATTGGCTTACTGAGAAGCCTTAGCCATATACTAAATTTCTTTGACGCAAAGACCCGCCAACTCATCATCCAAGCCACCATTCTCTCGCGTCTGGACTATGCCAATGTACTCCTTCTTGGCGCCAACAAATGTGAGTTAGCACGACTCCAACGCGTGCAGAACTCGGCCGCTAGAACTCTGGTCGGCCTTCCCCGTAGATGCTCAGCCAGAGCAACCATCAGGAAACTGCATTGGCTTCCGGTTGACTCCAGAATCAAGTTTAAGACCCTAATCACAACCTTCAAAATTTTCAAACTTAATACTCCCCCTCTGCTTCAACCCCTTCTCACTCCCTATGCGCCGTCACGGAACCTGAGATCTTCCAACCAAAACCTTCTCTGCGTCCCACGCATAAAACTCTGCCGCATGGGCGGACGCTCCTTCAGGTTCCTGGGAGCCAAGATGTGGAACGAACTACCACATCATATTCGCGAGATAGACAACCTATCTGCTTTCCGGAAGGCAGTGAAAACTCTTCTATTCCCTTGCCCGTAAACTTTCCTCCGTCCTCGGACCCTCTAGCTCAGGATCGGATCTGGGTTTCAGCGCCGGGACGCCTCATTGCCGGGGCAGCTGTTGCGCTTCACCAAAACAATAAGATAAGATATAGTGACTTGGGAGGCCTGTCCCGCTATTTCCTGCATCATTGCTCCCCATGCCAGTAGCACCTCAAGCAGTTTGGCATCCCTCCTGGTGCTCCGTATGTGCCCCTCCTCGGCTAGGGCCCACTCCCATAAATCTGACCTCCACTTTGCCAATAGCAGTCCTTGCTGTTAACCAGTGGATTGATATACGCCTCTTGGCTATAACTAGCCCCAGGATCAGAAACCGCCTGCTTATCTTGCGTTTCGGGTCCCGTGGAATCAAGCCTAGTAGACATACGCGGGGATCCAATGCAATAGTCCATCCGGTTATCCGGGTCAGTTCACCAAGAACCGCCCCCCAGTACGTCTGGATCGATGGGCACGTCCAAACCACATGCAGAAAATCTGCTTGATCATAACGACACCTGGGATATTGGGGGTCTCTGGAGCCATCAATGGCGTGCAACCTTCTACGGGAGAGGTACGTCATATGTATTATGTTGTACTGGATTTGCTTAAAGCGATTGCTCACTGCCACCTTCCGCACACTCTCGTGTATCCTTACCCAGTCTCGCGGCGTAAGCTCCTGTGGACACACCTGCTGCCATTTTTCTTCAATTTTTAGGGGGCCGGTCTTTTTATCATCCCTTAACGCCCTATAGAGGTGAGTAACACATTTTCGCCCTCCCGCCATGGCAATCATAGTGACCAGAGTCTGGGTGTGCCCCGGGGCCTCCGGAAACTTAGGCCACAATTGTCGTGCCGTTGCCACTATTTTTGCATATTGCAGAAACTGCCCTGCCCCCAACTCAAAGGCAGTCACTGCCTCCTGATACGTGATAAATTTAGTGTCCGGGTGCAGGTCGGCCAACAACAGGCAGCCCCCTGACTTCCATGCCTCTGTCGACATTACCTGGTCAATCTGAGCAAAGGGCGGCAGGTGCCAGAGGTCGGCCTCCGGGGGGAAAAGGTCGGTCCTGAATAATTTTGCAAGCCACTCTATTCCAAATTGCAGCCCCAAGCCGCACCAGAGGCAGACCGGGCGCCTCCAGCCTCCCAGCCCGCCACAACAATGCCCCGAGCAGTCGGTCCCCGTACGTACCTGCCAGCAGGGACCTCTTCCAAGAGGGATCCACGTCCAACCAGGCTATGGCATGTTGCAATTGCGATGCAAAGTAGTAAAGCTCCAAATCAGGGATCTCCAAACCCCCTCTACCCAAACTACGTTTCAGGACTTCTAAACTGACCCTGCATCGCTTCCTGTTCCATAACAGTTGGACCAGCAGTGAATCGAGTTCCCGAAAAACCCGGTGTGGAATTTCAAACAAGCATTTGCAATGCAATAGGTCTCGCAATTATAAGAGTTTGTGCTATTGGCATTGTAAAATTACAATTCCTTTTATTTATGTTTTGGTCTTAAAACAAACAAAAGGCATTGTCATTTACAATGTCAGTAGCATAAACTCGCATAAAAGCAGTGTGGGGAGTGCAGCAGTGTGGGGAGTGCAGCAGTGTGGGGCGTGCAGCATTGTGCGGCGTGCAGCATTGTGCGGCGTGCAGCAGATGTGGGCAGTGTGCGGCGTGCAGCAGTGTGCGGCGGGCAGCAGTGTGCGGCGGGCAGCAGTGTGCGGCGGGCAGCAGTGTGTGGCGGGCAGCGTCATGCAGCAGTGTGTGGCTTGCAGCAGTGTGTGGCGTGCTGCAGTGTGTGGCGTGCTGCAGTGTGCGGCGTGCAGCAGTGTGCGGCGTGCAGCAGTGTGCGGCGTGCAGCAGTGTGCGGCGTGCAGCAGTGTGTGGCGTGCAGCGGCATGCAGCAGTGTGTGACATGCAGCAGTGTGTGGCGTGCTGCAGTGTGTGGCCTGCAGCAGTGTTTCGTGTAGCAGTGTGCGGTGTGCAGCATTGTGCGGCGTGCAGCAGTGTGCGGCGTGCAGCAGTGTGCGGCGTGCAGCAGTGTGCGGCGTGCAGCAGTGTGTGGCGTGCAGAAGTGTGTGGCGTGCAGAAGTGTGTGGCGTGCAGCAGTGTGTGGCGTGCAGCAGTGTGTGGCGTGCAGCAGTGTGTGGCGTGCAGCAGTGTGTGGCGTGCAGCAGTGTGTGGCGTGCAGCAGTGTGTGGCGTGCAGCGGCATGCAGCAGTGTGTGGCGTGCAGCAGTGTGTGGCATGCAGCAGTGTGTGGCGTGCATCAGTGTGTGGCATGTAGCAGTATCACGGTTGCAGCAGTGTGCGGCGTGCAGCAGTATGTGGCATGCAGCAGTGTGTGGCGTGCAGCAGTGTGGCGGCGTGCAGCAGTGTGTGGCGGCATGCAGCAGTGTGTGGCGGCATGCAGCAGTGTGTGGCGGCATGCAGCAGTGTGTGGCGGCATGCAGCAGTGTGTGGCGGCATGCAGCAGTGTGTGGCGGCATGCAGCAGTGTGTGGCGGCATGCAGCAGTGTGTGGCGGCGTGCAGCAGTGTGTGGTGGCGTGCAGCAGTGTGTGGTGGCGTGCAGCAGTGTGTGGCGTGCAGCAGTGTGTGGCGTGCAGCAGTGTGTGGCGTGCAGCAGTGTGTGGCGTGCAGCAGTGTGTGGCGTGCAGCAGTGTGTGGCGTGCAGCAGTGTGTGGCGTGCAGCAGTGTGTGGCGTGCAGCAGTGTGTGGTGTGCAGCGGCATGCAGCAGTGTGTGGCGTGCATCAGTGTGTGGCATGTAGCAGTTTTGGCCTTTAAACAACATGTCCTCCCCATTTGTAGGGTTTCTGTGCTCTGTGTTAGGCAGGCTAACCATTCAAACCTGCTCTGTAAAGCTTCAACATGATAAAAGCCCCGGCACCTCTTTGGTTACAAATTAAGCACTAGGAAAGTGGCTGTAGCCAAGACACTATTGAATTTTAGTTTATATGCTCTGTGTTACGCAAACTAAATAAAGACATATACAGTGTAAAGCTGCTGCCTCATCAAAACACCGGCACTTCCTTTGTTACAAATTAAGCACTAGGAGGGTGGCTGTAGCTACGTGTTTGCAGCTACACACAAATAAAAATAATAACGTAGCTCCACTTTAGGTCATATTTATGTTTGTGTCTATAGAAATATCAACTAATTTGTCCACAATCACAGGCTATTAAGCATATTCAGACATTAAAACCTGGTTTCAAAACTCGTAGGTTAGCAGTAGTGGACTTTAAAGAACATCCCCTCCCCATTTTTCCGGTTTGTGTGCTCTGTGTAAGGCAGGCTAAACAAAACATGCTGTGTAAAGTTGCCACCTAATCAGAGCCCCGGCACCTCCTCTGTTACAAATTAAGCACTGGGAAAGTGGCTGTAGCCAAGCCACTATTAAATTACAGTTTATGTCCACTGTGTTACGCACAATAAAAAAAAAGTATGGCGTGCAGCAGTGTGTGGCGTGCATCAGTGTGTGGCATGTAGCAGTGTCACGGTTGCAGCAGTGTGCGGTGTGCAGCAGTGTGCGGCGTGCAGCAGTGTGCGGCGTGCAGCAGTGTGTGGCGTGCAGCAGTGTGTGGCGTGCAGCAGTGTGTGGCGTGCAGCAGTGTGTGGCGTGCAGCAGTGTGTGGCGTGCAGCAGTGTGTGGCATGTAGCAGTGTCACGGTTGCAGCAGTGTGCGGTGTGCAGCAGTGTGTGGCGTGCAGCAGTGTGTGGCGTGCAGCAGTGTGGCGTGCAGCAGTGTGGCGTGCAGCAGTGTGTGGCGGCATGCAGCAGTGTGTGGCGGCATGCAGCAGTGTGTGGCGTGCAGCAGTGTGTGGCGTGCAGCAGTGTGTGGCGTGCAGCAGTGTGGCGTGCAGCAGAGTGTGGCGTGCAGCAGAGTGTGGCGTGCAGCAGTGTGTGGTGTGCAGCGGCATGCAACAGTGTGTGGCGTGCAGCAGTGTGTGGCGTGCAGCAGTGTGTGGCATGTAGCAGTTTTGGCCTTTAAACAACATGTCCTCCCCATTTGTAGGGTTTCTGTGCTCTGTGTTAGGCAGGCTAACCATTCAAACATGCTCTGTAAAGCTTCAACATGATAAAAGCCCCGGCACCTCTTTGGTTACAAATTAAGCACTAGGAAAGTGGCTGTAGCCAAGACACTATTGAATTTTAGTTTATATGCTCTGTGTTACGCAAACTAAATAAAGACATATATATACAGTGTAAAGCTGCTGCCTCATCAAAACACCGGCACTTCCTTTGTTACAAATTAAGCACTAGGAGGGTGGCTGTAGCTACGTGTTTGCAGCTACACACAAATAAAATAATAACGTAGCTCCACTTTAGGTCATATTTATGTTTGTGTCTATAGAAATCTCAACTAATTTGTCCACAATCACAGGCTATTAAGCATATTCAGACATTAAAACCTGGTTTCAAAACTCGTAAGTTAGCAGTAGTGGCCTTTAAAGAACATCCCCTCCCCATTTTTCCGGTTTGTGTGCTCTGTGTTAGGCAGGCTAAACAAAACAACATGCTGTGTAAAGTTGCCACCTAATCAGAGCCCCGGCACCTCTTCTGTTACAAATTAAGCACTGGGAAAGTGGCTGTAGCCAAGCCACTATTAAATTTCAGTTGATGTCCTCTGTGTTACGCAAAATTAAAAAAAAGTGTAAAGTGTAAAGCTTCTGCCTCATTAAAACACCAGCACTTATTTGTTACAAATTAAGCACTAGGTGGGCGGCTGTAGCTACGTGTTTACAGCTACACACAACAAGTAACATGATACCTACAACAAGTTAGGACTATTGGCTTTGTCAATCGTTGTTAGTTGCATAAGATAAATTAGCAGTAACTGTGGCTTGTATATAATATTGAAAAAGCATCCACTTGAAGCCCTAGTGACACCACGACAATGTTACTGCTCCTGAGTTACAAAAAGAGGCACAAGAATCCAGAGCAGACATGGCGAGTAAGTTGGCTGAAGAGGTGGGGGTGGCAAATGGTGTTCACGGGCGCTTTGATGTCCTCAGTGGCCGCGCGGCTCACTGAAAACATCAAAGCGCCCTCGAAATGTAAGTGATCGGCTGTGTGACAGGCGAAAGTGAAAGACGAGTGCTTTCAGGCTGCCAAATGGTGCGCGCGCCCGGCACACATGCACAGTAGTTGGCGGCCTGAAAGCACTCGTTTGCACTTCCAAAAGTGCTTACTATAAGTCTCGCCAGAGCAGCGCTAAAGCGCTGTCTCAGGCGAGACCTAAAAAGGAACCTTGCATGGTATAGAGGCATCAGGGCAGGACTACCATCTTTATGAGTGCAATCTTTCCCATCAGGGAGAAGTTAAGAGAATTCCAAAAGGTAATCCTACCCTGCAACCCACGGATTATCTTCCCCATATTACGCTGATAAAACCCCGCCTCGGACCTATCGAGCCATATCACTGGTAGCGGATCGTGTCCTCCGCCCATGGAAGTTCCAGCACTGGTTGATGGTACCCCCCCAGTCGATCTTCGTGTCAATCGTGTAGAGCTGTGACTTCGTTCCGTTAATATAGAGTCCCCAACTGCAGACCGTCTTCTCGCACTCAGTCAGGGACCCTCGGGGCAGGACGGGGGGGGGGGGTGGGTACCGATGCCAACTTCTGCAAAAATAGTAAGATTCCGCCAGGATTACTGCAGGATTTTGTCATACGGGGCAGGAGCTATGCCGAGATGCGTCTAGCTGGCCATGCTGTCAGGCCACGCCCCCCTTACTGTGTCTTGGTTATGAATGTTTACAGGGTAAATATTTAAAGAACAGACAATTATATTTTCTCATTCATTTTATTATAATACTTTTACAAAACGAGCAGATTAGCGGTTGGACTTGGCCACACGTTCCAGCTCATCTTTTTTCTTAATGGCGTAGGAGTTGGAAGAACCCTGAAATAGAAAAGGGAAGGTTACAAAATGGATTGCACATACTGGTACATCATACAGGAGATAATACAGAAAATCAATTCCCACAAGATGAAGGTTCTGATGTACGGTAACAAAATCTCCCCCCGGTGGCCATCAGAGCTGTGACCAACACCCACAGACCAAGCTAGAAACCTGGAAATCCTCCTAGATGGCAAACTCTCCAAGTCAACGCAGTGAGTACCTCCTGCTGCCACATCCTACGTGAAAACTCCAAGTGGCTACCGAAGAACACCAGAAGGACCGCCACCTAAGCACTAATCACAAGCTGGCTCAATTACCGCAATGCACTACACTGGAACATCCAAGCTACTCCTACAAAAACTCCAGGCCCTTCAGAATGGCGCCGCAAGACTCATGTTGGACCTACCACACACATCACAGAGCAAGTCTAGGAACTCCACAGACATACCGTTGCTAAATACACAATTCAAGCTACTTACTCAAACAAAGCCCTAAACAATATTGGATCAACATACCTTATGCGCTAAGAGACCTGCCGGTGATTACACGCTCTATAAATACCAGTTAACATAACTGCCTCATTCACTTCCAGCCAACCAGATACCTACGCTCTTACCTCGCTTTTGCTCACACCCCTTACATTCACAGAACAAGCATGCGCAATGCAATAGGTCTCACATTTGTTAAAGTTAGGGCTGTTGGCGTTGAAAATGGTTTTACTTTTTATTTGCCGTGGTTATTATATTGGCATAGCACTACTGCCAATGGTATAAAAAAAGTCATTTTCAACACCAACAGCTCTAATTTTAAAAAATGAGATACAGATTGCATTAGAAATACAATCGGTCTTGCATTTGTTTGAGTTATTGGCATAAATGCCAATGTTTTTTTTACCTTGCCATGTTGCAGGACCATATGTGCCCCAAAAAGTCCCATGGGTCCTCTTTTGGTCACATATGGTACAGCACCCTGCAAGAGATATGGTGAATGCACCCTACCCATAATGCATTGCATGCTAGACAGTATCACAAGTAAATTCAAAAAGCTATGTCCATATATACAATTAGTAGCTTTGAAATGTGACAAAATAATTAGATTAATTCCAGATTAGGTTGTACTGTGTGTGGAGCTGACGAAGGGACATTTGCAGGTGGTCTCAAAAGCGAGATGTGCTGGTGAGTAAAGTAACCACTGCCAGCCATGCTTAGGAGCAAGGTGGTACTACGGAGGGGCTACTAAGCCTATTAACCAATGAAAGGCTACCATTTGCAAAGGACAGGAGCCAATTAAAAAGATGGGCGGAAAGTGGGCAGAACATTATGCCCATGTCCTGAATACAACAGGTCTCGAAGAGATAGCACAAGCGCTGCTAAGGAGAGTCCTAAACAAAAAACAAAAAAACAGGATTTTGCTTCTTCTACATTGCACCCAAAACATGGAACCTCCCCCCAGCACATTAGGGCCTCATCCTCACATCTTGAGTTCCGCAAGAAGCTGAAGACTTGGCTCTTCGAATAACTTTGCAGGTTCATTTGCCCTCTCACCTGCTCAAGCGCTCGAATACCCCCACGGGTGAATAATGCATTTCACAAGTCTAACACCTGCTCTGTACCAGGAAACTCTCGCTGGAGATAGTGCGCTTAATATACAAAACGTACAAAGACCACAAGTAATACAACTGCTGTAGGACAAATGACAGGTGTAAACTTCAGCCTGGGCAAGACTGGATCTGTGACTGTCAAGTAACATCACTAACTCACTGACCTAGCTTACTGAAAGCAAAATTCTTTCCACTCACTGGGAGAACGGGAAAAATACAAAATTAACTTAGGGAGAGAAAGATGGGAGAAGTAGTGACTGAGGTCATTAGAGCAGAAAACTGCTTTATGACGGGAGGTTGCTACTTAACAGATCATGGTTAAGTAAATGTGCATCCAATAGTCCCTCGGTATGGATAATATAATTCATTATGCGCAGGTCCAAGCAGATGCTACTTTAAGCCAACCATTTGTGATACAGGTGAAAACTCTGTACACTTCACCCACATTTTTCAGCTCAGCCACCTAAATAGAATGCTTTTCTACCACACTTACCTTCACTACTTCAAGAAATAGGGAAGTCTCTGTATGAATCTGGAAAAAGCTAGCAGATAGAAACTTCTTCTCAGACTAAAAGCTCAAAGAGAAAAGTTTATCCTTCTCTAAAAAGGCCTCAACGGTAACACCTCCCACCCCCCACATATCAGATAGTCAAAATGCACTACGAGTCCTTATGCAAACTAAGGCAACCATGGGGAGGAACTCAAGGAAATGTGTCAAATTCAGTAATAAGTTGGGGTAATGCATTTCCCCATTTATTTATTAAGGACACATTGGATGTTAACTTTACCCGTGAAACAATATAGAACTCAAGTTCTGTGGCCAGTTTTCCTTTAACCATACGTACTTTTATTACGTGGAGGAAAAGTACTGATATGTATTGCACCTATGTATTAAAATGGAACAAATTGCTTTCAGCAGTAGCAAACACGCAATACAGGCTCTTTTTGGTAAAGAAAACCAAGAAAGCACAATAAAACCAGGCTCCTACCAGTTTGATCAGAAAATAACTTAGTTGTCTCTATTCTTAGATTTGAAGGTGTCAGTTGAAGAAATAAAACACTCCCAAAATTCATTCACTAAGGAGCTAAACTAATTTAAGTCTGAGAATAAAACATGCAAACCAATTAGCAATGTCAGAGGGTGATATGAAATCTGCAAGAAGATGTGCATTCGTCGGAATGATTAAAAGATTAACTTTCTCACAATACATCACTCCAAGCATTCCTTACGTAAACCTCACACCCAGCACTCAATGAACAGAGCTGGCCAGAGATGTAGTATCAGTTTCTACGGGTGAGTAAAAACGCATCGACAAGAAATAATGTACACAGCAACAGTATCGTAGCATATTAACACACTGGAAGGTTTGGGTGGAATATAAAGCAAGTATGGGAGAAGATGGGAAGCAGAGGATAGCATACAGATTTCAAGCAGTGTATTAGGAGTACAGATAACATGAAGTTAAAAATCATCTGGCTTGGGGACGGTATTAGGGCCAGAGTGCCTGGAGAGATTTTACAGAATCCTTGTAGGGAATACAGACCTTTATATTGAGGAATAAAATATAGAGGACCTGCCAGCCTGGGGTTACAGGAGTCAAGTTTGCCAAGTATAAGCAAGGAGATCACAGTTCTGGTTGTGTTGAGAAAGATTGTTGACTTGCTTTAAAATTATAGGTAGGGAACACGGGTGCAGTGGCATCTTCGTAACATTAAAAGGAGGTGGACCACAGAGATGGACTAATTGATTTGACTCCACCGATATTATTGAGATTCTCCTGCAAAGATAGTATGGGGTGAGTTCCTAATTTGTATAATGGTCTTTTTCAAAGTTAATAAGATCCCAAGTAACCATTATCTATGGTACTATATATGTTCCTGAAATCAGGACACAATTTACCAATACTAGCAGTTTCACAACTTTGATTGTGATGGAATGTAGAATGCACTGAACCAAATTAATTAGTTTAGGTCCACACACGTCAAGATTGAATTTAATTGAATTTATTATTCACTTTTAAATTTATGGTTGTTCTCGTGGATAAAGTCACTTTTTTAACGGAGTCCTGAGGAAGGTGTTAAGAATTCTAAGATACACCGAAACGCGTCGACACATGGACAAATAATGCATGGTTTTAAAAGTTGGTGTACTGTAAAGAATATATACGAAAATAGGGTAGTATGGTCACTAATGTTTGAACTATAGCACTGCTTGGAAAAAGAATAATATTTGATGTAAATGACTTATCGTGCTGCATTTGTAAATGTGTTTATTTTAAAATTGTTAAGCGCTTATGAAAAAGTGTGATTACAGACTGTGTATAGATTATAACAAAGGCTTTTAATAGAATGTATTTTAAATTAAGTGCCTTGAAACTGACCCTTTGGTCTGTAATGTTTGGAATAAAGCAAAACTTTATCAAAATAAAATGTGTTCTGACACTTAATGTTTAGAAAAGAAAAAAAATTCTGGTTCTGTGCAAACTATTAGAGATATTTGAAATAGAAGTGGATTTTGACACAGAAGGGAATTTCATTTTTTGCTCAGTCATGCTAATTTTGCCTCAACGACAACTTTAATAAAATGGATGTCTAACCCTGCACATTCGCTTATTATTCCTCTAGTACATGGTCAAGTGAAGTCATGTTTATTTCCATTGACTACGCTCTTACTGTTCACAAAGAAAACATTTCCAACATGGGCTCAGTAACGTTGAAACCACTCAAGCTCTTTCCCGCTAGCTCACTGAACTGTATTCGTTCACAGTACATAGCTGTTCCTTTTGTTTCTAGTTTGTCCTGCCATCTTAAGATGACATTAACATAGAAGGGCTGAATCAATATTCATATAACGGAGAGTGCTTAAATGTAAGGAAATATGACATTTAATAAAACGGTGCTCCGATTTCTAGAAATTGGTTATCCTTTTGCTCACACCATGATGAATTTGCAGTTAACATTTTCTACAATAACGCTCAAATTTGGGGATGAGCCACAGACCTTTCCGATGCTGCTAGGGATGCTAATTTTGCTCCTCATTTGGGCGATAGAATTTTTCTTTTTTGCCTATTCTGTATTCTTCTATTGCCAAGAGCCTTCATGGCAATGCCTATACATCTTAATTAAATTTGTTTTAATTCTGCCCTAAAACTCAGTTGAGTCGGCACTCACTTAACTATTGTGTGTAGTGCCTTTTCTTTTAATACCCTGCTTCAAGAGATAAAGATTTAACATCGTCCCTGACCCATCCACCCGTGGGCATGCTATTGAGGTATTTTTGGGGTCCAAGAATTTAGGGCTTCGCTCACTAGCACTTGTATTATAATAGTCCAAGTGTAAACCTACTTTAAAAACATCATGAGGCAACAGATCGTTAGCTTTCAAATCCTCACTCACAATAAAGTTTCTAATCCTCCGACACTGGGTTGAACACCATATTCTAGAGTGAGAAACTGTCACATCCTCAGATCTATTGATACGTCCAGTATTTCCAAGCAAAGGGATTATTCAGACCGAAAAATAGAACTGAAAAAGCCTGGTGGCTTCAAACTTGCTGTCTTAGAAATGAAATGTAAAGGAAGTTATCAGCTTTCAAAGCACAATCTTGTGCAACAATGGCAAATACAGCACCCAAGGGTGGAACTGTGCACAATGTTGAATACATAGAAGCAGATCGTACAGAGCAGAGTGAAAAGCACCAGATAAATACATATAAAGAAAACAGCCAAATGAATGGAATTGTTCTAACAAACAAGTCCTCAAAAACTCCATAATGCATCACTATTACTGGAAAAATGTAGTCTGGTCAAAACGGAAGGGTAAAGTTGTTCTTCCAAAAGTCTTCTTTGTAAGAGCCTGTTGCTTAGGAGAAAACTATATGGGCAATTAACATATCAAGGATTCATATTAGGCATTGCAGGACTTCGGAGTTCATACATTAGCTTAAAGTGTACTAGTGTATAAACATTAGCTGTGAACTACAATATTGACACCTACACAAGTTCAGACTAGTCACAAGTTACTTAATGCTTTCGGAATTTGCTCTATGATGTAGATAGTTACTGACCTGAAGCAATATCGAAGCCATTACATTAAAACCACCTAACTACTCTTGGTTGCTGGTCGGAGCAGATATTTAATCAAGAAAATGTAAAGTAAAAACTGCAGCTGGTCTGGAATACTTGGATTCACCGTTATTGCCATTTGCTGCCGTTAAAGGAGATTAAGCAGTGTTTGAGGACTATTGTTCTACATAATGTGAGGGTTTCACTGTTGTACTGATTCAAAAGAAACCAGAACCAGAGTATAGTGATGAATCTCTTAAAAAAAAAAGTCAATTTATAGACATCTACACTGCACCTTTGGTAATCACATCATACATAAGATGGTGACTTCCTCAAATTATTTTGACATCCCACGGGGTGACGATGAGCTTCTGGTCACCATGGATGTGGTCTTTATACCTCTGCATGGACCATGACATGGGTATTAAATGCACTCAACAGTTTTTGTATACTACACAGGCGAATCTATAGTTCTAGAGTGATATATTAGAACTGCCAGAGTTTGTGCTCAGAAACATTTTTTCTTTTATGAAAACACTATACCAACAAGAGAACTGTGGATGGGTTCACGATTCACACCACCGTAAGTTCTCTTTCAGGGTAACATTGAAAGAACTCTCCTCACGCCCAGACTTAAAAATGTAAACATTAGTTACCATTACGGTTGAGGTTTATTGATGTATTTAACTGGAAGAGAGACCATGCTTCCCTGAGTATCGCAAAAAAACTCAACAGAATGAATATTGAATTTACTACTGAAATCAGTAATTACAACATTACTTTTCTAGACATTTATCTGAAACGCAACATCATTAAATCGTGTTCTGCACGCTACCTCCTCGCATTCTAGGCATGAAATAAATAGTCTCTTTGCGGAATTTTAGTGGTCTTAGACTGGAGTTCTGATGCAGATTTTGAGAAGGCTGACAATGGAAACATTTTTTTACAGAGGCTCACGAAAATGATGAAAGCACACAATACAAATTCTTTGAAATCCAGAGATAATTTAATACAATAACCAGAAGAAACTGAATCAGATTATTTTTTTAAAATAAGGATTTGTCATAAATTTCATGAGTCTAATGTTCAACATTTTCAGCAGATACAGAAACTGTACACAATTTTTTAACAAAATTTATCACCAGGAAACCAGCTATTATCTTTAGGAAAGGCATCACACTGAAGAACTCATTACACCCAAATGAGACTGAAATGTACTGTATAACTTCAAAAGTACTACTTTGATTTATGTGGAAGAATTCTACAAACGTTACAATTGTATGTGCCTTGCCTATATTTTGGATAAAGAGCATTCCCGTCTGGGGTCTACTAAGAACAGGAGTATGAAATTATGGATTATGAAAACCAATACAGCCTACTTTATCTATATCGCCAATTGTGCATATTAAAAAAAAATCTGTGAGCTCCACAGAAAGACCAGTGAAAACATCTGAGCCTTCAAAAAATGTTTAAAGTATCAAATGACACTACAGAAATCTGATTGTAAATTCAGAACAATTTAGGATGGCGAAATAATGTAACCAACTTTCTATACTTCTGTTTAGAACACTTCCCGCATGTTTCCACATGCTGTACTTATCACTTCTGATTTATTTTCCATCTGTAAGAAGCATCTAGAAGTCCATTTTTAACCACTATAAACTAGAAAACCCTCTTAGCACCATTTTCCTAATATTTGATTTTGTAGATAAAGCTTTACATGTTTTGTTAAATGGCCTTGAACGCGTCGCTACCAATGTACTGTCCACCAAAGCCTTTTTTTAACGTATTTACAGACCTAACCTTTGACAGGTATTGAATCAACATATACTCCATAGAACTATATCAGCCTTAACTTTCTTTTGTCTGTGTTTGAGTCACATTTACTTGTATCATTTTCCACCATATGGCCACTACTGACATTTTCATGCCGGATGGCAATATTCTCTATCATGAGATTACTGTAGCTGTGCTTTAACTAGTTCATACCTCAATCCTTCCACAAGGATCAGGCTGCGATTCTTTTAACCTGTGTATGACTGCTCACTGTAGTTACTATAAATCTATTTTACACTCTGCTTCTTGCATCGATTTCCTACAATCGGGTTATCCTCCCCAGTCTCACTTCATTCTTGGTTTTATTCCATTTTCTTTCCCTTCACAGCACACCTGATTTCATGGTTTTACAATTAATATTGATTGTGGTAACTCTCCTGGTCAAATTTGGATGTTATAGATTTAACTAATTTATCAATCCATTCAATGTCCTTTCAAATGTTTTCTCTTTATGTAACTTTATCATGGATGCATTAACAAACTAATATAGCTTACTCAAGTTTTTCACTAATGCCTCTATTTTTGTCTCTCCTAGCCAATCCCCTCTACCCAACTCATTTTGGGTCCATTCTCTTATTTGTGATAGCCTTAAATATTCAGTGTTATTGTTAATATTCAGTGTTATTGTTTAATAATGTAACCCCTGATTAAGCAACACTATGAAGCCGTGGAACATTTTAATTGTGTTACCTACTAATTTAAACAATTTAATTAAAAAGTGAAGACCTGCAAGATCTCAGTTCTAAATTTCAATAAGCTTAAAAATGGAACAAATCGTGGTAGCCAAGTAGCATAACATCGCCGAATAGATTCCGCACTAGAATCAATCAGGGGTTTGTTAGGCGCGCTACTCACCCGTGAGGGACTCAAGGCGCGGGGGGGGGGGGGGGGGGGGGGGGGGGGTGTGTGTTCCTTTTGAGTACGTGGAAGTTGATTCCGTCGTTGAGTTATTTGGGCCCGGTGTTGTGCAGGCATTTGTAGGTGTGGGTGAGGATCTTGAATGGGATTCTTTTCTCCACGGGGAGCCAGTGGAGCGTTCGAATGTGTTGGCTGATGTGTTTGTTTCGGGGATGCCGAGGACGAGTAGGGCGGAGGTATTCTGTATAGTTTGGAGTTTTCCGAGTAGGGACTTGTTCATGCCGGCGTATAGTGTGTTTCCATAGCCCAGTCTGCTGGTGATGAGTGCATGGGCGACTGTCTTCCTTGACTCCAGGGGGATCCATTTGAAGGTCTTGCAGAGGATGTGGAGGATGCAGAATACACCATCTGGCTATACACCTAATGTACACATGGGCCTTTGTACAAAAGGCTTTGCACAGTGCACATTACTACGACTAACATAACACTGCTACGACTATTGCAAACCTAGTGCTAGAGAAACAAGGCAGCTAAAACTGCTTTATGCTCAAGATTCTCAAACAAGCACATTTGGGGGGCAATAGGAGTGAATATTGATAACATTTTACACCCTCAATTGAATGTGGCTTAACGGCTAGAGTGGTCTACCTCGGAAATGAGTGAGTCTCAGCAGGGACACTCAACACCCTGCTTCCTGGGCAAATCACAATCTATCCGCGGCTAACAGAACAAATTACCACAGCAGTCTAACGCAAATGGTGCTCATGTAAAGCGCGCTGATTGATACATTTGGGTCTGGTTTCCAAAAACTCTAGAGTTCCAGACAATGCCACAAAACCAAATGGCTCACCTTAGCAGCATTGATCAGTTCATCAGCCACACACTCTGCAATGGTTTTAATGTTTCGGAAAGCAGCTTCACGAGCCCCTGTGCACAGGAGCCATATTGCCTGCAAAGAGTAATGGGAGAGTCACATCAGAACTCAGATCAGACAGCAGGAAACGCTTGGAGAGGAGGATGGGGACTGTCTCACACTTTGAGACAGGGATGCATCTTGAACACACCCAGGATTCATCGAACAGAATGTCTGCTTTAAGTGTTCAGCCCCATTATAATCCACAGGATACACAAGTGTCTCAGCAACATTGTTAACACATTTGGAAGAACATTAAGATGGCATACAAATGTGAAAATTGCAGCAAACTGGGGGAAAACATTGTGTACCTGATTGACACGACGTAGGGGTGACACATCCACAGCCTGTCTCCTCACAGTACCAGCACGGCCAATACGTGTGGAATCTTCCCGGGGGCCACTGTTGATGATAGCATTCACGAGGACCTGGAGAGGGTTCTGCAGAACAAAACAAAAAAAAACAACAAAAAAAAGAATTATTGGGTCTTTAATACAATACAGGCCCCCAAACTACATGCAACGACCTGAGGCCATGCCATGGGGGTGGTTATTTTTGTCATTACACAAAGCACGCTCCAGTTAAAATTGTACATTTGATGACTGGCTGGACACATTTCCAGGTTGGGTGAATATCAGTCAGTCAGTAGCTTTATTTCGATTGTTACAGCATAAAAGCGACAGATAAAAAAAGCACAATCGTTTAAAATTTTGTATCTAAAAACAAGGAAAACAAATACAGGTTTTTATGCAAAAAAGGAAAAGCGAGTTAACAAATAAACAATTAAAAGTCATCAATTAAACAGTGATTAACAGCCGTTTTACCCTGATTGACCTAACCCATGACAGAAATTTCGAGAGGCTAAAAACATACAAGGCATCTGATGTTAAAATTCGAAGTGCCACAGATGAATGACTAGTGCCCAAGGCCCTACACACGGGCTTAAGCCACGTTTGCCTTGGGCTAACATAGGCCGGGCACGCAAAAAGAAAATGTTCAATTGTCTCTTTGGGAGTGAGGAGGGACAAGATGCAACTGTCTGGTAGGGCGGTTTCCAGCAAGATGTTTGGGCACGCACAGGGAGGGACCCCACTCTAAATCTAAAATAAAGGGCCCGATCATATGGCTTCCAGACCAAATCCAGGTAGAGCTCCAAACAGGGTGAGTCCTTATGCACTAAAAATTCTTCTGTGAGCCTACCATGAGAAGGATCCGTGAAATTCTGCTTCTAACCCAATTCCAATATAAGGTTTTCAAGGCTGCTTTCGGAGGGGAAGACCTGTTTACCCAAGCTTCACTAAGGCCTAGTTTGCCAAGCATAGACTTGACATCAGTAAGCCATCTGATCTTACACCAGCCTACCATCGACATCACCTCTGCTAGGCCTTTAGCATACTTGGCGAGTTCGGGGACGCGCCATAGCCTAGCCCATAAAAGCAGTGGACGCAGTTTTGCTACGTCACTAATTTGCTGGCAACCAAGGTCCAAAAAAAGGGGTAGCGTGGGTGTACTCTGCGGGAGAGACATAATACATTTTAAAAACTTATTCTCAGACTTAGTTAGGACGCTGATGTTAGAGGTACCCCAAAGTTCAGCGCCATACAAAGCGGAACTAACTCCTTTTGCCCTGTAGATATCCAGAACAGGGGCAATGGGCTTGGTTGAAGAGGATCTCTGCTCTCTAGCAAGTGCCCCTATAACCCTTTTATGGTTAAGAGACATTTTTAATAAATGAGGGGTCCACTGCATGGAATCTGTAATACGGATCCCTAGATAGTCAAAAACAGTGAGGGGTTTCACTAAGAACAGGGGGTCGGCCTAATTTTTTTGGGGGGTTTAATACCAGGTACTTAGTTTTATTTGTATTTATTACTAGGCCCCGTTGGTCACAGAAGGTCTGAAAGTTGTTTAAAAGTCTCTGTAGACCCGCCGAGCTTATTGAGATTAGAAGTGTATCATCGGCAAAGAGAAGGGTGGGAATTCTCTCCCCTGCCAATGATGGTGCGTCCAAGGTTGTTTGTGTAGATGGTCCACAACCCCATTCACATAAAGTGAAAAAAGGGTTGGAGCCAGGACACAGCCCTGACGCACCCCTTTTGCCACTGGGATCCTGCTAGTTTTCTGGCCATCGGTACCCCCCAACGTACCTGCGCATAATTGCCATCATGCAGGCGCACTAAGATGGAAAGGATGTTTAGTGGAATCCCCATTTCAGCTAACACGCCCCATAACTGTTCTCTGGGCACAAGGTCGAAGGCAGTCTTCAGGTCGATAAATGCCAAATAAAGACTGCCTCCGCCTATCACTACCACCTTCCAATATAGTAGTAAGAGCCTGAAGGCCTGCTCTATCGTGCCCGTTCCAGCCCTGAAACTAGCCTGATAGTCCGACAGAATCTCTTCGTCCTTGATCCATTGGAGGATTCTTTCTAGGAGCACCTTTCCCACAAACTTCTGGGTTGAATCCAATAAACTTATCGGTCGGTAGTTTGCAGGGTCGTCCCTCCGGCCTTTCTTAAAGATAGGGACAACCTCTGCCCCCCTTCCAAGAGTCGGGAATGGCTGCTCCTTTGTCGATTGCACTAATCAGAAGATGAATAAGCTTCCCCCACCTCTGCAGGTTTGAACGCAGCAGATCCCCCGGAACTCCGTCGGGTCCCGCTGCTTTCTGTGGCACAATACACCTAATTGCGTGTTCTACTTCTTTAATTGTAAATGGGGAAACCATTTCATTTCTTGTGGGTACTAAGGGTCTGTAGGATGCGGGGGTGGCAAATGCCTCTTGAAGATTCGAATACAAGTTAGTGAAATGTTCGAACCAGGCCTGACCAGTTATGTTGCACGTTATAAGGTTACTATCGGGTCTGTTCCTTTCCCTAAAAGTATTCCAAAAACGGGCTGCATCCCGCCCAGTGCTAGCTTCTCTTAAAGTTTGCCAGTATTCATCTTCCCATTCTTTTTTTGCAATCCCAATCACTCGTTTGTATTCTGCTCTAGCCTGCAGCACAAGGGGCTGCGATTTTGTCAGTTTGAATAAAGCACGCCTTCAATTCTCTGCATTTTGACGTATACCACCCCTGCTTATCTTTTGACCTGGGGTGGCCATCCGGCCTACCTACACGTACTTGCGCCTTGAAAAGATTACCAATCGAATTGATGGTCTCCTGGAACATCAGCGTAATCCTGGGTATAGCAGAATGATCTAAGGAGATTGTTGCCAACTCACTTAGTGTAGCTTCCAAAAAATTGATCTATGGCCTGTAATTTTGGTGAGTCAGAGGCTACTTTCCGCCATTTGAGACGCCTACCTTAATTAGACAGTGACATCCGATGTTGACCTTTTGGCTGGTGATAAGGTTGGGGTACTATGATTTAACCATAGGTGCCTTAGGAAAAGCGAAAGGAAATTATGATCGCTATCTATGGTAGGTACTACAGCCATATCCACAACAGACTGCCAAAGGTCAAAATCATGCAAGATGTAGTCGATCCGGGAAGAATGGTTAGCCCTGTTGTATGTATGACTGCCCAATGGGTCAGAGGTGGTTCTTCCATTAACGGCTCGCAGGCCGTGCTCCTGGGTCATAGAATTTAACTGGATCGCCCTCTGTCCATCTCTTTATCGGCTCAACAGATCATGCTGGGATACCCCTCCTCACATCATCCTCTACCACACCCAGAATATCTTCTGCGGCAAGTGGTTCGAACGTGCAATTCAAGTCTCCTGCAACCATAACTTGGGCATCCTCACCACACTCATCTAAGACTTTCTCCAGTAATACTATAGTGGGGGAAAAAGAGCTACCTCTAGTACCTCTGGCATACACATTCAGAATCTCTAGGTGCCCCCTAAATCCTGGGCCTTTCAGTGAGATTCTAAGGATGTCCATTGAGCCACTAAACTTCTGAGTAATACTACACCCCAAAGAGATATCCACCCAGATGAGGAGTCCCCCCGAAGGCCGGCCCCTCCCAGATGGTGACTGAAGGGCAGGCAGATAATGTGGAATATCCAACTTTGTAAACAGGTTCAAGGCTCCAAGTTTCCTGGAAGATGCAGATACAGTGCTGTTCTACCTGTGAGTGCCATTCGGGGAGGTCCAGATTCCTACAAATGCCCGCTATATTCCAACACAACACCCATCATCGGTCCATTGCCATCGGACCCTCCCTGTACATGTGCAGAATTCTTTATACAAGAAGCACTAGTGTCGTCTGAATTCACAACCTCCGCTACCACTATTGGATTGCTTAGTGTGGATCGATTAGGAGAATGGATGGCCACTGGAGAGTACAATCCCTGATCGGGTATCAGCGTCTTAGGGGTGTTACCACAGTCAGCCAATCCCTCCACTTCCACGCAGGCAGGTATAGAATACCCTAAGGGCTCTGACTGTCAATCACAATCGCTCATACCCGAGAGGGCATTAAATCTATTTGACACATCCAAGGGGGTCAGTGGGCCTGTTATACCTCTCCATCTAGGACCACAATGACTCTGTGGAATATTATGCCACCCAACAGATCTGTTAGGAGCCAAGGGGTACAATACACGGGGCACAGGCCAGTTGCTTCGGGGTGCGGGATGATGACTAGGTCTATCACAAGCTAAGATCCCAGGATTTGCTGGGGGACCTACCAGGGGTCTTGGATAGAAATACGTTAGGTCGTAGGGAGTGATAAAATTACTTTCACTCCCCAGGAACCAGTTTAATATATGCCTAACAACTCCCTGCTCTCTGAAGTTAACAATAATAATATCCCCCTGTAGGTCCTTAACCCTGCGACCTAGCCACGGGAGGCGCCGAACATGCAAGATCTCGCCATCGATATTACAGGGGAGAGGTCTATTCAGGGCCAACCAATGCATAACGTTGTGCTTTAGCTGGAAGAAACCCTCTCTTGTACCTTCTGCTAGCGTGGGAACTCCGGTTAGGACTACCACATATGGTACTGATTCAGGGGGTAGCTCAACTGTACGCCCATTATACTCTGTGGTCACTGCTTGTGCATTACATGCCCCTCTATCGCTATCAGGTTTTGGGTGGAGAATACTGTGCCCCCCACAGCTACTCTATCGTCATTCTGTGCAGGCTGCTCAATAGTTTTAGGCGGAGCCTTCTGCTCAACACTAATGGCGGATTTAGTGGTTTTATTTGCCTCTGCTGCGAGTAGTACTAATAGCAGCAAGTACTGTGGGAGCTGGAGAGGGCAGTACCGATTTCTCAAAAGTTTTTAACAACCCAGTAGACAAATCCTGTTCTGGGTAAACTCCCAGCCAGACTCGCCTTTCAGAGCCAATAGCATATCTTGCACAAGGGAAGCCTTCATCTCCAGTGACAAACACTCAGAGCACAAGCACGATGCCATGGTGGAGGTCCTGTGTTACCTGTACCATCCCATTCTTGGTCTTACCTCTCCTGTCAGGAGGTGGATGATCTCGAAGGCATGCTTTACGATGCGCACCGTCATCAGTTTCTTGCCATTGTTACGACCATGCATCATCATTGAGTCAGTGAGACGCTCCACGATTGGACACTGGGCCTTGCGGAAACGCTTGGCTGCATAGCGACCAGAGCTGTGGGGCAGGTACTTGGCATACTTCTCCTTGACAGCAATGTAATCCTGAAAAAAAAACATAAATTACATTTCATCGTGAGTTGAACACTGTATTCGCCTTATAACAGTCACTGTACCACCCAAACGCTAAGATGAGAGTGAATCCCTCAAGCGACATGCATGCATGCAGAACAATGGCTATCGGCGTATGGAGCAGTGAGCTGTGAAGAGAGCTGATCAATGGGTACAGTCCAAATATACGACAAATCAGTAATAACAGTACAAAGGTGAGATAAGTCCAGAGGGACCCAGTCTAACAAATGTATTACCTGTAAGGAGATGTCGTTGATCTGAACATCTTCTGTGCTCCATTTCCCAAAGAGCTTAATTTCGGGGGTCTCAGCACCAGCCGGTGCTGCCTCCCATTCGGTCATGCTGCAAAGTCAAATACACAAGTCACTTAAAAGCGCAAACAGCATTACACTGTAAGCTAATAAAAATATCAATCGTAGGAATCTCTCGGGGGTTTAGAAGTAGTGATTTGAAGGCAAGTTGGCTGAAGTTTAGCCCATATGGGTGCTGAGAATATATGGAGGCACATCCATTATCAGAACGCAGAGCTGCTTCTCAAAAAAAGAAGAGGCTTTACGTGGTACGCCCAGAAATAGAAACCGTAGACATGACACACAAGTAGAGTAGGATATTTATGTGGAAAAAAATAGCTAGGCTAAAGACTGGTCTTGGAGATTCACCAGTGCCCATCAAGACCATGTAGAGGCACAACACCAGACAAGGGTAGCTATGACTGCTACCCAAGATACTTTATTCCAAACATAAGGAGATCCAGAATATCAATGTACACGACTGGGTCTGATCAGAGCTTCTACATAAATAAAAAAAGCTTCCCACGCAGAGCACACAAACACTACCTGGCAGGTAAGCAACAAATCGGACAGTAGGACACAAGTAGCAGAGGTTAGCTACACAAATGCAACCAGACAAGAAGGCTGTAATGTTAGATGCAGAACAAAATCCAACCATGCAATCAAATCACCTACACAGCTAAGGATTCATGCCGCACTACTATTTAAATTCTTTACAATAATCCGATCATTGCCAGTCTAAGAATTGCCTGTCCAACAACCCAAATCAAAGAATGTGACAAATGAGAAGCAACAAATTAATCAAGTCCACTTTCCAAAGTCTCCACAATCAGTACATATTTCCAGCCGATATCACTTTAAAAAGATTCTTTAATCTTCACAAAAGGGAGAGCCCTGACAGATTACATTTGGCAGACAGTTCGCACTAGCGGTCGTAGTGTGGTGTTTTTAATGTATTCTGTGCGCTTACTTGAACAGCATATAGGTGTAGTTAAGTCTAGGGTTCCTTGAAAAGTGGGGTAAAGGTTAGTCTAGCTGAGTCCTATGGGACGTAACGACAAGGATGCCGCATGCCAATTTAATGACAGCATACTGAATGTTTGTTTCCAGGAGGCGGGTGCACTAACATGGAATCTGAGGGTCCCTAATCCGGTACATGGATAACTAAAAAAAACAAGCATTGGCATAGCCAATAGGTCTCGCCTTTGGGACCTTATAAGTGTTTAGCCATGCAACAGTTGATGTTGTTGCACCAAGGATATTCTTCTGGATAACTAAACACTTATAAAGACCCAAAGGCGAGACCTATTGGCTATGCCAAAGCTTGTTGAGAAAGGTAGTGCCCAACCAAAAGGCGTTAATACCTTATCACTGGGCAAATATAAGTAATATACAGGTTTATAAGTATAACATGTACATTTAATACTTTGTTTTTTTTGCAAAAATGGATGCACTGGACGTTCACCGAATACTGCTTCACTTTTAGAGAATGTTAATTGTAGGAAAATGTAGATTTGTGCACAGTTCTTCACAACACGTTTGGAAGATTTAAGGACTTATAACAAATGATTTAATGGATATTATTTAGGGTCATTGGTAAATGTTTTCCCCTAAATGGTTGTGGCATTTGGCATGTGGGCCGTGAACTTATATGTGTCGGCAGAAAAAACATCGGAACACAAACTGGATTAAAATGCGCCAATTAAAACCAACCACCACCATTTAACTCCAGCAACCAGCCCTGTGATTAATCATGAATTGCCCAGAATTAGCTTTATAACAGTTCTTATGTCTAAATTCCAACAGGCTACCAGTTGAGTCAAGAAGACACTTGAAACTTGTGAAGTTGCATATTAGCCTGGACATTTCCTGCTGTTTATCGCAATGTAAATAGAGTAAATCACAGGTACTATTTTCAGCGTCTGTTTATTAGAAAAGGCCCAGCCATTGCTCTAACAGCTCTCTTCGTATGTGCCAGAAATGTCTGCGTGGATAAACCGCAATAGTAATGCTGACACATGTAAACACGGTTATAAGTTATCAAAGGGCTGATATGATGATAAACCCTCAGGTGTCAGTGTTAGTTGGTATTTCCTCAAGTGCGATTGATCCGTGATTTGTAAGAAAGGATTTCATCACCTCAAGCACGACTTAAGATGGTAAAAATTAGAACAAAAAAGGCAATGGCTATGGAATGATCGCAAATTCTTCCAAAATTAGCAGCCTGGGAATATGGAGTGTTAATACGTGTCTGTCATCGCCTCCTTTTTTTCCACGTAATTGAACAATGCATATTTGGATAATTTGTAACCATTACCCATGTCGCAGGATGCCAGATGGTGGGAAGCTAGAACAAGCATTTGCAGTGCAATAGGTCTCGCATTTGCAAGATTTAAGCTATTGGCATTGTAACTGTGAATACCTTTTATTTATCTGTTATAATTAACAAATAAATAAAAGCCATTGTCATTTACAATGCCAATAGCTCATCTCCTGTAAATGCAAGACCTACTTCCTTTGAAAGAAGCGCCGCTATTCCCCTGGGCTGCTTGAAAAGTGAAAGTGCACATGGCACTGCATGTTGCAGGAAAGCATGTCATGCCTGCAGCAGGAGAAACGCATCAAAGAAACTATTTCTTACAGACTAAATAAGATATATTGTGTAACAACAGAAGTAAAAGGGCCAGTCCTCATGGGAGGTTACGAATGAAGACAAGGCTGTACTAAGGAGGGACTAACAAGCCTATTAAGAATCAGAAGGCAGTATTTACAAACGACAATTACATAATTCAATGAAAAATATGGGCGGAGAGTAGGCGGAGCTTCAAGTCCATACTATTACGGCATGTGTGTGGGGTATCCAGTAATATTCACAACCAAATCATGCTGCCCTTAAAATACGTTTCAGGCAATTATGCAGTACAGATGCTACAATTACGTTTCATTTACATACAGCGTAAAATGCGCTGCTTGGCTTGTCTGTTTTGAGGATGGCTTATTACCACACATAATGGCAGAAGAGCACAGGTAGCTTCCAGATTGTAATGCAACACTTGTACGTTCTCTAAACAAGAAAATATCTTGTAGGGATATGTATAAATTAGACCTTTAAAAGACAAGCAGTTGGTGAATGAATAGACAATTCTGTGAGTTGTGGAAATATAATTTGTTTTACAGACAGGAAGCATATCTTTCAGTCTGAAAACAAAACACATGATGAGAAAGGAGAGGCCTGTGCTAACTTGTGTGGCCATTACATTTGTTCCTGGAAGTAGCGTTGGGTAACTTACAGCTTAGCTTGCCTGTTTTCTTCTAACATATGACCGATCTTATGCCATCATTTCAACTCTGCCCCAAAAGACACAGCCTGGCGCACAATACTAAGCTACAGCATTCAATTTGGTGAGTAACAATTCACCGCAGGGCAGGCCTGCTTTGGGGGTGTTATCTGTGAGGTGAAGCCGCTTGAGTCCTTAGGCATATTAAAAAAAACATCCTTATCGGAACGATCTGATTCAATCATCCCTTTCTTGGCTTTTTTTGTGGGGTTGGCCTTAAAAGGCAAGTGCTGAAGCATGTTTGCAATTACAGGGGCCTTTGGGTTCTTAGAGAGGCAGGGTGGCCCTGACACGTCCCCCTCTTCCATTTCACGATGGAGGACAGCAAGAGGCAATTTTGGCTAAGACAAGAGTACCAGTTGACGGATCTAAATATTTGGAAGCACCAATTTTCCTCAGAATAGGAGCTAATGTTCTGGTCCTATAAGTTACCGATCACATAGCAATGAACCACAACAAAAGTTAGCCACCACAGTGCGTAACGAAACTTGAGCAAATGTAAGCTTGCTAGGAGATCCTCACTTCTAGTATGATTTCAGTAGATGTAAATCACAAACTAATCACCCCTAGGGGCCACAAGTCGATGGGGGTCATCAGGGAGATTAAGTGAGATATCACCCAGAGGCACAGGGTGCTGAGCATAGCTTCCGCCGGTAAATGTAAATCCAGTATTTGTAAAACATGAACAGCTACCTGAACGGCATCCCGGCACTGGGGGCCGTCAGGAAGATTAAGCAAGCTATTGCCCAGAGACACATGGTGCTGTGCTGACCGGACGCCAGTGATCAAACCGTGAGCCCCAGATTCCAGCGTCAGACGCCCTGGCACCACACCTCATCTGGTGATCAAACCGTCAGCCCCGTGTTCCGGAGTCAACTGATCTGGCCTCTACAACACGCTCTTCTAGTTGCAAGTAGCCTTCCAGATTTGTCGACGTTCATGCAAGGTTCAGTACTGACACAGTAGGAAGTTCAGACCACAAACCATGAAACTGAACCACCATTGCCAACCACCATCATTTGGCCAAAATCACACAGTGCGGAAGCTGAGACGCCGTGATTAAGCTCAGATTTAATACATGATCAAATGTCTTTAAAGTTAAAAGAATGCATTTCTGTAACATGTAGGCTTATTTCAGAGCTTTCCGAACTAGTGCATTGTGCAGTTCAACTTGCCCAAAATCTCACAGTGCAGAAGCAGAGACGCCGTGATTAAGCTCGGGTTGTGGAGGAGATGAGGGAAGGGGGAGTAAGGGAAGGGAGAAAGCAAAGGGGAGGCGGGGAATAGGGAGAGAGCGAGCGAAGGAAGGGGTGAAGGTTGGCGAGCTATGACAAACAAATATATGATCAAATGTCTTTAAAGTTAAAAGAATGCATTTCTGTAACATGTAGGCGCATTTCAGATCTTTCCGAACTGGCGCATTTGAAGGTGGGGTCATTTGTGATGTGCACAAAAGCGGCTTTGTGAAAAAGAATTTGGCGAGAGTAAAGACGTCAGAAGGGGGGGGGGGTTTAACGGAGAGGTGAGGGAAGAGCTGATGTAAAGGAGGACAAGACCAGCCCGGCTACTCAAGTGGTCCGGACGAGAGCGCCCGCCGCGCGAAAGTTAAAGTACATTTACGGCGAGACGCGGCGGAGCGTGGCGCGCTTGGCGGGGGAGCGGACCCTGTGAAGTACGATGCCGAGGGCGCCAGTGGGCTGAAGCGCTTCCCCAAACGGATTGCATGGCGGCACGATGCACGTGATTGTGCGCGTGCTCGCCATGCAATCCACTTTTGGGAGCACTTTGAAATGCCCCTTACTAGAGTCTCGCATAGCGATTGCATAAACTCAATAGCTAGGTGAGACCTAAAAACAAGCAGGAAGTGGGATAAGGAAGAGGGTAGAGCAGGTCGCCAGGCCCGGTTCTGGCGGGTGGGCCAGGCCCACCCAAACATGAGCCTGGCCCACCCAAACATGAACTGTAGCCCTCGCAGTGATGTCAGGAAGGCCAACAGAAAATGGCCACTGTAATTTAAAATGTTCCTCTGAACGCTATTTTTCTAGGAGCTGCCTGGGCTCTTTCTCACAGGCACCCCCAATCACGCATCTCCTTTTAGAAATGTGGGTTGTGTTCCGCCTACTGGTGCAGGTACAGGGACATGGCGAATAGGAGAAATCCTCTTTGGTACCTGCAATCTGTGCGTACCGTCCTGCTGCGAGCTGGAGAAAAGGAGTTTGTTGATCCTGATTCACCTTTCCAGACCCCTTCAGCTGTTTTTCAGATCCGGCTGTGACAGAGTTTGAACGTAGCTGTGGCTATTCTGTTTTTTTTAATCTGCATAGGCCTAGGTAGATACATACTTCCATTTATGCTTCGGGGATGTGTGTATATTAGTTAATATATTAAAAATCTGTGAGGGCCCAGCAAGACACTTCGTGTATGCCGTGTATATTTAATTTATATCATTGTATCGTTATGACGGATGCAAGACACAACTACTAAAATGTCCAGATAACTCTGGCGATCAATGATCCTGCTGGAGAGCAATATTTTGTATGTTCGTAATTTTTAAATGCAGATACTGTATTTTATGTGGATAGCTCAGTGGGTTACTTGCAGTACAGAAGTTACAATCCTAAAATAGGACAGTGACCTATGAACTGACATCAAAGAGCTGCATACAAACCTGAATGGTATAATTAGAACGTATTGTTTTTGTGTTGCAATATAGTAAGATTTTACCAGTCTTTCATTACTCTAATGTTGCTATAAAGAGTTTATGTCATGTCAGATATACATTTTAATCAGTAAAGCCAACCCCGTAACCACTGAGGTATGCTTTAAATCCTACGTTTGTGCGTCTCCAGACCAAACCCTCTTAAAACATACTGCCCACCAGTATGGATGACGTGATTCCTACACCTTGTAATTCTCATTGGCTTATGTGACATTCCCTATAGGCTGATTTACATACTTGTAGGATTCATTGTCTCTGCATAATGTGTGCATGATGCAAGTACTGTGACACCCTACACTATGAGTAGCTCTATACAACAAATAAATTGAATATGAGAGAGGGGCTAACAGATGAAGAACACTGGGGGTCAATAGGGGGGAGAGGCTATGGAGCGATGAGGGGCACTGGTGGAGGGTGGCAATGAGGGAATCCAAGGAGGAGGTCATGGGAGGGGCTACGGAAAGATGAAGTGCACTGTTGGAGGGTGGTAGTGAGGGAGTCTGAGGAGGAGGTTAATGGGGGAGAGGCTATGGAGCGATGAGGCACACTGGTGGAGCATGGCAATCAGGAAATCCGAGGAGGTCATGGGGGGAGGGGGGATACGGAGAGATGAGGTGCACTGGTGGAGGTTGGTAGTGAGGGAATCTGAGAAGGAGCTCATTGAGGGAAGGGCTACGGAGGGATGAGGGGCACTGGTGGAGGGTGGCAATGAGGGAATCCGAGGAGGAGGTCAATATGGGGAGAGGGTATGGAGCGATAAGGGGCACTGGTGGAGGGTGGTAGTGAGGGAATCCGAGGAGGAGGTCATGGGGGCAGGGTGGGAGATACGGAGAGATGAGGGGCACTACTGGAGGGTGGTAGTTAGGGAGTCTGAGGAGGAGGTCGAGAGGGGCTACAGAGAGATGGAGTGCCCTGTTGGAGCGTGTTAGTAAAGGTATCTACAGAGAAAGGTCAGTGGTGGGGCGCCAATAAATAACTCTCCACATGCTCTGTATACACACGGAAGCAATCCTTGTATCATAGTGACTGTTTTCAAGTAGATATGATGTAATCTATGGCTTGTAGACTACCTCCTGAAGCAACAAATTGGTCCGGTAGTGGCCCACCCAAATGCCCCCTTGGCCCACCCAAACAAAAATTTATGGAGCCGGACAAGCACGTCGCGCTCACTAAGGGGAGAGAGGCACTCAGGCTGGCAAATGGTGAGCAATTTCGCCGCCGCTTTGATGTTCTCAGTGGCAGCACAGCTCACTGAGATCATCAAAGTAGCCACGAAAGTGATCACACAGGCTGACAAATAGTGCGCGCGCCCGGCGCACATGCATTGTACCTGGAGGCCTGAAAAGCCACTAGTTTGCACTTCTAAATCCCGCTTTCAAAAACTCTCGCCAGAGCAGCGCAAAAAAAGCGCCATCTCAGGCGAGACCTAAAGAGGCCCACGCGGTTTCACCACCGTCTCTACGGCGGCTGGGAGACATGCGCTGGTATTGGCTGCCGACCACGTGCGCCGTGACACTTCAAGATTGCCTTGTGCCGGCTGACCCTGGCAGAGGAAGTTCGCGCTTTCGTTACAGGCTCCGCTCCCTTCAAGTTTAACTCAGTGACTTTCGCACGCCTTCCCTCATTCGTACACTTACGCGGGGGGTGGTACGGACGCCATGATTGCGGCATTGGCTGCCGACCACGCGCGCCGTGACACTTCAAGATTGCCTTGTGCAGGCTGACCCTGGCAGAGGAAGTTCGCGCTTTCGTTACAGGCTCCGCTCCCTGTCAAGTTTAACTCAGTGACTTTCGCACGCCTTCCCTCATTCGTACACTTACGCGGGGGGTGGTACGGACTCCATGATTGCGGCAGTGTTGAGGATCCAGGGTGCTGAGGAAGAAAGAGCGTGCCACCGCGGCAGGCGAGGATTCAGGGGCTGATATCCAGGGGCGGGGCTTCCGGGTCACGCCTACCCAAGCATGCGCTGTGAATAACACATAGGCCGTCGCCACCTTAACTATGGGTACTGAGCACGCGCATTGTGCATGGATGAAGTCTACTAGGTTCTCAGAACACAGCAACCCTGAACCGGAAAAGGAAACCTTTTGCGGTTTCTGAGACACTGAATGACTCCTGCGCAGAAACACAGCTTCAGTTCTGAAGCCATCTTTACCGCTGAAGACATCATTTCCATGGCCGATATAGTCACTTTCACCTTTCTCTTTTATATTCTTTCAAATGTCTGGCGCATACCCAGTCTAAAAATACACTTTATGTTATATCACAGTGGAAATGCTCGGGCTCCTACTGATATTGGTCACTGTAGATTTGCCTGCTCTCACAACTGTCCCATTCAAAGATGGCTGGCACTGCCTTTAGTACACAATTGTATTTATTTATTTATTTAATGCATTTTTATATAGCGCAGACTTTACCCGAAGGTGTTAGAGCGCTGTACAATAGAACTAGTTACGTTACTTGAGAGAAATGGTACAAAATAGAAAGTTACAAAAATAAACAGGAGAGGTAGAGTAAAACCATATAGGCAATAACACAATATCAGACAGCAATCAAGGGTGGGGAATGAACAAGAGGATGTTACAAATTTACAATGATGAACTAACTTCCTGGAGGGGTCTGAGAATGAGGGTATTAGTTCTGAAAGTGTCTTTGGAAGAGAAGAGATTTGAGGTCAGCTTTGAAAATCTGGATGGAGGTGGTGGCACGGAGCAATGGCGGAAGCAAGTTCCAGATTCTCACCGCATTACCTGAGAACGATTGAGCCATCGATCTTTCCTTTTTGAAGGAGGGTGGCTCAAGCAGAAACTTTTCCGCATTCCGAGAAGGTCTCGAACCTCCTGATATTTTCAGTTTATTCGCCAGGTAACGAGGGGAAGAAGTGTGCAAGGCTTTATGGGTGATGCAGGCAGTTTTATAAATGGATCTTGCCTCGATGAGAAGCCATCGAAGAGAAGACAGGATAGGAGTAATGTGGTCACTTCGTTTGGATCCTGAAATAAAGCGAGCTGCTGAATGGAGGACGGATTTGAGGGGGAGAGGTGAGATTTGGGTAAGCCAGTCAGAAGAGAATTGCAGTAATCCAGTCTAGAGAGAACTAGCGATTGGACCAGTGTTTTTAGGTCTTTCTCCGGGAAGAACCAACGGATCCCTCAAGAAGTCGCAGCTGGTAACGTGCGTTCTTAGCAGTGGAGTTGATGTGGGAGATTAGGTTGAGTCTTTTGTCAAGTATGACTCCTAGGGATTTAGCGCTGTCGACAATGACGGGTTTATTTAATTTAATTTAATTTAATTTATGGTTTTCTAGAGCGCGTAGTCACCCAGAGGGTATCCCAGCGCTGAACCTTTTTAAATTCAGCTGATCCATCCAGGATTGAACCGGAGGAGGGGAGAGAGAGGTAGATAGGAGCAGGAATTCAGTTTTGGTGGGATTGAGAATGAGTTGGTGAACTAGCATCCAGTTGTGAATAGAGTTGAGAATAGAGTTGAGTAGTGAAAGATCGTGTGTGGAAGACACATTGAGGTAAATTCGGGTGTCATCCGCATAGAGATGGTAGTGGATCCCAGATTTACTTAGGAGGTTCCCTAATGGTTCCAGATAGAGATTGAACAGAGTGGGTGCAAGGATAGAACCTTGAGGGACGCCTTGACCTACCGCCAATGGAGACGAAAGACTGTTTGCTATCTTGATCACTTGGGATCTGTCCGAGAGGAATGAGGCAAACCATTTAAGCACTGAGCCTTCCACGCCCATTCTCTGTTGAAAAGTGTTAAGGAGGGTGTTGTGATTAACATTGTCAAAGGCTGCAGAGAGGTGAAGAAGAATCAGAAGGCACGATTCCCCAGAATCGAGTATATGCAGCGCATCATCAATCACTTGCAGCAGGGCTGTTTCAGTGCTGCAATTTTGGATTAAACCAGACTGGAACACGTCAAGGAGATTATTGTCCATAATATGTATGGAAAGTTGTTTCGCAACACATTTTTCTGTGATTTTAGAAAGAAAAGGGAGGTTGGTGATGGGGCGGAAGTTGTTGAGGTCATTCGCATCTGCAGAGGTTTTTTTTAGAAAAGGGTAACCTGTCCTGTTTTGAGGGCTGCAGGGAGGGAGCCTTGATTAAGGAAGAGGTTAACTAGTCTGGTTCACTAAGAGAGAGTATTGGTGTAGAAATCAATGGTGATGCCACTAGGGATGGGGTCAGAGGAATGTTTGGAGGGTTTGGTTTCAAGGATGCATTTGAGGAGGTCATCTTCCGAGATGGCTGCAAAGTTCTGCTAAGTGACTAAGGATTGTCTCCACTGTTTCTCCAAGATTCTAAGGTTTTTCCTTTCATCATAGAGAGCTTTATTGAACCAAGGTGCTGAGGGGGTGAGTCTTTTCTTTTTGCTTTGGAGTGGAGCAACTATATTGATTTCGACTGCTAGGATTGAGAGGCAATGGGAGGTGAGATCATTGACATCCACATTAGGGTCTAGTCTAGGAAGTGATTGCAATGCAGAGTCACACAGAGTGTCAAGAGCAATGTTTTCAGTGTTGCGGAGCCAGGTAGTTGTCCTTTTGGGTGGCCGAATGTAATAACGTGCAATAGATGAAAACGGAAGGGAATCAGGAAGTGATCTGACCAGTCTACATGGACAGGGGGAGCAATAGTGAGCAGCTCTGCTTTGGATAAGACAAGGTCCCGAATGGAGCCCTTAGAGTGAGTAGTTTCTGAGCAGTGTTGGAAAACATCATTGGCTGAGAGAAATGTGGCAAGCTTGTTGGCAGCCGAGTCTTCCAAATAGCCCCAGTGTAGATTGAAGTCACCCAGGAAGATTTGTCTGTCACTTTGAGACAATTGGTCACTGATGAAGTCGGTGAGTTCCCCCAAAAAGGGAGAGCAGTTACCAGGTGGATGGTAGATGACATGGAATCTGAAAGGTGAGCCGTGATGTACTTGAAGTTCTAGGGATAGGCATTCGAATGTACGGAAGAGGATGGTAGGAAGGACTTTAATTTGAAGGGAGTTTCTGAAAATGATAGCGACACCTCCCCCAATTTTGTCAGTTCTGGTATTTCTGAGGATAGAGTAGTCGGTAGGTATCAGAAGATCAAACAAAGTATGAGATGAGTCATTGAACCAGGTCTCAGTGAGGAAGAGCATGTCAAGATTGTGATGGGTGATAGTGAAGGAAATTTCCAGTTTGTGCTTGATTGCAGATCTGCAGTTGTGGAGCAAACAATGCAGCTCTGACGCAACTGTTTTAGTGATGGGGGAGTTTGGGCTATTAAGGGAGATGGGGATAAGATTCTTGTATGAGGGTGCCAGGGAAGAAGAGGGAGGCTGGATAGATCTGACAGAGGAGATGATCTGAATAGAGAATTGAGTAGGATTCTTAGGAGGGGAAAGTGGAGGGGGATTGACGTTGGTAGTCTTGTAGCTAGCCAGTAAGTTGGCGATGTCTGTGGAGGACAGACTGTGGTTGGCTTTATTGGGGCGCGGGAGCAGGGAACTCCTCAGGAGGTTGTTAGGGAAGTGGGATAACTTAGCACTTAGCAGTGAGATGGACGAGACAAGCTGGGAAATGGAAGAGATGAGGGAATCAAGTTTATTTTTCAGGGAGGGGAGGGCTGAGCACGAAGTGTTGGGAGGCTCGCTGGTTAAGGGAGGGAGTGCAGTAGACGAGGGAGGGCAGGGAGAGGTGGAGGAATGGGGCGGTACTGGGGTGCAGGGGTCGAAGGTAAGGAATTATGGTGGTAGAGAGGGAATCAGGGAATTGTTCAATGGTGTTATGCTTAAATCGTTTTGCCGCTACTTTGGACAGATTAGGGGGATAAATAACTTTGAAGCAGTTAACTCCAGACTTAATTCGAATGGGAGCCATGGTAGGGAGATGAGGCGATTGGGGGTAGGGGGTGGGGGTAGAAGAAGGGGCCACTAGGGTAGCAAAAGTGCAAAGAAGTATAATGGGAGGAGTGAGCATATTCCGGAAATCGAGTGAAAGTAATCCAGGAGAGGTGTGGTCAGATCAGGACCAAAAGGAAGTGAACCTGGGCAGCCAAATTTCTTTTCTAGCTATAGTGTCAAGAATTTTCAATTCTATTAAGGACATGGTGATGAGGATTGTGTTTCTCTTTCTTTACTAGAGATAATACAGCAGACAATCAAAATATTACAAAAGAAAACCTACATTTCCCATGAGCCCCAGTAGTCCATCCTCCACCAATCCGTGGGGTCATGCATAGAATATAAGCCCATGCTTCGACAAATTCTATCTCAGGACGGAGGCGAGGATTATGCATATCGTTCTTAACATTAAACAGAGATATCAAAAACACAACAGACTACCCATCCCATGAACCAAAGGGGGGGAATAGTCTCCATGGCAACGATAGTCCAATCCAGTAACAGTCCATAATATATATAACTATGACGTCCCTTCCGCTTCCTCTTTCTTCACTGCTCTTCAGTTAAGTGACATTCCTTTCATTCTTCGCTTGCCTGACGTTAATTGTTGTATGTGTTGCGGTTTATGAGCGTTTAGAAAGTCTTTGATGGTATCTTGCTTTGATCGCTCCATTGCGCAGTAGGCTTTTGCCCGAGCGCTTTCTCCTCTATCATTCGCGGATCCCTCAGTGCGCGCTTCGCGCGCTGTGGGGATTCTGTCAGGTGTGTCAGCGCTGTGCGAGGCAGCTCCGTCGAGCGCTCCCGCTGGCTTTGATGCGCGCTTGGGAACTCGGAAGCTGATCTTAGAGCGGTCTGATTCCTGACCAACTCTCTCCGTTGAGTCCGCTACGTGGCGATTTTCCCCCACACGCGATCTGTTACAGCGCCACCTGGTGGTGGTTTATCACCATCTGGAGTCGAATCTGACAGCTTTGGGTAATCCTAGCTGTTTGAGCACCGGAGAGGGGGCTGCCTGGCATATTATTAAGGCGTTAATTGTGCTCTCACCCTCTACTGTCATGTCTTCTTCTGAGGACCATTTTTATTCCTCCTTACAGGAGGTGGAAGAGGTATGGCCCCCCCAGCGACTCCCACTTGCAGTGGACCAAGCCCTCTCGCAGGTCATCTCTAGGGCACTGGCCCCCCTGCAGAATAATGTGGATCAGTTGGCCAAAAGCATCCCAGGGGTGTTCAGCGATCCCAGTTGGGGCGGAGGCGGGTCCCAGTGGCTCACAGGTGGGGAGTAAAGGGGCTATGAAGCGTCACGCGGGGCACTTGGAAGGGTTTGACAAGCTTAGGCAAACCTTCCTGAAGAGTGCGCGAACGCTCATACACGCACGCTGCCGGGAGGAAGAGAACCCCGGAGAAATCTGCGACATGGTCGCCCCAAATTCGGACCCAGATGGTGGTCTTTCCCTTGAACGGGTGGGTGTATCGGAGGAAGATCTCTCCTCCGAAGAGGATAAGGACTCGGGTTGTCCCTGGCGCCCAGGCTCCCACTCCTCTGATTCCCAAGAAGGGGATGGAGGTCACTTGGATATGTTTGAACCTACTCAGATTTATCACCCTAGGTCAACAGAGTGGATCCCTGACGCCAAGGTGGCAGAGTATGTGGCGGCAAAAATCCGCCAACCTCTGGAGAGGGAAGTTAGAACTAGGATGAGGGGAGAATGTCCCCAGCCCTCGCTCAAATGGAAAGTGGCACACACTCCAGAAATAGACGAGAAGCTGTCTACTTTTTTCTCCAAATATATAAGAGACCCCAAATAAGGAATAGATAGATCCTGGAGAAGTTGTCAGGATAAACTCCTGGATGTGGTGGGGCCCTTGACCCAAATCATGAAACTGGCGGAGCGTTCAAAAGAGTCTGGAACCCCTTTGTTCACGGACATAGTTGCTTGTTCGGCACAGCGAGCAATATGCCTTCTCGGCAGCGCGAATTGTGCCTTGGCTGCTGAGAGAAGAAGATCCCTTCTTATAAAGATCGATCCCAATTAGGGGCTAGCGACCTCTGAAACGGGCCCCGTGGCTCAGGGTAAACTCTTTGGTGAACCCTTTGTCAAAGAGCTTAACAAATTTGTCACCACTTTTTCAGCCCTGGATAAGGCTCAGGCCTCCATAAAGAAGATTTTTCCAGGGCGGGTTTTTGCCGGGGCCGGAAGAGGCAGGGGTCGCTCCTCCAGCCGCGGCCAGCAGCATGGCCCCTCCAACAGAGGTCAACAACACCGAAATAATGGCTGGAATGACGGCTGCCAGGGAACCTTTTATCCCAGCAGAGGTTCTGGAAGAGGGAAAGGTCGGAACAACAGAGGAGGCACCAACGCCCCGGGAGGTCCCTCTGTTAGAATTACCCTTTCTTCCCCTCCAGATCTAGGGGGGAGGCTCCTACTCTTCTCTCACAATTGGGGAAAGATAACATCAGACCCGTGGGTATTGCAAACGGTAAGGGGTTTCCACATAGAGTTCTACGGTGCCCCGATTCAGGCGGTGCGCCCTCGACCCTTAGTTTTCTCAGCAGAAGAGGTGAGTTTTATAGAAACCGAGATTTCGAAACTCCTAAGGAAATTACCTATTTGCAGGTCGGTACTTCATCCAAATGGCTTTCTCAGCAACCTCTTCCTAGTTCAGAAAAAAGACGAAGGCTTCTGGCTGGCTTATCAATCTAAAGGAGTTCAGCGAGGGGCTGGTTTACCGCCACTTCAAGATGGAGGGGATACACTTACTCCGAGACATCCTCCTACTGGGGGATTGGATGGTCAGACTCGACCTGAAGGATGCGTATCTGACAGTCCCCATTTTCCCTCCTCACAGGAGATTTCTCCAGTTTGCTTGTAAAGGGCAGATTTTCGAGTTTCGAGCACTGCCCTTCGGCCTTTCCTCAGCCCCGCGGTGCTTCACGAAGCTGTTGCGCACGGTGGTGGAGATGCTCCGTGAGCGGGGGTTGAGAATGATTATCTACCTGGACGATATCCTGATTATGGATCAGTCTCTGGTACATCTCACCCGGAACGTGACCATGACTATTGCCTTGCTCCAGGATCTGGGTTTTGTAATCAACGCCCAAAAGTCGGAACTGTGTCCAGCACAACAGATGGTCTTCCTGGGGTTTCTCATAGATTCTGTCTCGGCGTCCCTGAGTTTGCCAACGCCAAAGGTGAGCAAGATACGGAAAGAGCTTGCACACATTCTTCAGAGGGACAAAATCTCGCTGCGCAAACTGGCCAGGATAGTGGGACTGCTCTCCTCTTCGATCCAGGCCATATTCCCCGGCCCATTACACTACAGGGCTCTTCAGAGATTGAAAGCTAAGCACCTGCGGAGGCGTCTGACCTATTCGGAGATCATCTCACTGACGGAGGAGGCCAGGACCGAACTTCAGTGGTAGATCGACCACATAGCGGCCTGGAATGTACGGGCCATCTTCGGATTGTCACCGGACTTGGTGATAGAATCGGACGCCAGCAGATCGGGCCGGGGAGCCCGATGTGGGGAAGTCTCGATGGGGGCAGATGATCGGAAGAGGAATTACAGTTGCACATCAACTGCCGAGAGTTGCTGGCGGGGTTCTTTGCGGTGAAATCCCTTACCAAGGACAGAGTCTCTTGTTGCACCCGGTTGAGGATGGACAACATCTCGGCAGTGCAGTACATCAATCGACTGGGCGGCCCTCGATCACGGGCCTTATCCAACCTGGCAAAGGACTGGCACTATTGCCTCCAGAAGCAGATCTCAGTGACGGCAGAGTACCTTCCCAGTCTCCAGAACAGAGTGGCGGATTGGCACTCCAGGAATTTCTCTGATTCCAGCGATTGGCAACTCGATCGTGCAGTCTTCCTGGCTTTGATGGACAGATGGGGCCCTTGCAGTCTGGACATCTTTGCCTCCCGATTGATCCATCAGCTTCCGTGCTTTGTCAGCTGGAGACCGGATCCGGAGGCCATGGCGGTGGACGCCTTTCTCCAGGATTGGTCGAAGGAGTATCCTTATGCTTTTCCCCCCTTCATGAAGATACCCAGAGTGGCGGCACAGGTCCGTCAACAGAAAGCGTCCATAGTGCTAATAACTCTGCTTTGGAGGGCACAAGCCTGGTTCCCGACGCTAATGGAGCTGTTGTGGGATTGTCTGATTTGACTGCCCTCATTTCCTTCAATTCTCAAAGATCCCCAGGGGGGCCTGCACCCTCTGGTGCTTCAGGGCCATTTGCAACTCATGGCGTGGAGGATTTTAGGGGACGTTGGAAAGATGACCAGCTTTCTTCAGACGCTGCGACGCTGGCGACGATGGCATTGTTGGTGTCTGGAGAGACACGTTGATCCCATGGGGGCAGGAGTTACTCAAATTTTAAATTTTTGGACGGAATTGTCCCAAGAGGGTCTGGCCTATCGAACGGTTAATTCCTTTCATTCGGCCATCTCAGCAGGACACTCTGAGATTGATGGCAGACCGGCTGGGGAACACCCCGGGGTTTGTAAGCTGATGCGAGGCATCCGACTGTCTAATCCTCCAGAACCTAGGTATTCGGGCCTGTGGGACGTTAACCAGGTTTTGAGACTTCTTTTGGGATGGCAGGATAACCAATATCTGTCCCGCAAAGAGTTGTCGTCTAAGTTAGCCATTCTCCTATGTCTCATCTCATGTAAGAGAGTGTCAGAGCTCTGGACACCACAGCCAGGGTTTTCACTCCAGAAGTGGTCACCGTTACCATTTCATGAAGGACGAAGACCAATACCAGGTCAGTATCTTATACTTCCTTTCCGGATCATCCTAAGTTATGTGTGGTGAGGTGCATTAAGGCATACGAGGAAATGACCTCGGAGCTCCGTCCTCCCGGAGAGAGGCAGTTACTTATCGCCAGGCAGAAAACTTTCAAGGCGGTTTCTTCTCCTTCCATCACCAGGTGGGTACGAGGGGTCATGTCGGAGGCAGGCGTGGATGTGAGTAGGTTTGGAGCACATTCCACGAGGGGTGCTATGGCATCTAAGGCCATCCAGGTAGGTGATAGACTGGAAGATATTATGAATGCGGCTGATTGGTCGTCTGATTCTACTTTTAAGAGGTTTTATTTTAAGCCCATTTCGGAAGGGGCGTCTCTGGTCGTAAGTAAGATTTGAATATGAATAATCCTCGCCTCCGTCCTGACATAGAATGAAAAATTTTCTAGCTTGGGAGAAGAAAAGTTTCAATTCTATTAAGGACTAGGAGGGGAGGATTATCCCACCCTGAGATCAATTTTCAATCTCTTCCCGCCCTGGAGGTTTTTTCGTTATGAGTAAGTAAGTGCTTACATGTTATTGTCGTTGATGAAATGCCTATGTCATTGACGTTTTGCTACAATTGAAATGTTATTTTCTGCATAAGTTTCTTTTTTTCTCATGGGTATTGTGAAGTTTTCGGTATACTCAAGAACTGGATAACGGGATTGTCTCTGTGTTGCAGGGAATGATCAAAAGTTCGAATGAAGCAGTAACCCCAGCTTAACATCCTCCAGTGAGGAAGAGGAAGCGGAAGGGACGTCATAGGAATATATATTATGGACTGTTACTGGATTGGACTATCGTTGCCATGGAGACTACTCCCCCCGTTTGGTTCATGGGATGTGTAGTCTGTTGCGTTTTTGATATCTTTGTTTAATGTTCTTTTAACCTGCTATGCATGCTAAAGTGAAGAAGGATATGCATAATCCTCGCCTCCTAGTCCTTAATAGAATTGAAACTTTCCTTCTCGTAAGCTAGGACATTTTTAATTCTCCTCTTTCTTTGACAAAAGTCATTTCCAAAAGTCATTGTCGATGTCAACTCCAAACCTCTAATCCTCAAATAACCTGATCTGCAAGCCAAACTCCTCAACCATATGAACTGTGAAGTAACTTCTTTTCCTCCAATAAACACCGGAACTGGAAAGCAAGGCACTAATCCCCTCAGGTTGCTTTAGTATCTGCCCCTGAAATGAAAAGGAAAAGCAGTAACACAGCCTCCACTGATTCTGTAAACCATATCCCCAGGGTGGGAAAACAACATTCCAATTATAACTAGATTAATACTAGACATAACATAATCAATTATAAATAGTGCTACCGGTTTTATGGCATTTTTTATTTTACTTTTCCGTCTGTATTTATCCATATTTAATTTGTACTAGTGTTATCTGTATTTATCCATATTTATTTGGGGTTTTGTGAAAGCAAAAGAAGCCGAAACTAGTATTTTTCCACATTTATTTAACCGATAAATGTGCACTCATGCTTGAATGCCTGAGAGGTTTCAGGGAAAAGCCACAGATGATAAATTAACGCACTTATATGAAAAAATACACATTTTAGTATCAACCTTGTGCACATCTACTGTTTTTTAGGCCTCCTTACTATAATTCCTTTATTTAACCTTTGCCTGTCAATACGCATAGCTATTTGCTTGGCAGCTAGGACTGACAGCATTTAGAATCACTCAAAATATAATGGATTTCCATTTTTATCCACATTTAAAAATAAATACAGACAGGAAATTAAATGGGTTTCTATCTGTATTTATCTGTAAAAATCAGTAAAAAAGATAAACAGGGAGCCTTAATTATAATCAGTCACCATCCCTGGGCCGGATAATCCTCGCCACGTGTCCTTAATAGAATTAAAAATTCTTGACGCGACAGCTAGAATTTTTTTATTCTATGCCTGGAAAAGAGGCTTCAGATTATGCTAGTTTAAAGTTGTGCTACAATATTAGTAGCAACAGCCACAACCAGTTTGTGATAAAACACTTTAAAAGTTGACCAGTCTGCCTCCACCATAATCTCCTCAAGAGGAGAACCAGTGGAAAATGCTTTGGGGGCCATGGCTCCCCTCACCGAATGTGCACCAAAACGAGACACATCAGTTCCTGCTTCTGCGAGAATCCATCTGACTCACCAGGCCAAAGTTGCAGAAAAGACTGGGCGGAAAGGTTTCTGCAAAGAAATAAGTAGCTCACATGCTTGATCAGTTCGCAATTCACGAGTATGTTCCTGATAACATTTCGAACATTTAACCACACATAATTTATGGTGATTGAGGAAAAGCAGGATAAACAATGCATTTTGAATCAGTTTTGGTATGTTTCGATATGGAAAAAGGCACCTCAAAGGAGTAAACACTCTACATGCTAAATCCAAGGCTTGAACATCCAACACCCTCCTGCAGGATATATGAAATAAAAATAAAGTAAGCGTCGCTGATAATTGCTTACCCGCAAGATCTTCATTAACTGGCCAGGCTCTGAGAAAATGCAAAACCACATCTACGTCCCATAGAATATAATATTTTGGTTGCGGGGGCGCACCATCCTTATTCCTCTGAATACTTTGCACACAAGTGGGTGCTACCCCACGGATCTACCATCCAGATGAGGATGACCCGCAGAAATAGCCGAACTGAAACTATTCACTGTTCTTTAGACCAGACCTTGTTTGGCCAGATCAGACAAAAAGTTCACAATGATATGGACACCAGATCCCACGGCATCCACACCCCGTTCACCGCACCAAGAAACCCATCAATGCCAGGCGGATTCATATCACTTGTGCATAGAGGGAGCCCAAGATTGGGATAAGAAGAACAGTGTATCCGATGAAACTCCTGGCATTTGCCAACATCTCCGGAAAGTCCCCACAACATGAGGCACAGGAGCCCAGAGTCACTAGGGATGGTGACGGCCCACTGGATCCTGCAGAAGATCCGGTCGAGTCTGTATTAGAATCGGAAAGGGGCAAGATAACTTCATTGCCACTGGAAACCACGACTGTGCCTTCAAAAGAGGGGTAACCAAGACCAACTCCACCATCTGTCTGCTCACCTGTGCCAAGACCCTCTGGATCATTGTAAAAGGAGGGAAGGCGTACAGCAGACCCAGTGACCAATCCTGGAGAGACGCATCTGAGCTCAGTGCTCGAGGATCTGGTTTCCAACAGTAAAACCGTGGAAGGTGAGTGTTGAGTCTGGAGGCTGAAAGATTCGTCATGCATGAACTCATGCGCAGATTTAAGGAATGCAACCTCCAATCGCTGTAGTCTCATAGAAAACAGAACTTCCAATCTGCTCGTACAGTGGATGAGCACAGAATGTATTCTGCTGTCACTGAAATCTGATTCTAGAGGCAGTAATGCCAAACGTCTTGGGCAAACTCCACCAAAAGTCGGGACCTCATCCCACCTAAATGGTTGATTTAAGATACCACAATACATCGTCCATCCGCAATAGGAAACAACTTGCCTTGTGTGGAGACAATGTACGAGTCGCAAATGACCCCACCAGTAATTATAGGTAATTGATGTGGAGCAGGAAAAAAGCAAGTATAGCAGTCTAGGATGCTTAAAAGTGGGAAAATCAATAGATTTTATAATACTGCCCTCACACACCCGAGAGTGTCATGCTTCATCATTGGGCCGCATCATACACCAAGGTGCAGACCAACACCTTTGGTGGAGCGCAGTTTTTTAGAATGAATGATGAAAGTCGGTGGTGAGGGTAAAGTATAAAGACAGAACAGTCAGAATAAACACAAAATTGTGCTTCTCAAAGAAAAGGACAACAGATAGTCTCTCAGAGTAAAGGGACCAAAAGAAAAGCAGAAAGAAATCTAAAACTGTCTAGGGGTTGACTCTCGCACTTTTATTCTTGTCAACCTCTGGCAGGGTTAAAATGAAGAAAATGGGGTATCCAGGGCAGGTAACGACCCTATAATCCCCCTGCTAAAACCAACATGTTTCTGCCAGCTATTTACGTGCCCAGCCGGGTCACTCTGGCATTCATCAGGGTGTTGGTCCCTTTAGTGTGGTCTGTACCCCTTGTCGTGTACTTAATACCTTATTCGTTCGGGGCAGTATCCCCGCTTCGCTCTTTTGGAATTTCCAAGAGGAAGGACATATCTATAAAAAGAAGAGGAAAACAGTGGATAATCATTCCCACTCAACCTCTTTTTGCAAATTGCGCAAAAACATCATTGAATATCCCACGCATCCTTCTTATGTGAACCATGTTCTCTCACTGCAGCCTATCTTCCAGCACACCCAGTGCCCAAATTTGAGGGAACCACTAGCATCCGACACCCTCACAACAGGTGAGCTGGTTTCACGAGGGACCTCTGTGCATATATATACAGATAGTGATCCGAATAAAATGTTGCCGCCTGAAGTAGGGGTGTTTGAACAGGCAGTATTGAGAGAGGTGGATCAACTGGACGTAAGAGGAGTAAGGAGACCATTCTTCAATCTTTCCAAAGTGGAAAACGAAGCCCTACAAGAACTCAAAGATGATAAATCAATAGTGATAAAACCAGCGGATAAGGGCGGGGCGATAATTATCCAGGACCTGGATACTTATAACGCCCAATGTCTCCTCCTCCTAAATGATAGGAGGAACTACACTATACTTGAGAGGGATCCCACAGAAAATTTGAGGACTCAAATTGCCTCCTTATTGGAGGAAGCGTTGTCGAATGATTGGATAAGCCAGAATGAGGCCGCTTTTCTATGTAAGGATCAACCAACAGTACCTTACTTTTACACCTTGCCCAAGGTACATAAACCAACACGACCACCCCCGAGGCGGCCGATCGTATCAGGTGTGAACTCAATTCTGGAACCCCTGTCCAAGTTCTGTGACTTCTACTTACGCCAAATTGTACAAAAGATGCCGGCCTATCTTAAAGACACCAGAGAAGTACTTAACCTCATTAAAGACCTTGAGTTTGATGTAGATAAAGATCTATTGATTGGGTTGGATATAGAATCTCTTTATACCAACATCCCCCAACAAGAGACTCTGAGGGTGATCGAAAATATACTGTTCTCAGAGAATTGGATTTTCCAGACACCAAGGGCTTTTATTCTCTGCCTGTTGGAAATGGTACTTACTCAGAACTTCTTTAAGTTTGAAGATAAGTTCTACCTACAGACCCACGGAACATCTATGGGGAGCTCGTGTGCCCCCAGTGTGGCTTGTCTGTACGTCTCAAGGTTTGAGGAAGAGGTAATCTTTCAACCGTCCAACCCCTTTTTTAACAACATAAGGGACTGGCATCGGTACATAGACGATGTTCTGATAGTTTGGCGGGGGGATAGGGCCTCGGCTGAGACCTTCCTTACTTGGCTTAATTTGAGAAATCCTTTCCTGTTCTTCACTGGATCAATCACGAACAATACCCTCCCATTCCTTGACTTGAATATCAAAGCCGAGGGAGGGGGTCTGACTAGCAGTGTGTTCCATAAAGAAACGGATAGGAACAACTTACTATCTTTTCTGAGCTTCCACCCACGGACCCTGAGGGAGAATCTTCCCTATGGACAGTTTCTGCATCTCCGCAGGAACTGTTCACATGTGGAAGATTATAAAAAGGAAGCAACTATCCTAAGCGAGAAGTTAAGAAGCAGAGACTACCCTGAGGGTGTAATTAAAAGTGCCCAGAAAAGAGCAAGGAATTGCAACAGGGATGTCCTCCTGGAGACCAATCAGAGAGAAACTACAGACAGGAGTATCTGTGTGACCACATACAACACAGCTTCCAACAACCTTAGGAAAATCATTCAGAAGAAGTGGCAGATTCTTAATTCAAATGGACTGAACCAACCTGTCCCCTTATTTGCATTTAAGAAGAGTGCGAGTATTAAGAACATCATTGTGAATACTCGCCCGAGACTAACTAGAGATGTGGGTCACCTGGGTTCTGGCCCACATTTTTTACCCCCGGTGGTCGGACATTATGCCTGTGGATCTTGTAGAGCCTGCCCCTTGTCAATTAATGGGAAAAACATTGACATTGGTTTGAGGAGCCCGTGGGAACTTAGACAACACACCACATGTAATACTGAAAACGTCATTTACATTCTGAGGTGCCCGTGTAATCTATTATATGTGGGCATGACCACACGAAAAGTAAAAGTTCGGATTTTAGAACACATGAGCACAATACGCTGTGGTAAATCCAACACGAAACTTACTGCTCACTTTTTGGAGAAAAAACATGATGAGAAAGACCTGAGGTGGCTAGTGGTGGATAAACCCT